>NC_030815.1:7304500-7620043 GCF_001704415.2 Capra hircus
GCCCTGGAAGGGATACTAATCACTTCTGTTCTCATCTCCTGACTGGAACTCAGTAGCATAGCCTTGCCGAACTGCATGGAAGAGTAGGATGTATGATCTAATTATGAGCCCCAAGAAAAATTCAATGTCAATTTTCTTAATAGCTAGCAAGGGGTATCTGCTATAGACATACATTGTCAAGTCCCAAACCCTTACAAGACAAGCAGAGAAGATTAAATAGTAGTACCCATATGGAAGAATGGTTTTAAAACATTTATGATATAAATATATTAGGTAAAAACTCAAATTAAATAATATAGGATGTAGAAGTAGTTAAAATTACAACATTCCTAAATTTCAAGTTCTTGTTATATTGGCAGAAAATTAAGAAAATGAAAATCACATATTATTTATTTATATTAACTAAGTGGAAACTTTGTTTTTTATTTAGATTAAGTAAACTTGGGAAGAGAAAACATAACTGAAACTAAATTGACGTTCCTGCATAGTGATTACATTTGTAGAACATATTTTTTCAGATTTAATATTGACTTTGTTGGGATTTCCTTGGTGATCCAGTGGCTAGGACTCTGAGCTCCCAAATGCAGGGGGCACAGGATCTGTTTCAGGGAAATAGATCCCATATGCTACAACTGAAGACCCAGCATACTGCAACCAACATGTGGCACAGCCAAATAAATAAAATAAATAATATTTAATAATGACTTTGTTGATTCTTATATGCAGGAAATTTTAAGAGGAGGGGAATAATATTCTACTAGAAATAGTATCTTGCTACACTGAATTATATAACATCATAAAGAATGAGCCAAGCAAAAAACAAAACCTTTTTTACATACTGTCAACAAAAGGAGATAAATATATTTTATATACCTATATTATAGGAGTTACTTAGAATAGTCAAAATCATAAAGACAGAATGTATAATGTAATCATCAGGACTAAGGGTAGGTAGGGAAGAATGAGGAGTTATTCTTTAGGAGGTTTATTTTCACCTTTATTTCAAATTTACACAATGAAAAGAGTTATGGAGATATCTTCATAACAATATAAATGGATTTAATACCACTGAACTATATGCATAAAAATGGTTATGATGGTATGTTTTTATGTTATGTATATTTTAACACAATTTCAAAAATTAGGGAAAGGAAAAATCCCAAAGGATAAGCACACAAAGAAGAAAAAAATGATTCATTTGGATATTAAAGCAAGGGCAAAACTCCTAAATAACATTAGCAAAGTTAGCCACTCAGTTACTATATTGAAAGCCCAGTGTGTTATGACCAAGAAAGAGTTTGTCCTTGAAACACAAGATGACTGAAGTTTATTAAGACAACTATTGATGAATGAATGTCAAAATTTTAAAGGAGAGAAATCTCTGATCATCTCAAAATGTATTGAAATAGCAGTTGATAGAACTCAGCATATGTTCCTTTAACAAAAGCATTAATCAGACAGAGATAGAAGGAAGCTTCTTTAAGTTGCTGAAAGCATAAATGACATGAGCTGCCAGGGTGCAGCCATGTTACTCCCTGGCATTATCACTGTCAAAGGTGTCACCTTGACACCTGCAGACCTGCCTGGTATTTGGGGCTCCATTCCTGTGTTCAGTTCAGTTCAGTTCAGTCTCTCAGTTCTGTCTGACTCTTTGTGATTCCATGGACTGCAGGAATTCCTGCAGTCTTCCCTGCAGGAATGCCAGTCTTCCCTGTCCATCACCAATTCCCAGAGCTTGCTCAAACTCATGTCCATCAAGTCGGTGATACCATCCAAACACCTCATCCTCTGTCAGCCCCTTCTGTTCCTGTCTTCAGTCTTTCCCAGCATCAGGGTCTTTTCCAAGGATTCATGTCTTCACATTAGGTGCCCAAAGTATTGGAGCTTGAACTTCAGCATCAGTCCTTCCAATGAATATTCAGGACTGATTTCCTTTAGGATGGACTGGTTGGATATCCTTGCAGTCCAAAGGACTCTCAAGAGTCTTCTCCAACACCACAGTTCAAAAGCATCAATTCTTCAGTGCTCAGCTTTCTTTATGGTTCAAGCCTCACATCCATACATGACTACTGGAAAAACCATAGCTTTGGCCAGACAGACCATGGTCAGCAAAGCAATGTCTCTGCTTTTAAATATGCTATCTAGGTTTGTCATAACTTTTCTTCCAAGGAGCAAGCAGCTTTTTATTTCATGACTGCAGTCACCATCTGCAGTGATTTTGGAGCCCAAGAAAATAAAGGCTCTCACTGTTTCCAATGTTTCCCCATCTATTTGCCATGACGTGATGGGACCAGAAACAATGATCTTAATTTTTTGAATGCTGAGTTTTAAGCCAGATTTTTCACTCTCCTCTTTCACTCTCATCAAGAGGCTCTTTAGTTCCTCTTCACTTTCTGCCAGTAGGGTGGTCTCATCAGTATATCTGAGGTTACTGATATTTCTCCCTACAATCCTGATTCTGGCTTGTGCTTCATCCAGCCCAACATTTCACATGATGTACTCTGCACATAAGTTAAATAAGCAGGGTGATGATATACAGCCTTGACATACTCCTTTCCCTATCTGGAACCATTCCGTTATGCCAGGTCTTGTTCTAAATGTTGCTTCTTGACCTGCATACAGATTTCTCAGGAGGCAGGTCAGGTGCTCTGGTATTCCCATTTCTTTAAGAATTTTCCACAGTTTGTTGTGATCCACACAATCAATGATTTGGTGTAGTCAGTAAAGGAGAAATAGATGCTTTTCTGGAACTCTCTTGTTTTCTTGATGATCCAGCGGATGTTGGCAATTTGATCTCTGGTTCCTCTGCCTTTTCTAAATCCAGCTTGAACATCTGGAAGTTCCCAGTTCATGTACTGTTGAAGCCTAGCCTGGAGAAATTTAAGCATTACTTTACTAGCATGTGAGATGAGTGCAATTGTGCACTAGTTTGAGCATTCTTTGACATTGCCTTTCTTTGGATTGGAATGAAAACTGACCTTTTCCAGTCTGTGGCTACTGCTGAGTTTTCCAAATTTGCTGGCACATTGAGTGCAACACTTTCACAGCATCATCTTTTAGGATTTAGCTCACAATTCCTGTGAGCTAGCCTTAATCCTCACTGTTGGTTTAGCTTAGCAATTGGGATTGGTTTCTTAAAAAAGAGAAAACATTGGCTGTGGTTAACGCTTCAGTTATGTAGTTCCTAGAATTAAACACAGAGCCATTTTAAATCTCTGATGGGAATCATATCATATCAAGGTCATTGTTCTGTCTGCTTGAGACATTCCTTGGGCATTTATTGCAAATAATTTTGAACTGTCTAATTGGGAAAACTACAAACCTTAATTTTACCTTTCCCTTCTTCTGAAAACTCTTTATCTGCCAATTCTTTTGTTTAGAAGAGTACATGCATTTTTTTCTCTTTAGTGTATGCTTTTACCTGCACACACATATGAAAATGCAAAAACCATAGATGGGGGTGTGCTCAGAAAATAGACCACAGTTTGTGGGCAGGCAGAAATCATAAACGTGAGCTATACCACCACCTTCTGCAAAACCAAAGAGAGGTTTCCAGCAGCCAGCCTGACAAGCTATAAGAGAAGCCCCTCTGTAAGAATCAGAGAAGACATAAAAATTTGAGCATTCTACCAAAAGAGAAAGCAAGAAGGTAGAAAAACTTTGCCAATACAAAGACCAAGAGAAAAAAACTGAAGTTAATAACAACACAAACAGAACACCCCATCTGAAGGTAACCAGCAAAGATCTAAGGAGGTGTTTGCTGCTTCACGCATGTAGGAAGGAAGGAGGGAAAGAAGCAGAAAAGCATCTGAGAGGGCAGTAAAGGGACACCATCCCTCCTGGCTGCTTCAGGACTTGAGCTGGATTATCTGCAGCACACAAGCCTCTGGGAGTTCCCCACCTAAGGCTCTTTCCCACCAGGATCACCTACACACCTCCCACCACACTGCAACCAGACCCATGCGCTTGCTCCCATGTTCTCAGTGGCAAGAGCAGGTCCAGCGATTACAGTGCTCACAGAAATGCAGACCAGCACAAACTGGAGCTTTAGCACCACCTTTTGGAAAGCAAAAGCAGGTCTCCAGCAGCCAGCCTGGTGAGCAGTTTAAAAAAAAAGAGAGAGAGAGAAAATATAAAGGTTTTACTATTCTGCCACAAGAGGGAGCAGGAAGCGTGGACATGTTTGCCCATAAAAATCCTAGACAACCCCAGACACAGCTGCACCAATGAACAGTTCCCATCTCAAGACAACTGGTATATTTCTAAAATAATTAAGGAAATATGTCATCACCAAAAAGAAAATGATAGTTCAACAACCAAGCTCACATCCATGGAATATTATGGTCTGTGTGTGTGTGTGTGTTATCGCTCAGTCATGTCCAACCCTATGAACTGTAGCCCATGAGGCTCCTCTGTCCCTGGAATTCTCCAGGCAAGAATACTGGAGTGGGTTGCCATTCCCTTCTCCAGGGTATCTCCCTGACCCAGGGGTCAAACCCAGGTCTCCTGCATTTCAGGTAGATTCTTTACTGTCTGAGTGATTCAGATGATAAAAAATTCAAAATAGCTGTTTTGAAATCAGGCATCCCCATGTTCATATTGTAACCAAGCAGTGCTCTATGGGGTCTTCCCCGGACAGACTCTACTGTGTTCTCTACCTGTCTTGTTCATAGACTTTAGTCTCCCAGGCCTCCCCTTGGTGACAAAAGGTTTGCTCAAGAGTTAATGATTAGGAGAATGTGAACATGTCGGAACAAAAAACTGCAATTTGGCCAAGAAAACTAGTAACAATTTAAACAATAGATCAGCCACACAGCAATCACAGAATCATTAGTTCTACCCTGAAGGACATGGATATCTGTGTGTATCTGACACACATTCCTGAGTTGTTTTGCAGATACTAAAACCTCCACCAGATGAATGTGACCTGGACTTAACAACTTAGATATGATGAATATAGTATATTGTATGAGAAATTAGATTATAAAAGGCTATGTGTTTCATTTTGGGTTTAATCTCTCATTCTTTCTGAGATCACCTGCTGTTAGGCTGCTGCTACTGCTGCTAAGTTGCTTTAGTCGTGTCCGACTCTGTGCGACCCCATAGACAGCAGCCCACCAGGCTCCGCCGTCCCTGGGATTCTCCAGGCAAGAACACTGGAGTGGGTTGCCATTTCCTTCTCCAATGCATGAAAGTGAAAAGTGAAAGTGAAGTTGCTTAGTCATGTCCGACTCTTCATGACCCCATGGACTGCAGCCCACCAGGCTCCCCCGTCCATGGGATTTGCCAGGCAAGAGTACTGGAGTGGGGTGCCATTGCCTTCTCCGGCTGTTAGGCTAGACAGCTGCAGAGCCATAAGAAGTTCTACGGGGAGGCTCATGTGGCAAGGGACTGAGGTGTGCCAACAACCATGTGACTAAGTTTAGAAAGAGACCTGTCCCAGCCTTCAAAGGAACATGCAAGCCCAGTGACAGCCTTTTCTGCAACCTCAGGAGAGACTCTGAGCCAAAGGCACCCAGCTAAGCCACACCCAGATTCCTGACCCACAGAAATGGCGAGGCAGCAAACATTTGTTGGTTTAAGCCACTACATCTTGGGATATTTGTCATGTAGTGACATACAACTGATATGTTTCCTTGTGATCTATCTATGTTGTGACCACTCTATTTAATAAAAGGTGTTGAGTAGCTATCTAGCTTATTCTATCATCTAAATTCCTCTCACAAAACAGAAATTATCTAGTCCTTGAAGATTGTGTATAAAGTCTAGCATCCTTTGAATATGAAAGGACAGAACCTCAACTACTTGCAGTTTTATTTTATTGGCCAACATTCAGTTCAGTCGCTCAGTCGACTCTCCATGAATCGCAGCACGCCAGGCCTCCCTGTCCATCACCATCTCCCGGAGTTCACTCAGACTCACATCCATCGAGTCAGCGATGCCCCAGCCATCTAATCCTCTGTCATCCCCTTCTCCTCCTGCCCCCAATCCCTCCCAGCATCAGAGTCTTTTCCAATGAGTCAACTCTTCTCATGAGGTGGCCAAAGTACTGGAGTTTCACCTTTAGCATCATCCCTTCCAAAGAAATCCCAGGGTTGATCTCCTTCAGAATGGGTTGGTCGGATCTCCTTGCAGTCCAAGGGACTCTCAAGAGTCCTCCAACACCACAGTTCAAAAGCATTGATTCTTTGGCTCTCAGCCTTCTTCACAGTCCAACTCTCACATCCATACATGACCACAGGAAAAACCATAGCCTTGACTAGACAGATCTTAGTCAGCACAAGTAATGTCTCTGCTTCTGAATATACTATCTAGGTTGGTCATAACTTTCCTTCCAAGGAGTAAGCGTCTTTTAATTTCATGGCTGCACTCACCATCTGCAGTGATTTGGGAGCCCTAAAAAATAAAGTCTGGCACTGTTTCCACTGTTTCCCCATCTATTTCCCATGAAGTGATGGGACCAGATGCCATGATCTTTGTTTTCTGAATGTTGAGCTTTAGGCAACTTTTTCACTCTCCTCTTTCACTTTCATCAAGAGGCTTTTTAGTTCCTCTTCACTTTCTGCCATAAGCGTGGTATCATCTGCTACTGACATATAATTCCCTACAAGTGTCCATTTCATTCAGATATTTGGTATAGGGAGTTCATTGTATTCTATAATAATATTTAAACTCTTCTCTACATGTTATTTTAACTGACTGCTGCTGCTGCTGACTGACTAGAAGTAACCAAAATAGTAATGAATGGTCTTTTAGGTGGTAGAATAATGCAATATGTTTATTATCATCTTAATAATTTTATGAGTTTTCCAATTTTAAAATAAAAATGTAATATTTAGGAATCAGAATAAAAACATAAATACATATAGTATATAGGTATCTATGTACATATTTATATGTATATGTATTATATATATATTTGATTTTATACAGAGGAAAATTTGTTAGTGATTTACCAAAAGTATATTCAGTACAAAGAGATATCAGAAATCTTCAGGGTAAGAAGTAAATGAAAAGAACTGGAAATAGAGAACATATTATTATTTTCCTGAGACAAAAGGGGAAAAGTTAGAGTTTCACATAAAAAGTAAACTAAAGAAAGGAAGGTTACTGTATCTGTTGCTTTTAAAGCCCAGGAACTTGCTTTAAATAATAAGCTTTCAATACTACTGAGTACAGAAAAGGAAGATAAACAATGAACCCTTGATTATAAAGTATCTGAATATCTACTGTCCTTCTGGAGAGCTAAATTCAATAATAAAACTCAATAATTCCTAAGTCTAATTTATTATCTCATGGTAAATTAACTCCTTTCTCCTGCTGTGACAGTCTGTACTTTGATAGCTTGATAGCTGATTTTCTTCTGTGTTCTTCTAAGGAAAGGCCTTTGTCAAAGTGCTTTCTCTTTCTGTGCCAACGCCCTTAGCAATCTGGTGATAAGCCTCCTTTCAACACTCACTGGTGCCCACCAATCCACCCCCAGAATGTAATGAACTGTCTTCTGACCTTCCTTTTGATGATGTCCCTGACTACCAACCCATGGATCACTCAGTGTTCTTGGGCTTCCTGGGCAGCCTTCCAAGCCCATCCCCTGGCTCCAAATCTTTTTGGACGAGAAACAAATTTTATAGAAAATGACAAAATATCATTGAAGATTCACCCTTAGTGTTCCATTAGGGAACTCAATGATTTGTGTTCATAAATGTGATTCCTTTGCCATGTAAACTATGCTTTCAAAGCCTTTCACGATTGGAGGGGCTAAAGATTCCCAGCCAGTCAGATTTGAGTAAATGGAATAGTCATCAGTAACCAGCATACCCCCCTGACCTGAACAATGCCTCCATGAGTTTTTAGGGTGCTGATAGGTGCCTGTCCCCAGGCGCCACTGTCACAGCAACTTCAGAGGAGAAAAAATCCTGAGCCCAGGCTTAGGAGAAGCCATCCCCAGAGCTTTTGGCCCCTTCACTGGCCCCCCTAGGCTAAGGCCTGTGAAACTGGCCTCTTCCAGGACCTCAATCCCTCTCTCTCCACCAATCCTCCCTCCCTAATTTAGTTCCTGATGTCATTTTTCAAGGCCTCCATAGCCATGGAGGACCTGCTCAGATAGTGTGACTACATACTTCATTAGGAGTAGAAGGGGTATCCAGAGGAAGCCATGGAAGAAAGGAGCTTCCTTTTGGACACTGACAACCAGAAGGAAGTTACTCAATGTCTCAATGTAGAGTAAAAGCATCTAAGAAATTCAGTTGAGGTCAGTTCAGTTCAGTCACTCAGTCGTGTCCGACTGTTTGCAACCCCGTGAATCGCATCACACCAGGCCTCCCTGTCCATCACTATCTCCCGGAGTTCACTCAGACTCACGTCCATTGAGTCAGTGATGCCATCCAGCCATCTCATCCTCGGTCGTCCCCTTCTCCTCCTGCCCCCAATCCCTCCCAGCATCAGAGTCTTTTCCAATGAGTCAACTCTTCACATGAGGTGGTCAAAGTACTGGAGTGTCAGCTTTAGCATCGTTCCTTCCAAAGAAATCCCAGGGCTGATCTCCTTCAGAATGGACTGGTTGGATCTCCTTGCAGTCCAAGGGATTCTCAAGAGTCTTCTCCAACACCACACTTCAAAAGCATCAATTCTTCGGCACTCAGCTTTCCTCACAGTCCAACTCTCACATCCATACATGACCACTGGAAAAGCCATAGCCTTGACTAGACGGACCTTTGTTGGCAAAGTAATGTCTAAGGAATTATGAAGACCAAATTAGATCATGAATGTGAATGCACTCTGCAGCTTCTAAAGCTGGCATTCTTATTCATGTTTTCTTTAACCATTCCCTAGGTCATCCACACTACTCCAAGTTTCCTCTGTGCTCATTCCCTAGAGTCTGCAAGGTAACTGCTAGAGAAGGAAATGGGAACCCACACCAGTATTCTTGCCTGGAAAGTTCCATGGACAGAGGAGCCTGGCAGGCTACAGTCCATGGGGTCACAAAGAGTCAGACACGACTGAAAATGCACACACGCAAGGTAATTGTGCCACTTTGTCAGACACATGCTCAGACTGCATTGCCATTGTCATTCCTGAACTATTTGCTTTCCCAAATGCACCTCAGTCCCTTTCTTCCTTTTTGGTCTCCCTCACATTGCATATGACAGTGATGTATAACAATGTGCGTTCACTAAGATTCTAGATATAAAAATAAGCTGATCTCTTTAGTTGGCTGGGCAAAGAGACAATCAAACATAAGCTTCTGTATATCTCACAAGCCTGTGTATGGTTTCAAAAACAATTCCATTGCTGAAGTCTGCTAACATACATTCCTCAAAATATTTTAAAAAAAAAAAGTAGGTATGTTATTATAGCTAGTGTTTCTCTTATTGTATTACTGGGGAAACATATTGGATGTTTTTACTCTATAAATGTTGCCTTAACCTCCAGGAACCATTAGACAATGATTTTTCAACAGAGTGTCCCCTTCTCCCTTTATCGTGGCTGCCGTTTCTCTGTAAGAGTTGTACATTCTTCTGTCACGGCCCACACCCTGCCGACACTTGACAAATGTCCTGTGGATGACTGATGGTCATGTCCATTGCATGGCAGCTCCTGATACGAAGGCTCATTGGAATGCAGAAATGTTCTCGCCACTGAAAGGTTCAATAATCATACAGCAACTCACTTCTTGAGTACTGAATGTAGAAAGAAGTTTTCTCCATCCCAGCTACAGATTCTCTCTTATTCAACTATGAAGATCTTGCTTTCCCTCCTTGGGGTTCTTGCCTTACTGTCCATAGTTCCTCAAGGTAAGATGGAAACCTTTCATTCCAAAGTTATGAAAATATAAGTGAAAGAGAATACAAGGTCTTTCAAGAGTTTGAAAATAAATTAGAAAAAGAGCAGATTGTACCATATAACAAAGAATGGGAGAGTAGTGGAGAGCTGGTGGTTAGGGCAACAGCTGTAAGGTGGTACCCTCCAGTGATTTAACCCATAAACTCTTACTTGAAGATTGTGTTTGATCTAAAGAAGGTGAAAGGAGGTTAGAGAACAGAGGAAATTTGGGGAACTGGAAAAAATGGAAAATGAGTGGAGATTAGAAGGGCCCAGGTGAAGAGGAGGCTGCTCCATTATAATCTGTGGTTTACACAACACTCCGATCACTGATCTAGGTAAGGGCTTACTTGGAAATTACTTTATGTATGGTGGGACTTAAGATTCCATCTTAACACTTAACCAAGTAACCAATTACAGGGCCCACTTATTGAATAATCAATCTAACCCTCCCAAATTAACTTTAAAATCCATCAATACTATGTGTTAAATATATATTAATCATTGGGCTTATCACCAGGTTTTACATTACTATCAATTGACATCTTTTATGATGCACTTACTACTTTAAGATCATCTTTTAATTCCTAAAGAAATTCAAGAAATTCAAGATTTCCTTTATTGTTCTTATTTCTTTTATGAGATAAAATTCATTCTTTTAAAGTGTACCACTTATGTGGTTTTCTGTATATTCCTAAAGTTATTCAACCATCATCTCTATCCAATTCCAGAACATTCCATGACTCCAAAAAAGAAACTCCATATTCATTAGCAGTCATTCACCATCTTCCTCCTCCCCTCAGACCCTGGCAACTATTAATCTGCTTTCTGTTTCTATCCATTTACCTATTCTGGATATTTAACATAGTCAGATAACATGTAACACTTTGTGTCTGTTTTCTTTTACTTAGCAACAGGTTTTTCAAAATGTATCGATATTGCAGCATGCATCAGTACTTAATCTTTTTCAACTGATAAATAGTATTATAGTAGATGGATATACCTTTTATTCATCCAGTCATCAGTTGATGGACATTTGGGTTGTTTCTAGTCTGGATCTTTTATCAATGATGTTGCTCTGAACATTTACATCCAAGCTTTTATGTGGATGTATTTTTAATTCTCTTGGAAATATACCTGTGTTTTATGGTTACACTGTTTAAATTTCTGAGGAACTGTCAAACTATTTTTCATAGCTTCACTATTTTAAAATCCCACCAGCAGTGCCTAAGGATTCCAATTTCTTCACATAGTCACCAACAGTTGTTATTGTCTGTTTCTTTTATTATAGTCATCCTAGTTAGTATTAAGTGAAATCTCATTGTAGTTTTAATTTGCATTTAATTTGCAACATTAATGATGTTGAGCATCTTTTAAGTGTTTTATTGACCATGTGTATATTTCTCTACTCAAATTCTTTACTTATTTCTTAATTTAGTTGTTTTTCACTAGTCTGTTCTTCATATACTTTTGACATTAAACCTTTAGCAGATGAAGGTTTGCAAATATTCTCTCCCATTCTTTAAGCTGTTTCTTCTTAAATATATATATATTTGACTGACATTGCTGTATCACTGAATATGCTTCCAGGCTCGAGTTAGAAACAACTCAGACTCACTTACCTCTGTAGGCAGATGACATGATCTTATATGTAGAAACCCTAAGATACCATCAAAAACTTAGAACTAGTATAAAAATTCAATAAGTTACAGAAAACAAAATCAATAAGCAAAAACCAGTTGCATTTCTACATATTAACAACACACTATTCAAAAGAGAAATTATGAAACCAATCTCATTTATAACAGCATCAAAAGAACAAAGTACTGAGGAATACAACTTAACCCAAGAGGTAAAAGACTTGTACACTGAAAACTACAAAATATTGATGAAAGAAATTAAAGAAGACGCAAATAAAAGGCTATCCCCTATTTAGCAGCTGAAAGAATTAATACTGCTAAAATGTTCATAAAACCTAAAGCAAATAATAAATTCAGTAAAATCCCTGTGAAAATCCCGATGTTATTTTTCACAGAAATAGAAAAAAAAATTTAGGACAGCTTTTTAAAACTTTTAAACAGCTGAAAATTTTTTTTAAAGAAAAGAAAGAGAGAAGGAAGAAAGAATGAGCCCTAAAATTCTTATGCAGCCACAAAATTCCCTGAATAGCAAAGCAATTTTGAGCAAGAAGGACAAAGCTGCTGACATAGTAATTCATGGCTTCAAAATATATTACAAAGCTATAAAAATTGTAAAAGTATGGTACTGGCATAAATACAGATATGGAAGGACTTCCCTGGTGGGCCAGTGGCTAAGACTGCACTCCCAATGCAGGGGGCCTGAATTCCATCCCTGGTCAGGGAACTAGATCCCACATGCTGCAACTAATGATCTGGCATGCCGCAATGAAAATCAAAGATCCTGCATGCTGCAACTAAGACCTGGTATAGCCAAATAAATAATTTTTTTAAAAAAAAGACATGTAGAAAAGTGGAAGAGAATAGAGACCTCAGAAATAACCACCACCCCCCAAAACACAGAGGGAACTGA
Organism: Capra hircus; assembly: GCF_001704415.2. Taxonomy (NCBI): domain Eukaryota; kingdom Metazoa; phylum Chordata; class Mammalia; order Artiodactyla; family Bovidae; genus Capra; species Capra hircus. Next base: position 7,316,873 of record NC_030815.1, read on the forward strand.
TATTCAACAAGAGTACTAAGACTACACAATGGAGAAAGGAGAGTCTCTTCAACCAATGATGTTAGGAAAACTGGATAGCCATATGCAGAGAACATTTATAGAAAAAAATCAATTCAAAATAGATTAAAGATTTAAACAGGAGACCTGAAACTGTAAAATCTCTAGAAGAAAACATTAAGGAAGAGCTTCATGACACTGGTCTTTGCAATGATTTATTGGATATGCACAAGCACCAAAGGCAAAATGAGATAAGTAGGACCACATGAAACTAAACAGCTTCTGCAGAGCAAAACAAACAATCAACAGAGTTGAAGGACAACCTAAGGAATAAGAGAAAATATCTGCAAGCCCTATACTCAATGCTGCTGCTAAGTCACTTCAGTCACGTCCGACTCTGTGTGACCCCATAGACAGCAGCCCACCAGGCTCCCCCATCCCTGGGATTCTCCAGGCAAGAACACTGGAGTGGGTTGCTATTTCCTTCTCCATTGCGTGAAAGCGAAAAGTGAAAGTGAAGTCACTCAGTCGTGTCTGACTTGTAGCAAAACCATGGACTGCAGCCTACCAGGCTCCTCCATCCATGGGATTTTCCAGGCAAGAGTACTGGAGTGGGGTGCCATTGCAATAAGGGTTTGCAAATTCCTTGCAGAACATATGAGGAGCTCACACAACTCAATAGCCCAAATAATAATAAAGCAATTAGAAATGGGCAAGGGACCTGAACAGATATTTTTCCAGAAAAGATATACAAATAGCCAAAAAGAATACAAAAAGGTGTTCAAAGTCACTTATCATCAGAGAAATGCAAATCAAACCCACAATGAGATATCACCTCACACCTGTTAAAATAGCTATTATCATAATAATAATGATAAGTATTGGTAGATATATAAAGAGAAACATTGTACACTTTTGCAGAAATATAAATTGAAAAAGTAATTATGAAAAAATATGAATGCTCCTTTAAAAATTAGAACTAGAAACCACCATAAGATCCAGCTATTCCACTTCTGAGTATATATTCAAAAAACGATATTGAATAGAGATGCTGAGGAGATAAGTGTACTCCCATGTTCAATGCAGTATTATTCACACTAGCCAAGATAAGGAAACAACCAAAGTGTCTTGTCAATGTATGAATGGGTAAAGAAAATGTCTTATGTGTGTGTGTGTGTGTGTGTGTGTGTAGTCATACCACAGAATATTATTCAGCCTTACAAAGAAGGAAACTATACCATTTGCATTGACATGAACAAATGTCCTGAAGGACATTATGCTAAGTCAAGTAAGTGAGACACAGAAGGATCAGTACTGTGTGATCTCATTTATGTGTGGAACATAAAAAGTAAAAGTCAAAGAAGTAGCAAGTAAAATGGTGGATGCCAAGGGCTGGAGGGTCAGGGAAGGAAACGGAGAGATGTTAGGGTACAAACTTCCAGTTATAAAATGAACAAGTTCCAGAGACTTGATGTACAATATGGCGACTATAGTTAATAAAAATAGTTAATATAATGTATTATACACTTGAAATTTGCTGAGAGCAGATCTCAAGTGATCTTACAATAAAAGAGGATGATGCATGAAGTGTTGGATATGTTAATTATCTTGCGGTGGTATCAAGTCAATATACGTTATTACATAATATTGCATTGTATACCCTAAATGTATACAATTTTTATCAATCATTCCTCAATAAAAGTGAAAAACATATACACACACATAAGAAGAAAATGTGATATATATATATATATATATGATAAATTCAGCATTAAAAAAGAAGGAAATCCTGCCATTTGTGACAACATGGGTGGACCTGGAGGGTACTATGCTAAATGAAATGTCAAACACAAAAAGACAAATACTGTGTGATCTCACTTATATGCGGAATCCAAAAATGGCACACTCATACTAACAGGGCCTGACGGGTGGAAGAAACCGGGAGACATTGGTCAAAAGCTACAAAGTTTCATTTATGCAAGAACAGAAAAGTTCTGAAGTTCTACTACACACAGTACCCACAGTTAACAATACAGAATTGTATACTTGGATTTTTCAGTCTAGATCTTATGCTAAGTATTCTTACCACAAGTAATAATAACAACAATAATAATAATAGAGGAAGTGAGAGGAAATTTTCATATGTGATTAAAGTGTCTTATGATCTTGATAGTAGTGATGATTTCACAGGTGTAAAGTGATAAAGTGAAGACGCTCAAGTGTAAATAGTCACCAAACTTACTGAGTTGTGTACATTTCAACTCAACAATGAAAAAGATATATAACTACAGTGTCACCAACATACAACCCCCATTATTAATGAATGTAGTCACTGGGAATCAGAAGCTGCTATTATCTCCAAAAGATAGACAACCAGACATTAAGGGCATCCTGATAAAACACACACACACACAATCACCACCACCAGCTGCAGTACAGCCAGCTAAAGGAATCAAACATGAGTCTGGTCAAGCGTCTGAATTCAGTTGCCAATTTGCTGAAAATGCAGAGGACACAGGATCATGCTGATTTCTCTAAGAGTATGCAATCAGAAAAACATAAACTGTAGGAAACACTACAGGTTAAACACCCCAAGTTCTTCAAGATAAGAACCGGAAGAAAACTATAAAAAATGGATTTGGGAAAAATCTGTAGGTTTAGAAGGAATATCAAAAATTATAAAAAGAAAAAACTAAATTACAGTATATAGGGATGAAATTCAAGTACTGACACTATTTTTAAGTAAGGAAATGAATGCAAGTGATTCCTATAAAACTGAGGCTTCCTTGGGGTAAAGGGATAGATTGAAACACCTAAGATCCAGAACTAGAAACCAGGGTGAGAGGTCATGGCATGTGGGACCCTGTGCAGGTCTCAGAAACCTCCTCAGTAAAGGAGGCAACGGCTCTGAGCTTAAACCACTGGAAAATGGAAACCAAGACCCAACTTCCCCATCCCATTCTCATTCTCAGTTGATGATTTGTTTTTTCACCAAGACAGGAAAAGCAGCAAGTGACAAAATCCCCATTTCCCCACCACCATGAACCCTTACCTAATTTTATCTCACCCTGCCTTCTAAACTTCACACTCCGACCTAAGGCCAACCCCTTCACCTGTACATGAGATTTCATCCCCACTCACTTTCAGACACTTCACTTCTAAAAGTAAACACCCTTTCCTGAATCATGAATCCCCACACTTAAATGGATCATTAATTTTAGCATAGCCAAAAATATGCTGTGACAGTTCTTATCAGAAACGCTGCCCGTTTTCAGCCTCAGCTCACTAACTACTCTAGAGAAGAAACTCTCATTTATCTTTATTCAGTACTGCCAGTTTTCTCTTCACCATTCTTTTTTTTTGTCATTTTTTCTGGAAAGTTCTTTATTGTTGTTGTTTTATTATGAAACACTTCAAATATTAAAGTGCTCAAATATTAAAATATACAAACACACAATACAGTGTTTTCTCTTTTTAAAGCCAGAAGCCTCATTTTTCAGGAAGGATGTCCTCCAGGATACTATAACTGCAGAATGAAGTGCAATGTTAATGAATATGCAGTTAGATACTGTGCTGACTGGACCATCTGCTGCAAAGAGAAGAAAAAATTTAAGGAAAAAAAGAAGTGGTGAAAAGTCTAACTCCATCTTCTTCAGAAATCTGAAGATGTTTAAAACTCCCTTGTCTATATAAGCATAATTAATATGATGGATAAAGGAAACTCATGGTAATTATATATGTAGATGGTCAAGTTAAAGTAAATATTTCATAAAAGCTCACACTGTTTTCACGTGTGCACTTTTTCATTAATTTCCTCAACTTATATCCACCACATTGTTATTTCATCTATAGTACGTATACCAGCCCCACCAGTTTCAAACTATTTGACCTTGGATAAGTTCTCTAGTCTCTCTCTATCCTGTTTTCTTATCTATACAATGGGATAACCGTGGTACCTACATCATAGTGTTGTGAAAATTACATGAATTGTGTGTATATGTGTGTGTGTGTGTTCAGTCATGTTCAACTCTCTGTGACCCCGTGGACTGTAGCCTGCCAGGCTCCTCTGTCGGTAGAATTTCCCAAGCAAGACTACTGTTGCATGGATGTGCTAAATTTGTGAAATTTGTTAAGAGGGTGATTTATGATTTTTACATTTTTCTGAGTACATGGTATATTTCAAAAAAAGTTTTTAGGAAAATTTTAATAGGAAAAATTAACAAAGAATAAAAATATTGAAGACAAGGAATTCGACTAAGAGATTATTTCCATGGGAGAGACAATGAACTCCTCTAAATAAAGAGAAATACAGCCAACACAGAAATATTGATAGGCTAAAGCCATCATTTTAATGGGATGGTACATCTCAGAAGGTCCTCAGAGGAAGTCAGCAGGAACCTCAGATACAACTATTTCCCAACCATTGAAGGCAAATCCCTTTTATCAATGCAGCAAAGCATTGTCACGTCACAGAATACATGATATATTTCACTTTTATAACATGATTTCCTGCAAATACCTTTCGTTCGCCAGCATGTGTTAAAGAATCTTCTTATGAATGCATTTGCTCCACTTTTAACTGCCAACAAAAACAGAATTAAACACGCAGGGTCATAACGCCTTGGATAAGACTGAAGACTACACTTTACAACTTTCTAATGGTAAATTGAACAGGCTCCAAAGACCCCAGTCATGTTACGGTTGGGTGTCCCTTTTTCAGTTGCTGTTCAGTTATTTCCCAGAGATGTATTATGAGTCACTAGGTTCCACAGTCCCAACGCATGTGAATCACTCATCAACTATAGACAGGTAACAGGGCCCAGCAGATTTGCTTGGAACTATTTGCAATGGAAAACATTTAGACCCCAGGAGTCTGTCAAGGCCCCATGGCAAGAGACAGGCAGGATCTCGAACAGATAACAGTCTGATTATCAAGTGTCATTTAAAGAAGGAAAGATCACCGATACAGAAGTACAGAAGCCCCTGGTTCTAGGCCTGCTTCTCATTGACTTTTTCCTGCATGCCTGACTGCCTGCCCAGGCTTAATCACAAAGTAGTGGAAAGTCTTGGTGGCTGGTGAGTGTGAATGGGTCTGGAGGACCTGGCGCCTAGATTTCAATCAGTGAGTAGTCTTTCTCCTCACCTCAAGACCTGGGTGCCTCTGGAGGCTGAGGGATCAGGAGTGGTAGGCAGGCAGCTTAAGAGGGTGAGAGTGGCTCTGAGTCATCCTACTGAATTCCCCACTCTTGTGTATTCAACCTTACCAGTCTCTCCACCCAGCCTGCCCAAGGGCCTTTGTAGTGTAAAAGTAACCAATGTGGTCTGACCAATGGCCACTGGCAAGTGAATTTGCCTTTCACAAGCCCATTATCCCTGGGGCACTCCCTGGGGACAAAGGAGTCCAGGGGAGACATCATGAGTCCAAAGGTCCTGCCATCCAGAACAATGACGGAAATCCCACAATTCTCATTGCCTCTCGAATACTTACCTATGGCCCTTAAATGATACCTTTAGAATGTGAAGCTTTCAGACAAAGGGTAAAAGCTCTCTGCTGACTTTAGCAAACCACAAGCAAAGTTGTTGACTCGCCACTTCAGTGACTTAAGTGGACCCTTCTCAGTACCAAGTTCCTGATTTCTTTCCATAGGACACAAATTTTGACCCCTCAAACCAATGTTCCATATGCTCCTATCATGCTTTAAAGTTAATATATTTGAACAACTTGCTCAATTGATTGATTCTGACCAGCATCAAATTTGCCTTGGTTTCTAACTGACTTCGAAGTGCAAGTTCTAAGAGTCCTAGAGGAACAGTCCCTCCCCCACCCGCTATGTATACTCGAAAGGTCTCATGCTTTTGCTCTGCCAACGCCATCAGTTCAGTTCCCCCACAAAACTCACAGATTCCCTAGACCAAAATCCAGAACTAATGTCTTCTTTGAAACTGCTATGTGTCCCTAGCATCTTATCTCTGTTCCCTGGAACAGCCTGGAGCATCCATCTCTGCCTCTCTGTTTCAAGTTTCTTCATCCAAGTCCAGCTTCCTCCTCACTCTTGTAGGACCTCGTACCCTCTTTCCCTTGATGGTTCATAATTCCACAGGGAAGAGATTCCGTTTTACCTGGTGGAACATAGGAGAGCAAGACAAGGACCACAAGGACCAAGAGTATGCTCCTCATAGCTGAACCAATCAGCAAAGGGACAGCTGAGAGCAGGGCAGAGTCACTCTATATGTAGGTCTTGAGCAATAGTGAGCTGCGTGACTAGTGAACCTTTTAGGAACAAGAACATCTACTTGCTCCACTGAACAGTTCAATCAAATAAAGGTCTGTCTTTGAACATAATGTCTCACCATTAAAATACACTTCTTGAGTACCACTTGCAAAGTGCATAACTTAGGACTGTGGGAACAGCCCTGATGGCCTGGTAGGATGTTACGTAGGTTTCTTTGTATCCTCACTGTACATTCATTTAACAAATGCCTATAGTATACAGAGAACGGTAAGGCTACCTTACCTAGCTGACAGTGTGTTTTTGATAGCTGTCTTCAATCTCTCACCTTGAAAAAAAGAAATGCCAGGTAGCTATCACTCTTTGTTTTAAAATGCAAAGAACATGAAGCTTGGGTAGAAAAAAGGACTTTCTCGAGTTTATACGTATCACAAATGGCAGCAACACAACCTACATGGCTCATGCATAGAGAATAATTAAGAATGGCCCAGCCCAGTTCTCATCTGGCTGCAATCTATTTAGGGAAATCAGAGCTCCCCACAGAGCAGGGCAAAGTCCTATAACACCATCAACATGAGTCTTCCATGCTGGGCAATGTGGGATATACAAAGAATTTGTGTTAGAACTCTTGCTTTGAAGGACTGAAGATCAAGAGTGCCTGACAGTTTACAGTGCATTTGAAGCTTTACAAAACCTTCATCTGACCTTATATAAATACAGAACCCAGAATCAGGCAAGCCAAGTTCAGATCTGGACTCAGCTTGATGAGCTTTCAGTAAGGCACTTGCTTTGCGTTTCCAAATGTCAGCTCTCTCCCCTGTAAAACAGGCTGTACACCATTGATGCTTCCTATTACAGAGGCTTGTGGTGGGGCCAAGCAAAGCAATTCTTGTAAACTGTCCTTTGTAAAATGTACACTTCAAGGATGGTTAGACCCAGAGAACAGCAGAAGACATTTAAAGCTAGAGAAGAAAAAAACTAGAGATGGGAGAAATAGGGCTCCTCTAACAGGAGAGCAAAAGAACCAGGACAGGAACAAACTCTTCCATCACTCGCTCCTGTGTGCTTTTCACGTCCATGAAAATTTATAGACAGGTACCACTTTGGCTTCATGCATTCCGGCTTCAGGAAGTGTGTGATATGATTTTGATTACAGAGCTGGGGAAGACTCCTCAAAAGAACTGCAGAACAAAAAAAAATATGTAAAGAAAATTCATGCAAGACACAGATTTGGGGAAATGACCAAGTGAGCATGGATGCACTTTCCAGCCTGGAGCAAGTGCAGCCAGAAATACATTCATGCGCCCCATCTGGCTCTGATCTCCTCTTCTCTAGCCAAGCTTCTTGGCCTCTAACTCTACTCTTGCTGCCATGCCCTGCAGAACCCCAGCTCCTGCTGCTTTACACCTTCTCCCAGCACATGTTTCCACCTGTATTCCAGCGAAATGCTGGCTTGTCCTCTGAAGGGTACGGCCTCCCAGGAGCTTCTGGTGACGAGTCATTCATCTGCTGAGGCTCCACGCACCATGGAACAGGCAAGGAGCATTTGTCGTAAGACTTAGGAAATGGCCTCTTAACTGGTGTCCCATGTCATTTTTACATATTTATTGTTCCTCTTTCATGCAGTTATCAAATGACCTTTATAGAACTGAAATTGGATCATGCATTTGCCACAAGTAAAACCTTTCACTGTCTTCCTATTGGGCTTACATGGACAACGTGCCCCCTCATGTGGCCCAACTGCCTCCTGCAGCCCTACCCGTCTCATGTGCCCACTGTCTCACATGGTCCACCTGACTGGACTTTACTTTTCTGAAACAAGCTCACCTCACAGCTTCTGCCCATGCTGTGCACACATCCTGGAAATCTACATCCCTGCCCCCCAGTCTTCACCTAACATTTACTCATTTAAAGAGGTATTCTCAGTGTTCTCCATGGAATAAATTTTCCTGGATACTCCCTACCTAAATTATATTCTCCCCTGTTAAATTTTCTCATAGGAGCTTTTTTCATTATTAGCATACAAAGTATTAGCATTTGTGTATATATTTTTTTTATTTAGTAGTTGCTTCATCACTTGCCTACAAGTTCAATGAGAGCATGGACCATGTACATCACATATACATCACATCAACCAAACCCAATATTTTTTCTAGGGCACTGGATTAAGTCCTAAGGCTGCAATAATAAAGCACTACAACCTCTGGGGCTTAAACAGAAGAATTGTATTGTCTCCCAGCTCTGGAGGCTAGAGGTCTGAAATCAAGCTGTCTTCAGAACTGCATCTTTCTGAGGCCTGTGAAGGAAGGATATGCTCCAAGCCCCTCACCCAGCTCCTGGCAGCCCCTGGCATTCCATGGCTGGTAGATGGTGTTCTCCCCAGGTCTTCGTATTGTCTTCCCTCCGTATGTGTTTGTGCCTGTGTCCAATTTTGCCCTCTTATACGGAAACAGTCATATTGAATTAGCGCCCATCCAAATGATTTTCAACTCAAACATCTGCAGAGACCCTATTTCCAAATAAGGTCACATTCACAAGTACTAGAGTTTAGGACTTCAGCATCCTTGGAGGATCACAATTTAACCCATGGCAAACATTAACTTTTCATCTTTCATTTTCCTGGGTAATTCTAGGACCCAAATGGCATCACAACAAACAATTTTTTTCCAGGACACTAAGGTTTTTTTCTTCTACCACACTACATGGAAGAAGATTCAGCCACAGATCCGCCGAGTAGAAACTCCTGGGCTTCTGAAACACTGCAAGCAAGCTGAGTTTAGACATGAGGTCACTCCTCTCACTTCAGAGGCTATTTGACCTCACCACCCATCACAGCCCCTCCTACTCTCAGCAAGTAACTTGGTTTCTAGTTCAGTAAAAAGAGATGTCAGAGGGTTTTAAACGATTTACCATTGACCTTATTCCTAGCCTACTCACTCAATAAGCAAGCATATATCTGTAACTGTATATGTTTTTTTCTTCTTTACTTTCTTCTTTGGAGGAATAAGTATCAATTCTCCTGCCACATCTCATCCTTCCAACCTGCTTTCTCATTAGTTCCCTTTTAAAAAAAAAAAAAGAACTTTTTGTTGTAAAATATATAACACATATATAGAAAACTCCCAAGACAAAGGTAGAGCTTCACAAATTATTATATGCTTAACCCCATAGTAAACACTACTCATATAAAAAAGCACAACTCTGAAGTACCCCAGAAACACCTCCATACAACCCCATCCCAGTCATAACCCCCTCAAGTTACCACAACCCTTGACTTTTATTGTAATCATGTCCTTGAACTTCTATTTCTACCAGATAACTCACCATTCTTACAAAAATAAAATTTCATCTTGCCTATTTTTTCCTTGATATATCTTTTCGTCTCTTTTTATCTGAGTGTTCTCCCTCCTACTCTCTTACAATTTACCTGTAAAGTAGCCTAGGACACCTGGCCTGTAGATTTACCCACAACCTGGATTTTGCTGACTGGGTACTCACTCATGGTGAGGTTTAACTTGTGCCTCTGTCCTCATATTTCCTGAAGATAGGCAACTGGATCCACAGGCTTGATCAGACTCAGGTTCAATCCCTTCAAAAGAACTACAAGTTTTCTTGTTTCATCAAAACTTCATAATATCTGGTTGTGTCTCTGATTGTGCCTTTGGCAATTATGGACACTTAATGCCAAGAACCATTCATATGCTAATTTCCAATGGCATTTTTACAGAATAGAAATAACAATTCTAAAATTAACGTGGAACCAGAAAAGATCTCAAATACTCAAAACAATGCTGAGAAAGAAGAACAAAGCTGGAGGCATCATGCTTCTTAATTATAAACTATATCATAAAGCTATAGTAATCAAAATGCATGGTACCAGAATAAAAACAGGCACATAGATCAATGGAACAGAAATAAGAGCACCCCCAAAATTTTAACATCCTTCAGCTGTTCTCTCAACAAGAATTTTTAAGTATTTTTCTTTTGTTCCTTTTCACTTTTATAAGGAAAAGACTAATTTTACCTAACAAAATAATCTTACAAATTATTTACCACCCATCATTGTGTTCTTAAACAATTACTTCAATGGTCTATGTTGTTCACACTGGGAGAGCTATAGACCTAAAATTGATTCCAAATAATGGTATACCTGAAAACTGTCCATCAACTATACTTCAATAAAAAATAAAATTAAATAAATTAATAAAATTTCACTCATAGACCTCAGGATGGAAACCAGGTCTCCTGCATTGCAAGAGGATTCTTTACCATTTGTGCAACCAGGGAAGCCTGTTACCTCATTATATGAAAATTATAACCTATGGGCCATGCACCAGTGAGGGCAGGAATCTGCTCTATGCTCTATGTCCCTGGAACCCAGCAAAGGGCCTGGCATAAAGTGCCAATAATGTTGGCCACCCTGAACCGAGCTGAACGGAACCTTCCTGGTTTCCTGCTCTCTAGAGCTCTCCATTTCCATGCCCCATGCTAGACTTCCGCTCCGTGCTCACAGTGATCATGGCCCTTCTGTACTTTCCCCACGTGGGTCTGTAACTCACTTCTTACAGACACGAGTCTGAGTAAGGACAGGGTGGGCTGCTGATCTGCTCAGAGTCATGAGTAAGGCTGAGGATTTGGCACACACCAGGTCCAAGACCAGTGCTGTAGAACTGCCTTTCTCACAGCCTTCACAGAAACCCACGGAGACAAGGGCAGCCCTGCTTGCTACAACTGTGCTAGGAAACTCAAGGACCAGGAAGAGACTCAAATGCCCAAAGGAAAAAACCATGTTCTACAGACAATCTGTCTGAAGCTAAGGAAGAGGGTAAACTAGCCCAGGGGCCTTCTGGGCATCTGGCCAGTGGCATAAGGGCATCTGATCTTGAAAGAAAGCACTGAGAACATTTTCCCTTGCGTGTGGCCAGGGACCAGTTCCAAGCCAGCATCTCCTCACAGAATGTCCTAAGACTCCAAACATAATCAAATCTTGCTGAAGGCAATAGTGGATTCACCTGATTACACAGCCCCTTCCAGGCAGAAGTGTCTCTTGATTGCTTGCGACAACCAGACCCCACTTTCCTCTCGGAACTTCTCCAGGTCCAAACAGGAATTTCTTTAGTGTCCTCACGTCATGGTTATATGTAACCAGCTGGTTAAAGGTTTTTTCCTACATGGGTTTGGACTTATGCTTTGGTTGGAAGTTCTTGCTCAGAGCTTGTAGGCTGTTAGACACACTGAAACTATGATCTTAATCCTCACACTAAGTCCCACCCCAACATACAGTTAGAGGAATCTGGTGAAAGAGTGGAGGGTTCTGGATCATGCCTTAGAAGACCCAAGGTTTAGGTCAAGTTTCCCAGTGATCAGAGAAGCTGCTGTGCTCATACTCTTTGCTCCTCTGGTCTGATGTCCCCCAGTTGCTAAGGAGATGGCAGCAATGTACTCCTACCCTCTGACTTCCATGGATTCTCCCATCAGCCCTATATGGCAGAATGGGCCACACTGAACCCCAATATCCACCCCAGCTTGAAACAAGGCTCTTCCCATCTTCTGCTGGGAAGTTCTAGGATCAGAAACATGTCCCTTCATCAGACCTGAAAGGCTTCCTCCTTTCATTGACCTCGATCTTCCTTTTGACATGTGCGCTTCCAGCTAAAAGGATGGTGTAAGTTCAGCTGGGCCATAGGAGTATGCCTCAGGCCTTACCCAGGAGTGAGATCTCTAAGGATGAGCTGGTTAAAATAGGTGGCTTATCAACAAAAGACATTGATTTCTCACAGTTCTGAAGGCTGGGAAGTCCAAGACCACAGTGCAAATAGTTTCAGTGTTGGGTGAGGGCCTGTTTTTTCACTGTAACTTTACATGGTGGAAGGGACAAAAGATCTTTCCGGAGCTTTTTTTGTAAAGGTACAGATTCCATTCAAGAAGGAATGGAATGGAATTAGGTTGTCTCCTTCACAACCTAATCATCTCCCAAATACAATCAAAACAGTAATCAAAATAGTATGGAACTAGCATAAAAATAGATACAAACCAATGGAACAGAATGAAGAGCCCAGCTAAGCCCAAATAAATTCATTAAACTAACATCTGTCAAGGTTGCCAAGGAATACACAATAGGAAATCTATGATGTATTTAATAAATAGTCCTGAGCAATCCTAATCCTGGGCATAGAACCATCTGTAAGTCTGGGGTTAGCATATGCAAATTATTATATATGGAGTGAATAAACAACAGGGTCCTACTGTGTAGTACAGGGAACTATACTTTATATGCTGAGATAAACCATATGGAAAAGAATTTTTTAAAGAATGTATATATATATATATATATATATATGTATGTATATAGCAATCACTTTGTTGTATAGCAAAATTAACATAACTGTGTAAATCAACTATACTCCTATAAAAAATAAAATGGTGTTTGGAAAATTGGATAGCCACATGCAAAAGGATGAAACTGGACCCTTATCTTATAGCATCCACAGTAATTAACTCAAAATGTATTAAAGATTTAAATGCAAGACCTGAAAGCACACACTCCTAGAATAAAACATGAGGAAATAACTCCATGATATTGGTCTTGGCAATTATGTTTTTAACTTGAAATCCAAAGCACACACAACAAAAACAAAAATAAGTAGCACTACATCAAACTAAAGAATTTCTGTAGAGCAAAAGAAGCTATCAACAAAATGAAAAGGCAACCTATGCAATGGGAGAAATGGTTACAAATCATAGATCTACAAGGTATGAATATCCAAAATATACAAGAAAGTTCACACAACTTGACAGCAAATTTTAAAAAGCTAATTAAAAATAGGCAAAGGACCTGAACAGACAGTTTTCTACAAAAGACATACAAATGACCAATGGGCAGATAAGTTTCTCAACATCCCTAGTCTCATCAGGGAAATGCAAATCAAAGTCCAAGGACAGGTTTCCCCGGTGGCTCAGTGGTAAATACAGCAGACTGGCGCACCGCCAACTATTGAGCCGGTGCTGCAGAGCTCAGGGGCTGCAGCTACTGAGTCTGTGTGCCACAGCCACTGAAGCCTGAACACTCTAGAGCCTATGCTGCACACAAGAGAAGCCGCTGCAATGAGAAGCCCACGTACCATGACGAGAGAGTAGCCCACACTCCCTGCAACTAGAGACAAGGCTCCTGCAGCAATGAAGACCCAGCACAGCCAAATAAATCAACCAATAATTTTTTAAAATCCAATGATATGTATTTTCACACCTGTTGGGATGTTCATTATAAAAAAGACAAGAGATAGCAAATATTAGCAAAGATGTAGAGAAAAAGGAACATTTGAGCACCACTGATATAGCCTCTATGGACAACAATACAGAAGTTCCTCAAAAAAAACAAAATTAGAACTGCAATGTGATTCAGCAATTCCATTTCTCAGTACATATTCAAAGTAAATTAAAATGACATCTCAGAAAATATACAAACATACGTACATACTGAATGCTATTCAGTCCTAAAAAGGAAGGAAATCACGCCACTTGTGACAACATAGATAAACCTAGAGGACATCACACTGAGTGACAAAACACTCAGCATAGATAAATACCATATGATCTCGCTTAGATGTAAAATCTCAAAAGACTCCAATTCAGAAAACCAGGAAGTAGAATGGCAGTTTCCAGGTGTCTGGTGGGGAGACATGCTGGTCAAAGGGAGCAAACTCCCAATCACAAGATGAAGAAGTACTGGAGATCTAAGGTACAGCATCGTGACTCTAGCTAATTACACTAGATTGAATATTTAAAATTTGCTGCAAGACTAAATCTTAAATATTCTCACCACACACACACAAAATGGTAAATATCTGAGGTGAGAGATGTGTTAATTAACTTGATTGTGGTAATCATTTTGCAATGTATACTTAAAATCATCACATTTCACTCCTTTAAATACATGCAATTTTCCTCATTAATTATACCTCAATAAAACTGGTGAGGAAAACATCATGAAGAATGGTTGGAAGACACAGATATGTCCATTATCTTGAATATGATGATGGTTTCACATTCAAGAAGGTGTGTGTCAAAATTTATCAAACTACACTTTAATATCTGCAGTTTTGTCATCTCTACTTCAATAAAGATGTTTTTTTAAAATAGTGGCAGCTATTTTAAAATGATCTTAATAAAACATTGCACAGCTTTTTTAGTTTTATGAAGTTTAAAATGACACAAAATATTTATGCACACATCACCTTATCATGTTGCATGTATCATGTGAAATGCCAGGCTGGATGAAGCACAAGCTGGAATCAAGATTGCTGGGAGAAATATCAACAACCTCAGATATGCAGATGAAAACACCCTATGGCAAAAAGTTAAGAAGAACTAAAGAGTCTCTTGATGAAAGTGAAAGAGGAGAAAAAGTTGCCTTAAAACTCAACATTCAGAAAACTAAGATCATGGCATCCAGTCCCATCACTTCATGGCAAATAGATGGGGAAACAATGGAAACAGTGACAGACTTTATTTTGGGGGCTTCCAAAATCACTGCAGATGGTGACTGCAGCTTTGAAATTAAAAGAGCTTGCTCCTTGAGAGAAAAGCTATGACAAACCTAGACAGCACATTGAAAAGCAGAGACATTAGTTTGTCGAAAAGGTCCATCTAGTCAAGGCTATGGTTTTTCCAGTAGTCATGTATGGATATGAGAGTCGGACCATAAAGAAAGCTGAGTGCCAAAGAATTGATGCTTTTGAATTGTGGTGTTAGAGCAGACTCTTGAGAGTCCATTTGACAGCAAGGAGATCCAACCAGCCCATCTTAAAGGAGATGAGTCCTGGGTATTCATTGGAGGAACTGATGTTGAAGCTGAAACTTCAAAACTCTGGCTACCTGATTCGAAGAACTGACTCACTGGAAAAGACCCTGATGCTGGGAAAGATTGAAGGCAGGAGGAGAGGGGGACAACAGAGACTGAGATGATTGAATGCCATCACCGACTCAATAGACATGAGTTTGAGCACACTCCAGGAGTTGGTGATGCACAGGGAAGCCTGGCATTCTGCAGTGCATGGGGTTGCAAAGAGTTGGACACATCTGAGTGACTGAACTGAGCTGATATCACCTTACAAAAGCAGAATACATAAATATGGGTATATCATGTCTGTAACTACACAAGATAAAATATTAAACAAAAAACTAGACATACAATCAACTTTCTTGAGAAACACACATGTTGTGTCTGCAGAGGTGGGGCTCAAGTGTAACTTCTTTCCTTGTAATTCTCAATATTTTATGAATTTGCTAAAATTGCATTTCTGTTGTAACATAAAAGTCAAACAATTAACTTTATTTATTTAAAATACATAAAAATAAAAGAAATTTTTAAAAAACAGGTCTCTGTTCATCTTTTGGAAAATCCGGGTTTTCCAAGGGGGTGAGCAGTGCCTTTGCCAATAGGAAAAGCTGTCAAACAGGACACGGCTGGCTGTTTTTTCCTCATATGAGCACTGCCAGCTCAGCTGCCTCCGGGGAGGTCAGTGTAGCATATCTACCTGGAGCAGATCATCCCCAGACCTGAGAGGCTTGTGCTGAATAGCATGCTCATCTTTCCCTCTCTGCTCTAGGACAGCCTGCATCAGACCCTGCCAGGAGCCTCCTCAACAAGAAGGGGCCAGCCATGGCGTCTCCCTTCACTGTGCTTGTGTTTCTTGTCTTCTGGGATACAGGACTAGCAGGTAAAATGGGACTCTTCCTGGGAGAATCCTTGTCTAGAACAGCAGTTGCATATGCAAACCTATGAATGTCCTACCACCATAAACTCTGTAATTTTTGAAGTACCTTGAGTCTTGGCTCTCCAAACGGCAGCTGTACAGTTTGAGGCAAAAGTTTGAGCATCTCTGAAATGTAATTTCTTCATTTACCAAATGGAAATAATAATAACTTCAGAGTCTTGCAAGGATAAAATAAATTAATGTATAGAATATGCATATGTACAGTTCCTGACTTACAAGAGTCATCATTATATTTTTATTAGCAATAGTCCATTTTGCTTTGCTACTATTGTTGCGTCTCTACTCAGGAACACACCTAGGTATAGTAGTCAATTTAAAGTTTTAATTTTTAAAGCTCTCTAATATACTCAGATTACTCACAGTTAACTTATCATTTGTAGATCCTTCAGGTACACAGGGAAACAGATTAGGAACGGCCATACATCCAAGAGATTTGATAGGCTTCATGTGACATGAGAAATATCTGATTAGATGAGGTAGCAGCTGGAGAAATGTTAGGGAGAGCGCCAGCTAGCCTCATACTGACCGCATCCATTCCTGACTTTGAAGATCTCATCTTGAGAATTCTCTTCATTTAGCGTTACTGAATCAGCTCACATCCGTATGTTGAAGGGTGCTACTTAATTTCTCAACCTCTCCTGTATTCTCTAGGCAGATGAACCAGGTGTTCATATCATGTGGCTCAACAGGCTGGATTTAAGAATCTATAGAATCCAGACCTCCAGAAGCTCTACTGCTAAGTCACTTCAGTTGTGTCCGACTCTGTGTGACCCCATAGACGGCAGCCCACCAGGCTCCCCCGCCCCTGGGATTCTCCAGGCAAGAACACTGGAGTGGGTTGCCATTTCCTTCTCCAATGCATGAAAATAAAAAGTGAAAGTGGAGTCACTCAGTCGTGTCTGACTCTTAGCGACCCCATGGGCTGCAGCCTACCAGGCTCCTCCGTCCACGGGATTTTCCAGGCAAGAGTACTGGAGTGGGGTGCCACCGCCTTCTCTGAGAAGCTCTGCAGGCCACTGCAATCCACTACGGTTCACGGCAATGAATCCATGGGCTCTAGACCGTGAACAACAGCACAGTCTACAATATTCCATTCAGTGCTGTATACACGCCCACAGCTTATTATGTTTATAAGAACTTCTTGTTTCTTTATAGAGATCATTACACATTTCACATATAGACCATTATACTCCACATCTTCTTAGGCATCCATCTTGCCAACCTAGTAACCCTGACCTCCTCCTTTTTTCCTGTGTACGTTAGTCACTTAGTCACATCTGACTCTTTGCAACCCCATGGACTATAGCCTGCCAGGCTCCTCTGTCCATGGGATTTTCCAGGCAAGAATACTGGAGTGGGTTGCCATTCCTTCTCCAGGGGATCTTCCTGACCCAGAGATTGAACCTGGGTCTCCTGCATTGGCAGGCGGATTCTTTATGGTCTGACCCACCAGGGAAGCTCCAGGCAAAATAAATGGGGTAAACGCTTACTCAAAATTTCCACAGATGGCCAAATTTTAGCATTCTTTCTTTCAACACTCTCTTACATGTGAAAAGAAACATTCATATTCTGATGATTCTATAGAGTTGCATGTCCACTAAACTGTAGGTCCAGCTCAAATGCCTTGGGCTTCAATAATACATCCCATCCTCAGAATCACTTCCATCCTCCTCTGAACTCACACCACCACTCCACGTTGCATATACCTCACTGGACTTGTAATATTTTCTTCTTTCTCATGCATTTTTTGTGCTTCCTTTTTAGCCAAGCCCAAAAATTCTTTGCAGTATCATACTCAAATCTGTACCTAAACAGTACCTGGATTTATAAAAAAAAAACTAGCTTGAGAATGAACAAATAATTAAATATTTTGTTAATGACTACATACATAGGTAACTTGTTTATAGAATTTATTATTCGACCAATTTGGGCAAAGTTCCAAGTTATTAATTGTCTCAGTCAGTTCAGGCTACCATATCATGCATGGCAAGGCCTAAACAAAATTTATTTTCTCACAGTTCCAGAGGCTGGAAAGTCCAAGAGCAGCTGAAGACCAGTTTCTGATACGAGTTACCTTCCTAGCTTGCAGACAGCCATCTTGTTTCTGTGTGTTCTGTCAAAAAGGCCACCAATTCTATTGGACCAGGCCCCCCCTCTTATAACCTCATTTAACTTTACTGTCACCTCTAAAATCCCTATATCCAAGAACAGTCACACTGGGGATTATGGTTTCAATATATGAACCTGTGGAGGACACAGTTCAATCCATAGCTTTCTAAATTTTTTCAATTATAGTATCAGACTATGAACAAGTCTCTTGGAATCCACTTTGACAAAAATGGAAGGACTAGTCATTCTATAGTACAGAAAGGTCTATAATGAATAATCTTTCCATTCATTTTCTTTCCAGGCTTGAATCCATTATCATCAGAATTATACAGAAGATGTTATAAAAATGGTACCTGCAGACTTGAGTGCTTTGGAAGTGAAATGTTAGTTGCCTACTGTATGTATCAGCTGGAATGCTGTCTCAAAGGAAACCCTGACCCCTGACTTAAGAAGCCAGTAAATACCAATTAACTTGACAGAGAATTTAAACTGAACTCTGACACTGTGATGTGCCCACAGTTGTTGGTTTTCAGCATTTTTATAAGCCATCTGCTGCTGCTAAGTCACTTCAGTCATGTCCGACTCTGTGGGACCCCATAGATGGCAGCCCACCAGACTCCACTGTCCCTGGGGTTCTCCAGGCAAGAATGCTGGGGTGGGTTGCCAATTCTTTCTCCAATGCATGAAAGTGAAAAGTGAAAGTGAAGTCACTCAGTCATGTCCGACTCTTCGTGACCCCATGGACTGCAGCCCACCAGGCTCCTCCGTCCACGGGATTCTCCAGGCAAGAGTACTGGAGTGGGGTGCCATAAGCCATCAGAACATCAAAATCTTATAATCTTAGATTTGAAAAGCTGAGCTGATGTCTTCCTAAAGACACAAGGTTCTCATGAAAACAGGTCATAATATATTTTTCCTCACTTCAAAGTGATATTCACACTGTCCCCAGTGCCTATTTTTATCTTTACTCATAGAACGGTTGTCTACATTATTTATAGAGGCCCCGAAACTATAGAAGCACCTTTTTACACCTAGGCTTTACCCTACCATACCTTCAGTTCCCCATTCACCATTTGTTTGAGCCTCTCGCTGTAGAGGAACAGACCTACCCCAGCCTCTAATGACCTTGTATATCTCTCACATGGACCACTTTGACTTCACTTAAGGCTGCACGAGTCTTGATTGGGTCTGACCCTGCAGGTCTTGAAACACAAGGACAAAGGCTATGTTACGATAGGCTGTAACCAAGCAGGTTCTCATCCACCTCCCTGGTTTCAGAGAATGAAATCATGAGACTTTCCACCTCAACCCCCTTGGGTTCAGCCATCAGACCACTTGGCCATGGTGCAGAGTTGGCTTCTCCACAGCTGAGTGGCTCACCACCTCTGCCATTTGCCATCTGGCCACTCTGGAGGAGTGCCATCCTGTGAGACTAGGAGCTAACACACCTGCTGGTCCTGCTTTGCTGTGTCTAAGTAACAAACTGTCCCACTAGAATTCATCGCTTTGTTTACCAGTGAACCTTACAAAAGTACTACAGGTAGGGACTTCCCCGGCAGTCCAGTGATTAACTCTGTGCTCCACTGCAGGGGTTGATGGCTCAGTTCCTGGTCAGGGAACTTAAGATCCCACATGCCCTGAAGTGTGGCCAAAAAAGAAAAAGAAAGCAAAAGGAAAAAGCGTGTGACAGGCAAACCTAGCAACTCCCATTAGCACGCTGGTTGTCCCGCTGACTACTGTGGTGCTGCCGCATATCTGCCTCGCTGTTCAATGTCACCAACCCGCGCACAGATGCACCAGTGAGTTCTGCACATGCTGCTCAGGGTAAGCGGTGCAGTGATGGAAGGGGGCAGATTCTGGGTGTGCAGCAATCTTCTTCGGCTTCACTGCTGAATTCAGCTCAGACTCTCTTGTGATTCTGAGAGGACAGGGCTCTAACTGCAGAGAACCAACCGCTGACCTAGAATAGGACTGAGAAAACTGTGCCCAAGGCCTGGCCTGAATGACAGCCCTGCCTTTCCAGCTACTCACTGATACTGAGAAAAGACAAAAGGATAACAGTGGTTGAAATGAATGAAGGGTTGTAAGGGGTTCCACATTCCCAGACACTATTCAACCTTTGATAAAATCCAGTGTTGGTGTCTTTAGCAGGGAAGATACTAAAAATCCCCAAATTCTCCTGTGGAGTCATTAGGGAACAGGAGATTAAAAAGAGATGGGATTAGACATGACCTGGAGTGATAACCATGGTTCAGTATCCAGAGTAAGGAAGACATCTAGACAGGACCCAAGAAAACTCTCAGACTCTGAAGGAAGCAGGGGATCCTTATATGAGCACACTGACTCCTCTGGAAATGTCCTCAAAATACTCCACAATCCTTAGGCTTGCTTCACATTTTGCTCTTTCACTTAAGATGTGCATTCTTTATACATAGAGATAAACCGAAACTTGAAAATATCCCAGCCTGCTGAGTATCTGAAGAGCCTCTCTTTTCAGCTGGATGAGGGGGCAATGTTAGAGACCCGTTAGAGACCCATTAGAAAAGTGGTCTCCAAAGCAAGAGCGAGAACCTGTATCTCTCTTAATACTTAATGGCAAGAGACATTCATTCAGCAAGAGTTGAATAAAGGTGATATTCTAATTGTCAATGGCATTTTTTACAGAATAGAAGTAATAATTCTAAAATTCATATGGAACCATGAAAGATCCCAGAGAGTCAAAACAATGTTGAAGAAGAGCAAAGGTAGAGGTATCATACTTCTTAGTTACAAACTATATTATAAAGCTACAGTAATCAAAACAGTATGGTACTGGCATAAAAACATACACATAGATCAATGGAACAGAAATAAGAGCCCAGAAATAAGCCTATGCACATATGATCAAGGACATAATCACTCCAGGTCATCTCTAATCCCATTCATTTCACATGAGCGCCAAGAACACACAGTGGGGAAAAGATAGTGAAATGCAAATTGAAAAACACAATAAGATATCACTTCACACCTATTTGAATCAGCCATCTGATCAGGTGTAAAGTGATATCTTTCTTATGACTAATATTCCATTGTGTGTGTGTGTATTTATCACATCTTTTATATATATATATAAACATATACATATACATACATATATATGCATATATATATAAACAAAATATGCTATGTGTGTGTGTGTGTGTGTATACACACAAATACATATAATGGAATATTACTTGGTCATAAAAAAGAATGAGCTTGTGCCATCTGCAACAACATAGATGGATCTGGAGGGTATTATGCTAAGTGAAATAAATCAGGCAAAGAAAGACAAATACTGTATGATATCACTTATCTGTGGAATCTAAAAAATAAAACAAACCAATGAATATAACAGAAAAGAAACAGAGTCACAGATATGGAGAACATACTAGTAGCTACCAGTAGGGAAAAGGAAGGAAGGGCACGTCAGGAGTAGGGGATTAAGAGGTACACACAACTATGTGGAAAATAAATAAGCTATAAGAATATATTGTGCAACACAGGAAATAAAGCCACTATCTTATAAATAACATTTATAAGAGTATAATGTTTAAAATTTTTGAATAACTATGTTGTATACCTGAAACTCAGATAATATTGTACATCAACTACATTGCCATTAAAATAATCACTAAAATAATTACTAAAAGATGTTCTTCATAAAGCAGTAAATTAAGCAAAGAGAGAAGAATTAAGATGAAAAAGCAGTAATAAGCATGCAATAAGTTAATCATTTACATTAGAGCATACAAATAAGCAAGGACTATTAAAAATAAAATGTATGTACCCCACTCCAGTACTCTTTCCTGGCAAATCCCATGGACGGAGGAGCCTGGTAGGCTGCAGTCCATGGGGTCGCTAGGAGTCGGATATGACTGAGCGACTTCACTTTGACGTTTCACTTTCATGCATTGGAGAAGGAAATGGCA
This sequence comes from Capra hircus, assembly GCF_001704415.2. Lineage (NCBI taxonomy): Eukaryota > Metazoa > Chordata > Mammalia > Artiodactyla > Bovidae > Capra > Capra hircus. Next base: position 7,338,935 of record NC_030815.1, read on the forward strand.
AACCACTCCAGTGTTCTCGCCTGGAGAATCCCAGGGGCGGGGGAGCCTGGTGGGCTGCTGTCTCTGTCTCTGGGGTCGCACAGAGTCGGACATGACTGAAGAGACTTAGCAGCAGCATGAGTAATTTTAAAAAGTATAAACATAAAGTTGAAACATTAAACAACAACATGAAAAGGGAGAAGAAAATTACTACAGGAAAACATTCCACAGTCTTTGTATTATTGGAGGAACATGAAGATAATGATTAATTTTAGAGATTTTTTTTAAGATAGGTTTACTGATTAAAAATAGATCATTGCTATAAGAATAAAAACAGAATGTGTAACTTCCAAACCAAAGGAAGCACAAACAATGCAAGCAAAAATCAATCAATAGATCAATCAGTAAAATGGTAAGTACAAAAACATACTTTAAGATTGAATTTTTAATTTGGCAATAACCTATTTATAAGAATGACAACACCTAAAGACAAAGAAAGGAGGGACATAAAAGATGGAAAAAATATGTCAGTTCTAGCAAAGACTGCTTATTGTATACCCCAGTATACTCCTCGCCTATTTTTCTTTAGTAATTCAGCCAGGGTCCCTGAAGCCGTTCACTCTATAGATGCAGCTCAGCAGTCCATTCACTAATGAGCTTTATCATTCCATATCTCTTCGCAGACATAAATACTGAGGCCTAGAAAGTAGATGTGCACAGCTGGGCAGAAATACCTCCTGGTTTACAAAGATTAGGGCTCTGATATATGTTTGGCTGTGTCCTTTAGCTTTGTATTTTGACGCTGGAAGAGTGGGTACCTACAACTGGTGGCTCAACGGTAAAGAATCCGCCTGCCAAAGCAGGAGTTATGGGTTTGATCTCTGGGTCAGAAAGATCTCCTGGAGAATGAAATGGCAACCCACTCCAGTATTCTTGCCTGGGAAATCCCATGATCAGAGGAGCCTGGTGGGCTACAGGCCATAAGGTCGAAAAAGAGTTGGACATGACTGAGCGTCTAAACAACAAGTTTAGACTTATTACATCTTAATGTTTCTTATCATTAGTGTGAAGTGAAGTGAAGTCACTCAGTCGTGACTGACTCTCTGCGACCCCGTGGACTGTAGCCTACCAGGCTCCTCCATCCATGGGATTTTTCAGGCAAGAATACTGGAGTGGACGGCCATTTCCTTCTCCAGGAGATTTTCCCGACCCAGGGGTTGAACCCAGGTCTCCCGCATTGTAGGCAGATGCTTTACTGTCTGAGCCACCAGGGAAGTCCATCATTGGTGTAAGTAAGTGTAACTTTTAGTCGCTCAATCATGTCCAACTCTTTGCGATCTCATTGTTAAGTAGTTAGAATGGGAAAAAGGAGTCCAAAATGGTGGCGGCTAAAAGACAAAGAAGGGAAAAGCCCATGAAAATAGAACAAAGGGAGTTCCAAGGACCAGAGTGAGGACCTCAGGTAAAACAAACAGCCCTCCTGGCTAGCCCAGTTTACACAGGGCAGGCTCGGGGGGAGGAGACAAATGTATAAAAGGAAGAAGTCTATAAGGATTGAGGCCTCTCTTCTCTGTATTTTGGTTGGTCTGCCCTCACTCCTCGAGGGTGTGCTATCAAGGATGTACTATCCTTTGTTTTCCCTGATAAAACTGAACTATACCACTGCTCCACCAATTGCATCAAATTTTTGCTGTGGCAAAACAGAACCAAGGAAATTACATGCTGCCCCAACATCTACGGTGCCATTTCTCGGATTTAACCTAGCTGAAACAACCTCAGTTCGGCCCTGCAAGGCGGAGGTGAAACACAGCAGAAGTCCAACTCGGCGAAAGCTTCTGTGGCAGAAGCTGAACGTGAAGAAAACCCAGCGCAGTGCAAGTGACAAGAAGCCCAGCGTGCTGGCAAATGGGGCAGCCCAAACAGCAGATGGCAAATGGGGCAGCCACAACAGACAGCAGATGGCAAATGGGGCAGCCACGACAGACAGCAGAAAGCTCACGTGGCAAGGTCTCAGACTCCAGGAGGCCTCCCGTTAAGGTAGGAGGTCCTCGCTCCTATGACTGGAAGGGCATATGTTAAAAAATTCTTAATTCCTTTACAATCTCTCTTTCCTTGTTTCCTCAAACCCCCTGTGAATAGGAGAGCAGCAGTGGGCGCAACTGAGGGATTCTGGAGAGGCTACTCCCCAGCATGTCCTGACGGCTCCACTATCCTCTGCACTCCAGTAGCTGTTGTCCAAGTGAGTGAGGGTTCTTCTGTCCTGAATCTTCTTTGTGCCAAGAATCAGGCCAATGAAAACTGTGAGCACAGGTCAGGTATTTAGCAGATTTTCTGGCTGGTTATGAAGGGGATTCCTTGGCACTTTTTTCCCCCTGCTATTTCCTCCCATCCTTCAACTCCTCTCTCCCAGGACTTGAGCCCAGCCGAAACCTATGGCGTCTGGCTTCCGGACCTAATGAAGCTCAGGCTCTGATGTCTCATTGCAAGAATTCAGTTAGAGACACAGCAGTAGGTAAGAGGGGGATTTGTTCAGGTTCAGAGAGAAGCACATTCCACAAGGTGTGGGCCATCACAGAGGACAGTGTGGTGAGCAACTGAGCAACTGAACTGTACTGAATCCCCCCAACAGGACCAGATAACCCACTCCTTTGTCATTCCTTCCTTTATTACCTAAAGTGAAACTATGACAATATTTATGAAATATTTACCACTGGAAACGTCCTAAGCTCCTCTTATGGAGGAGTAGAGGAGCAAATCAGTGACTTACATCCTGTAGAGCAATAAGAGGATAAGGGTTATGACTGTTGCACCAGGTTCCCAGTCTCAGGGCACAGACTTGAACTGCTTTACATTATGATACTACTCCCACCTGCCGTGGACAAACCAGCAATGAGTTAAGATTACAACCCCTGAATCCTACCCAGCACTGGTCACACTGGAGACCTTGGGGACACCCAACTCCAGCCCGGGGATCCCAGGAGGTCAACCTGCCTCAACCTCCCTCGGGATCTTGTCCCCGGGAGGTTGTCACACTTCAGCCTGCTGAGGGATCAACCAGTTCAGGCATCCCAGGAGGTCGACCTGCCTTGACCTGCCTAGGGATCTGGTCCTCGGGAGATTGTCATGCCTCAACCTGCTCAGGGATCCGCCAGTCCAGGGGTCCCAGGGGGTCAACATGCTTCAACCTGCCTAGGGACCCAATTCTCAGGAGGCTGACCTGCCTCAACGTGACTGGGGATTCGATCTCCAGGAGACTGTCACACCTCAGTCTGCCTGGGGATCTGCACCCTGACTCGGGGGCGCCTGGCTCTCAGGTGGTAACAGCACTGGGTAAGATAGGCTTCAAAAAGACTCACCCCTAAGGAAGTTCACCCATGAAAATAGAAGGAAGCCTATTAGCTGTGGGACTATGCCCAGTCTCAGCAATAACTCAGGAACCCAATGAGAACCCCACTACCTTTCTGGAAAGTCTAGAAAAGGCCCTCTAAAAGTTAACCAATCTGCACTTAGACTCTTACAAGGGACAGGTGATTTTAAAGAACAAATTCCTGTCCCAGTGTGCATTAGACATCAGGATAAAGTTACAACAGCTACAGCAGCGGGACCCTGCTGCCTCTTTAGATGAGATGGTCCAGACCTTTTATAACAGAGAATGAGAGAGGAGACCATGGCTCAGGAAAGGGAGAAAAGGAAAAAGACAAGGCACGAACAGGTGCTGGCTGATGTCCAGGGAAGCCCTATGGCAAACTCCAGGTCCTTAATGGATAAGGCACAGGACAAATGCCTAATCTGTAGACAGGCAGGACACTGGGCCAAAGAGTGTCCAAACCGTGACAAGTCCCCTAAAACAGCTTGCTACAAATGCCATCAGTTGGGATATTGGGGGGCACTCTGCCCTCGGGACCCAAAAGCCTCAAGGTCAAGCACCAAGCCTTCCCTCACGATGGTTCAACAGGACTGAAGCGGCTGGCTCCAGCCAGCCCACCTGTCACAGATAACCATCACGGGACTAGAGCCAAGGGTACAAGTGGATGTGGCAGGTAAATCCAGGAATTTCTTAGTTGACACAGGGACTACCTACTCTGCCCTGACCTCCTGCTCCAGAACCTTCTCCCCCAACACCTGTACCATTCTGGGTGCTATAGGAAAAACAATTACAAAAAGATTCACTTGAGCAATTTGTTGCTGGGATGGACATATATTTTCCCACCAGTTTCTAGTGATCCCTGATTGTCCTCCTCCCTTATTGGGAAGAAATCTCCCCCTGACATTGAAACCTTGCAGCTACTGCAGTCCTGATTTAGAATATGCTTTAAAACTCTCTTTTGGGGGCAAACTAGCTATTTTTACCAGCCACCAAGTGAAACAGCTTCTGAATGGGAGAAGCCACTTATGGATGTCTGATCAAAGGAGCCTCAGATATCAACTAGTGCTGATGGAAAATCCAGTCGTGGAATATCTCCTTGTGAGGTTCTTAACCCAGCTACCTTCCTACATACCCCCGAGGGCCTCTCTCCTCTTTCAATCTTGCCTAGAAACTTTGGACCACTGGACAAAACCCCGAGAGGGACTGTCAGAAGATCCTCTGACCAATCCTGAGAAAATCTGGCACACTGATAGAAGCAGATTAGTCTTGGGGGAAAAAGAAGAGCTGGATATTCAGTAGCCTCCAATTTTGAGACCATAGGGGCTAAACCTTTGCCACCAGGTATTTCAGCCCAGTCAGCTGAGCTCATAGCCCTGACTCCAGCTTTAGAACTGGGAAAAGGAAAAAAAAGTAGCCATTTACACTGACTGCAAGTATGCCTTTCTGGTGGTTCATGCACACGCTGCTATTTGGAAAGAAAGAGGCCACTTGACCACCTGAGGGTCCCCAATCAAATATGGTGGTCAAATCCTTAGGCTCTTAGAGGCAGTTCATCTGCCCACTGAGGTTTCAGTCCCCACTGTAAAGGACACCAAAAAGGGAGCATGGAAGTGGCACAAGGGAGCCAAGCAGCTGATCAGACAGCTTCTAAGCAGCATGACAGAACCATGACCTAATAGGGGTTCCTTAGTTCCACAGACAAATATGCCAGAAACTCCTTCATATACTGAAGGTGAGAGACTCTTAAAGCTAAGAGTGAGGGCTTTCAAGGAGATCATATGGGGTGGTTCCACAAGGAGGGACTCCTTTTTCTCCCTGGAACCTCCAATGGAAGTTGGTTAACTCCTTACATGCCACCACTAATTTAGGGGAAAAGCCCTTCCAAAGATTACTAGAAAGATCCTTCAGAGGAACAGGCCTCCAAATGACTATAAGGCAAGTAGTCTCCTTCCCACTGGCCAACTGAACAACCCCAAAAGAGCTTGAAGACCCCAGCTGGCCCAGCCCAACCAGTGACGTGAGACCCACCCAGGAGAGGACTGGCAGGTGGACTTCACCCAGATGTCAGTTTCTCAAGGGTATAAATACCTATTAGTCATGATACATTCATAGGATGGGTTGAAGGCTTTCCCACCCAGACTGAGAAAGCTGGTGAGGTGAAGTCACTCAGTCGTGTCTGACTCTTTGCAACCCCCTGGACTGTAGCCTACCAGGCTCCTCTGTCCATGGGATTCTCCAGGCAAGAGTACTGGAGTGGGTTGCCATTTCCTTCTCCAGGAGATCTTCCCGACCCAGGGATTGAACCTGGGTCTCCCTCATTGTAGGCAGACGCTTTACCATCTGAGCCACTAGAGAAGGCTGAGGAGGTGGTAAAAAAAAAAAAAAAAAAAAAAAAAAACTGCTCCCTGAAATCATTCCGAGATTTGGCCTGCTCAGGTCATTACAAAGTGACAATGGGATATCATTTACTTCTAAGGTCACTTAAGGAGTCTCTAAAGCATTGGGCATTACTTATTTTCTCCATTGTGTCTAGAGGCCTCAGTCTTCAGGAAAAGTAGAAAGAGCCAATCAATTCTTAAAATTAACGATAAAAAAGACAACCAAGGAGACCTCCCCAGGAGGGAAGGAGGCTTTACCAATAGCTCTCCTCTGCACCCGAATGGCCCCTAAGGAACAGGTTGGTCTTTGTTCTTATGAGATGCTATATGGGAGATCTTTTGTTTATGTCAATGACCTCTTCCTAGATCCAGAGGCTCAGACCCTCTGGTCTTATACCATGGTCATTGGACAATTCCAATATATGCTTGTGGAGTGTCAAGCAGGACCCAAAAGATTCTAAACTATATGTTCCAGGGACTCAAGTCCTAATTAAAGTCTGGAAAGATGGGTCCCCAAAGGCTCAACTCCAGCCCACATGGAAGGGCCCCTTCCCGGTAATACTTTCTACCCCCACAGCAGTCAAGGTGCCAGGACACGACTCCTGGATTCACTACTCACTGATCAAGCCATGGAAGAAAATAGAAGAGGACACTCTACCCTGTGAGCCCCAGAGATACCTATTCAGGACTACAAATGGGTGTCATTCTAATGAACACCCCCAAAATTAAGTTTCTGGGGATAAGATTTCTCAGGACAGCTCTATAGAGCCAGCACAGCTTGGCAGGGGTTGTACTCCAAAATAGACAGGAGATAGACCTCCTGATCCCCGAACAAGGAGGGACTTGACCCATCTTGAATGAGATGTGTTGTTTCTGGGTAAACACCTCCAGCTAAGTTAAAGAAAGTCTCACAGTCCTCAAGAAAAACATTCAGTCCCCCAGTTCAACTCAGTCACTCAGTCGTGTCCGACTCTTTGTGACCGCATGAGTAGCAGCACACCAGGCCTCCCTGTCCATCACCATCTCCCGGAGTTCACTCAGACTCACATCCATCGAGTCAGTGATGCCATCCAGCCCTCTCATCCTCTGTCGTCCCCTTCTCCTCCTGCCCCCAATCCCTCCCAGCATCAAAGTTTTTTCCAATGAGTCAACTCTTCACATGAGGTGGCCAAAGTACTGCAGTTTCAGCTTTAGCATCATTCCTTCCAAAGAAATCCCAGGATTGATCTCCTTCAGAATGGACTGGTTGGATCTCCTTGCAGTCCAAGGGACTCTCAAGAGTCTTCTCCAACACCACAGTTCAAAAGCATCAATTCTTCAGTGCTCAGCCTTCTTCACAGTCCAACTCTCACATCCATACATGACCACAGGAAAAACCATAGCCTTGACTAGACGGACCTTTGTTGGCAAAGTAATGTCTCTGCTTTTGAATATGCTATCTAGGTTGTTCATAACTTTTCTTCCAAGGAGTAAGCATCTTTTAATAGGATCTCAAAAAACGAGCTGGAGAGGTCTTGGGGTGGCTACAGTCTCTTTAGGGGATCCTTCTCCTAGTGAGGGGGAATTTGGAGTTTCCTGATGCCCCTACTAATCCTTGTTATCACCATACTGATGCTGCTTATGATGGCTCCATGTATTGTCAGTTGTCTATCCCATTTTGTCTCTGTCCAGGTCAACAGGCTACAACATGCAGTGCCAGTTTAACAAGAATATATAAAACTACAGCTGACCACGGAAAATATCACTCACCCTTAGATGGACACCACCATGAAGACTCGAGGCTTGAGACTAGCCAGAGGGGGAGGCCCAATGCCCCTCACCATCCGAGTTCAGTAGGAAGTAGCCAGAGAGATAGCGATGTTCCTATTCCCCAAGCATTGGGCCTCCCATCTCTTGAGGGGGAAAGGTTAGGTAGAATAAGAAAAAGGAGTCCAAAATGGTGATGGCTAGAAGGCAAAGAAGGGAAAAGCCCGCAAAAATAGAACAAAGGAGGTTCCGAGGACCAGAGTGAGGACCTCAGGTAAAACAAACAGCCCTCCTGGCTAACCCAGTTTACACAGGGCAGGCTCAGGGCCGAGGAGACAAATGTGTAAAAGGAGGGAGCCTAGAAGGACTGAGGCCTCTCTTCTCCTGTCTTTTGGGTCAACCTGCCCTCACTCCTCGAGGGTGTACCATCCTCTGTTTTTCCTAATAAAACTGAGCTACAACACTGCTTCGTCCATCACCCTAAATTTTTGCTGCGGCAAAACAAAAATGAGGAAATCACACACTCCCCTCACACCAGGGACTGTAGCCCACTAGGCTCCTCTGTCCATGAAATTCTCCAAGCAAGGATACTGGAACGGGTTGCCATTTCCTTCTCCGGAGCTCCTGTATAGGAAATTAGAATTGAATGCCTCAAGTCCAAGGGAGCCCCCAGGGTAGTCCATTATCAGAGTGTTCCTCTCCTTTGTAAAGCACATCTGACTGCCAGCTTAATTGTGAGTCATTCAGGGACCATTGCTCTTCTGATCTTAACATATCTAATACGAACCCCAAAGAGCTTTCCTTCAGGATAGATGAGATAATTTCCCATTTTTATAAGCTTTATGATGCCAAAACACAAAAGACCCTGAAAAATTCCAACAAAAACACCACAGATTCCAGCATTGAAGCATGTAGACAAACTGATTCCCTGATAGGGTAAAATTTACCCTATAAAACAAATGAATTAAATCCGAGGGGAGGGAGGTGGGAGGGGGGTTCATGTTTGGGAACGCATGTAAGAATTAAAGATTTTAAATTTTAAAAAATAAAAAAATAAAAAATAAAAAAATAAAAATAAAAAATAAATCCGACTAGGTGGATTAAATCCACCCCCACAAGAACCAGTTAGCTCTCGAATGAACTGTTTGTGACATAGTGACATTCTCTCCTTTTATGCCTATAAACACTGTTATATTTTTTGGTTTCCTCTTTTTGCTAATGTTCACATAGCTTGGCCAGCTTTCTATTCAATATAATTTGCCTGTGGTGGCAGTTAGGATCTGGTATAACGTAAATAATGAGAAACCCCAAAATAAAAGTGACTTAAATAAGATGGAATTTTATTCTCTCTCATATAAAGAGACGTAGAAGGAAGCTGAAATGGCTACCATATAGAGTAACGGGAAAAATACTAAAAACCCTCCTATCTCTGATGCCACCGGCAAATCATGTTCAGCTTAGCCTAGGGTGAGACCATCTGTATCACACGGCACCAAACTGCTGGGCACTGTGAGGAGCCTTTCTGTCTTTAAAAGACAGATACAAGGTTTATACATATACTCCAACTACCAGGTAAGCCTCAACGTAAACATTATTTCAACTTTAGGAAGTATGTATTAGGACACAAACCAAGGAAAACCAGTGTAAGACAAGCGGACTTCAAACTCAGCAATAAAAAGCATCATTCTCTGGCCGATCCCTTACCGGTGTAATCATGATCATAAAATAATCCAACCATGTTCATCCTCCAGCAGTGCATGAGGGGCTCAACGTACCCATGCTGCAACTCAGCTGACATAGAATATTTCAACCCCATGATAACTGTTTCTCATCATAAAGCAATATATTGTGAGATATGCTTTGCAAATAAATCAGATGAGCCTGGTTTACGTGAATCTGGTCCCTGGGGGATTGATAAGCCTCGGGAGAGTGGAAAACCAAGAGACAGACCCCGGATTACACAAACACACAAGGGTAATGAGTACCCCTCATTACAAGTAGCAAGATGGTGGAGTAGACGGACATGCACTCACCTTCTCGTGTAAGAACTTCAAAACTACAACTCACTGCTGAGCGACCATTGACAGGAGAACGTAAGCTCCCACCAAAAAGAGATAACCCACCTCCAAAGACAAAGGAGAAGCCCCAGCAAGACGGTAGGAGGGGCGAAATTGTATTTAGATCAAACCCCATACCCACCAGACATGCTTGGAGGGCTCACGAGGGGCGAAATTGTATTTAGATCAAACCCCATACCCACCAGACATGCTTGGAGGGCTCAAAGAAAACCTTGTGTGCACCAGGAGACTCCACAGAGACGGAGCCAGACCTGCCTTTGAGTGTTTGCGTGTCTCTTTCGGAGGTACGGGTCAGCAGTGGCCTGCCGCAGAGGCAGGGGCTCTGGGTGCAGCAGACCTGGGTGCGGCATAAGCCCTCTTGGAGGAAGTCGCTATTAATCTCACCATAGAGCTCCTAGAACTTACACAGGACTGGGGAAACAGACTGTTAGAGAGCACAAACAAAATCCTGTGTGCACCAGAACCCGAAAGAAAGGAGCAGTGACCCCACAAGAGACTGAGCCAGACTTGCCTGTGAAAGTCCAGGAGTCTTGGCGGAGGCGTGGGTAGGCAGTGGCCTGCTGCAGGGTGGGGGCACTGCCTGTAGCAGCGTGTGCAGGGAGCCTTTTGAAGGAGGTCACCATTACCTTCATCACCTCCACCATAGTTTGGTCTCGGGTCAAACAACAGGGAGAGACACAGCCCCGCCCAGCAACAGAAAACTGGCGTAAAGATTTACTGAGCTGGCCCTGCCCATCAGAACAAGACCCAGTTTCCCCCTCAGTCAGTCTCTCCCATCAGGAAGCTTCCATAAGCCTCTTATCTTTATCCATCAGAGGGCAGACAGAATGAAAACTGCAATCAAAGAAAACTACTCAAACTGATTACATGGACCACAGCTTTGTCTAACTTAATGACTCTATGAGCTGTGCCATGTAGGGCCACCCAATGTGGACAGGTCATGGTGGAGAGTTCTAACAAAATCTTGTCCACTGGAGAAGGGCACGGCAAACAAATTCAGTATTCTTCCCTTGAGAACCCCATGAACAGTATGAAAAGGCAAAAAGGTAGGACACTGAAAGATGAACTCCCTAGAACAGCAGGTGCCCAATATGCTACTGGAGAAGAGTGGAGAAATAACTCCAGAAAGAATGAAGAGACGGAGCCAAAGCGAAAACAGTGCCCAGTTGTGGATGAGGCTGGCAATGGAGGTAAAGTCCAATGCTATAAAGAGCAATATTACATATGAACCTGGAATGTTAGGTCCATGAATCAAGGCAAATTGGGAGTGCTCAAACAGGAGATGGCAAGAGTGAACATCAATATTTTAGGAATCAGTGAACATCAATATTTTAGGAATCAGTGAACTAAAAAAGACTGGAATGGGAGAATTTTAATCAGATGACCATTATATATACTACTGCAGGCAAGAGTCCCTTAAAAGAAATGGAGCAGCCATCATAGTCAACAAAAGAGTCTGAAATGCAATTCTTGGGTGCAATCTTAAAAACAACAGAATGATCTCTGTTCATTTCCAAGGCAAACCATTCCATATCACAGTAATCCAAGTCTATGCCCCAACCGCTAATGCCAAAGAGCTGAAGTTGAACGGTTCCATCAAGACCTACAAGACCTTCTAGAACTAACACCCAAAAAAGATGTCCTTTACAGGGGACTGGAATGCAAAAGTAGGAAGTCAAGAGATACCTGGAGGAACAGGCAAATTTGACCATGGAATACAAAATGAAGCAAGGCAAAGGCTAACAGAATTTTGCCAACAGAACGCACTGGTCACAGCAGATACCCTCTCCCAACAACACAAGAGAAGACGATGCATGGACATCACCAGATGGTCAACACCGAAATCAGATTGATTATATTCTTTGCAGCCAAAGATGGAGAAGCCCTATACAGTCAGCAAAAACAGACTGGGAACCTACTGTGGCTCAGATCATCAACTCCTTATTGCCAAATTCAGACTTAAATTGAAGAAAGTAGGGAAACCCACTGGACCACTCAGGTATGATCTACATCAAATCCCTTACAATTATGCAGTAGAAGCGACAAATAGATACAAGGGATTGGAACCGACAGACACAGTACCTGTGGATGGAGGTTCATGACATTGTACAGGAGGCAGTGATCAAGAACATCCCCAAGGAAAAAGAAATGCAAAAAGGCAGAATGGTTGTCTGAGGAGGCCTTACAAATAGCTGAGAAAAGAAGAGAAGCTAAAGGCAAAGGAAAAAGGGAAGATATACCCATTTGAATGCAGAGTTCCAAAGAATATCAAGGAGAGATAAGAAAGCCTTCCACAGCGATCAATGCAAAGAAATAGAAGAAAACAATAGAATGGGAAAGACTAGAGATCTCTTCAAGAAAATCAGAAATACCAAGGGAACATTTCATGCAAAGATGGGCACCATAAAGGACAGAAATGGTATGGACCTAACAGAAGCAGACGATATTAAGAAGAGATGGCAAGAAAACAGAAGATATTCATGACCCAGATAACCACGATGGTATAATCACTCACCTAGAGCCAGACATCCTGGAATGCAAAGACAAGTGGGCTTTAGGAAGCATCACCATGAACAAAACTAGTGGAGGGGATGGAATCCCCATTGAGCTGTTTCAAATCCTATACGATGATGCTGTGAAAGTGCTACACTCAATGTGCCAGCCAATCTGGAAAACTCAGCAGTGGCCACAGGACTGGAAAATATGTTTTCATTCCAATCCCAAAGAAAGGCAATGCCAAAGAATGCTCAAACTACCACACTATTGCACTCATCCCACATGCTAGTAAAGTAATGCTCAAAATTCTCCAAACTAGGCTTCAACAGTACGTGAACTGAGAACTTCCAGATGTTCAAGCTGATTTTAGAAAAGGCAGAGGAACCAGAGATCAAATTGCCAGAAAATTACATCCAATATCTTCTAATAACCTATAATGGAAAAGAATTTGAAAAGAACAGATATACGGATAGAGATACACTTAGGCATAACTGAATCACTTTGCTGTATACCGAAAACACTGTAAATCAACTAAACTTCAATGAAAAATAAAATTAAATAGATTAATAAAATTTCACTCATGACCCTTTGTAACTTGGCTCTACCTCCGTCTCCAGCCTCATCTGTAACCACATCCCACATTTCAGTGACACCTAAATATGTGTTCATACCTGCACACACCAGACTTTTCTACACCTCTGTGCCCTGATCTGTGGATCTATTGATTTTTCCTAGAGCCCTCTTTCCTGTACTTCCTGGATAATCCCTACTTACCCTAAAGGATTCATCTTCTCCAAGAAGCCTTCCCTGCTTCTCTCAAAGCTCAATTTGGTGCCCCAAGTTTCCATAGTATCCTGTACTTAATTCTTGTTCACAACTTTTACCTCATTATATGAAAATTATAACCTATGGGCCATGCACCAGTGAGGGCAGGAATCTGCTTTATGACTCTGGAACCCAGCAAAGGGCCTGGCATAAAGTGCCACTAATGTTGGCCACCCTGAATTGAACTGAACGGAACCTTCCTGGTTTCCTGCTCTCTAGAGCTCTCCATTTCCATGCCCCATGCTAGACTTCTGCTCCATGCTCACAGTGATCATGGCCCTTCTGTACTTTCCCCACGTGGGTCTGTAACTCACTTCTTACAGACACGAGTCTGAGTAAGGACAGGGTGGGCTGCTGATCTGCTCAGAGTCATAAGTAAGGCTGAGGATTTGGCACACACCAGGTTCACGACCGGTGCTACAGAACTGCCTTTCCCACAGCCCTCACAGAAACCCACGGAGACAAGGACAGCCCTGCTTGCTACAACTGTGCTAGGAAACTCAAGGACCAGGAAGAGACTCAAATGCCCAAAGGAAAAAACCATGTTCTACAGACAATCTGTCTGAAGCTAAGGAAGCGGGTAAACTAGCCCAGGGGCCTTCTGGGCATCTGGCCAGTGGCATAAGGGCATCTGATCTTGAAAGAAAGCACTGAGAACATTTTCCCTTGCGTGTGGCCAGGGACCAGTTCCAAGCCAACATCTCCTCACAGAATGTCCTAAGACTCCAAACATAATCAAATCTTGCTGAAGGCAATAGTGGATTCACCTGATTACACAGCCCCTTCCAGGCAGAAGTGTCTCTTGATTGCTCGCGACAACCAGACCCCACTTTCCTCTCGGAACTTCTCCAGGTCCAAACAGGAATTTCTTTAGTATCCTCATGTCATGGTTATATGTAACCAGCTGGTTAAAGGTTTTTTCCTACATGGGTTTAGACTTATGCTTTGGTCTGAAGTTCTTGCTCAGAGCTTGTAGGCTGTTAGACACACTGAAACTATGATCTTAATCCTCACACTAAGTCCCACCCCAACATACAGTTAGAGGAATCTGGTGAAAGAATGGAGGGTTCTGGATCATGCCTTAGAAGACCCAAGGTTTAGGTCAAGTTTCCCAGTGATCAGAGAAGCTGCTGTGCTCACACCCTTTGCTCCTCTGGTCTGATGTCCCCCAGTTGCTAAGGAGATGGCAGCAATGTACTCCTACCCTCTGACTTCCATGGATTTTCCCATCAGCCCTATATGGCAGAATGGGCCACACTGAACCCCAATATCCACCCCAGCTTGAAACAAGGCTCTTCCCATCTTCTACTGGGAAGTTCTAGGATCAGAAACATGTCCCTTCATCACACCTTAAAGGCTTTCTCCTTTCACTGACCTCAATCTTCCATTTGACAGTGTGCTTCCACCTAAGGGGATGGGTGTATGTTAAGCTGGGCCATGCCAATATGCCTCAGGCCTTCCCCAGGACTGACACCTCCTCAGGTTTTCCAGGGATGAGCTGGACATGGGAACAAAGACCCTACAGGAGGACTGGTCTAGGCAAATGCATCTTTAAACCTTGTGATCCTGCGATCTGTTGTGAGACCTTGGATTCCTGGTCAGAACCTGGGGCACTAGCCCTCAGTACTCCCTGGTTCCCAAGCCTCATAGATTAACCACAGAAGAGAAGGTAGAACAGACCTGTGTTCACTGATATATCTTCCAGGATTGGTGTGATGGGGAGACCTTATTTTAATCCCAGGGGTTTTCATATAGGAAACAGAATCTCTTCTAACTTGTTTCTGGGTAAAGTATTTATTATAACTTGAATATCCTGAGTATTATGCAGTCCATGAAGGCAAGCGTACAACAGACTGCACATCACAAAAGAGAACATTCCAACAATCAAGGCTGTAGCAACATAATGATTCTGCTTGGAAAGAGGGACAAAATTCCTTGGGGAGACCTGGCAAAGCAGTACCCTCAGAAAACAGGCCTGGGAAAAAATTACTTTTTGAACATCCACCCCTGACCCTCATCTAAATTTTTTCCAGTCAAAAAATGTTCTGTGTGCCTTCCTGAACAACCGGATTTTCAGTTACTCCATCAGGGACTAGGAAGTGGAGACCAAGGACGCATCTTGCAGAGACACCCAATTTCTACAAGTCTCAGTGAAAACCCACAGGGCACTAGGGAAGTGCCAGCCTGCCAAAGTCTCTCCTGCTGTCTTCCCATCCCTCTCCTCTCACAATTCTTCTGACTTATAATATTATACAGATACGGCCAACTCATTTTCCATTCACTTTTGTCTCTTCTCCTCATACAAAGAGGAAGAAAAGAACAATCACCAAGAACCCACAGTCCCTGTATTTTCTGTGTGCCATCTCCATTTGTCCCACAACAACTTATAAAGAGGTACACTGATTCTCATCTTACAGATGAAGACCCGAAATTATGACCCATGAAGTGACTCATCCAATATCACATATCTCAGAAGTAGCAGCGCACAGAGGCCAGCTTGAATCTATCAGAAGCTAAGGTCTAGGTTCTTTGCACTAAAACACATAGCCTACCTGTACCTCAGAAGAGAAGTTTTGGTGGGAATTGTCAAAGAAACCATTCTCATTCATTTATTCCCATTTGGAGAGCTGAGCTGAAGTACCTGAGCTTGGATCCCATATACAGAGTCTTTTGTAAGCTTTTTCAGCCAAACATACTCCTATTTCCATGATTCTCACAAACCTCAAGCTCTGGCATGGCACAAACTAATGCCACTCTGATAGCACCTTTCATTTCTGTGCCTTACTTTTTTACCTGCTTGTTGTTGTTCAGTCGCTCAGTCGCATCCCACTCTTTGCAACCCCATGAAGAGCAGCCCGCCAGGCTCCTCTATCCATGGAATTCTCCAGGCAAGAGTACTGGCATGGGTTGCCATGCCTCCTCCAGGGGATCTTCCCCACGCTGGGATGGAACCCGCATCTCCCGCACTGGTGGGCGTGTTCTTTACCACTGAGCCACCGGGGAAGCCCTTTTAGCGCTTGCCTGTCTTGAAAACCTTCTCCTGTTCCTGGATAGCTTGACTACTCTGTGATGCATAGTTCTAATAAAGGCCAACCTCTGTAGCAGGCAGTAAAAGCAAATATTTGAGAAGAATAATTGGTAAGAATGTAGTCTTTGCTCTCTCTGCCCCGTCTCCGCAGGCTCCATCGCTTTCGGGCCTAGCGGCCAGAAGGGGTAAAAAGAAGGGCGGGAAGACTTTTTAAAAGCCTGAAAATCCTTTAAAATCAACAAAGCAGGGGGTAGGGTGGGGGGCGCCGGAGCATCCTCCTCAGAGAACCCACGAGGATGTCACTTCGGCATGCTTCCCACACCTGGGTGACTGTTGGTCCCGGTCCCTAAGTCTGGCGCGAGCCAGAGCCGTCCACACGCCTGGGTCCACGTGCCTCCGCGGGCCGTCCTCACCCGCACGCAGCACATGCCTGAGCACTAGGCGTCGGTGCACCACGTGTACACCCGTCACGAATCTGCCCACCACGTGTCCCACACCAGGCATGCACACGCCACGTGTCCATACATCACCTGTCCGCACACCTGGCGTCTGAGCCGTCCCCCACAAGGGGAGGGGGTGGGCTGCAGTCACTAGTGGGGCATGGGACCGTCCCTGGTGCTGGAGAACATGTGTTTCCTTGATCTGAGAGGTGGTTACAGTGTTTGCTGTATGCTCAGTCACTGAGCTAAGTCTGTGATGTGTTTTTCTTTATGTGTATTAAATTTCATCTTTTGTCAATATTTTATGTTAAAAGTTTAAGAATAAGAGCCAGCCAGAGGACAGAGGATTTTTAGGATGGTGTGAGGTTTCTGTATGATACTATAAGAGGGATGAAATGTTACACATTTGTCAAAGCTGACAACATAAACCCCACAGGTGAGCCTTAGCATAAAGTACACATTTTGAGTGATAATATATGTCACTGTGGGGGGTCATCATTTGAAACAAACATACCACTCTGGTAGGGGTGATTGGCAGGAGGAAGCTGTTTGAACTTTCCACTCAATTTAGCTGTGAACCTAAAACTGTCCTAAAAAAAGATGGAGTCTGTAGATTTACAGACATATAGAACAGACTGTGATTGCCAAGAGGGAAGGAAGAGACGCATTGGGAGTTTGGGATTAGCAGATGCAAACTATTACCTATAGGATGGATAATAAACAAGGTCCTACTGTATAGAATGGGGAGCTATATACAATATCCTGTAATAAACAATAATGGAAAAGAAAAGTATAATGTTAATAGCTTAATAATTTTTAATGTAGTTGTAATAATGTAATCATAATAAAATTTAAAAATAAAAACCATGGGAGAAAATAAATTTGCGCATGCAGAAAAATAAACAGTGAAGTCACTGCATTCAGGAACTGTCTGACTAGTAAAATGAGACAGCTGAAAAGGAAGCATAATTCAGTTTGACAGGGTAATTCATTAAGGTTCAGGAGGATGTGCAGTGGACATTTTTTTCTCAAAGGTAAAGACAATAGTAAGGCAAGCATAAGAATTCTAGAAAACTAAGAGAAAGGAAGCACCAACACAGCAATACTAAATAGAAGAGAAGGAAGCCATTCTGTTTCCCTGGCAGCTTTGTTCAACAAGACTTCAAGCAAAAGGTGGGAACACTTAACTCACTTAGGAGAAACTCCTTCCCAAAGGCTGGAATGGTGATTTAATAAGACATCTGTGGATAGAAAGGAAAGGGTCTGTCCTGAACATATACTGATTCCCAGATACATGTTAGATTTGCTTTTTTTCCAGAACTGTGTGTAGGAGGGACTCAGAAGTATTTAGAAAATGTTAGGTTCATGCTTCCCATCTTCCCTAAAGCACAATTGAACAATTTAAAATATATGAAGGACAGGGTTCTGAACTGAGTATCAAGACAGCTGACTATCTGATGTCAGCACAGCCCACGGCTTGCTTCCTTCCTTTGTGCAAGTCCACTCACAAATCTGAGCCTTGTTTCCTCCCTCTCTGAGAGAATGAGGTGTCTATGCTGTGGCTATGTCTATGCTATGGTCTACACTATGTCTACGATAGCAGATGGTTAGCATACGGCCTGGGCTCTATGGGCCAGAATCATATGCCCACTGAAGGGTCTCCTGGGAGCCTTTCCTGGGATCTTGCAAGGGCATCCTCAGCCCTGAACGAGCACTGCCCTTGGTGCTTCTAGTCCACTTGCCCACCATCTCTCTCCCATCCCCATTCCAACCTGCAGCCACGTCCTCAACCATACCCACTGTTGTAAACCAGAATAAAGCTTTCCCAGTGATGTCTTGCATTCACTAAGAAGTCTCTTGGAGAGGGTCCACAGAAGAGAAAGAAGCACAGCTATAGTGGCCGAATTTAAGAAAGGATAAGGAAGAGGAGAGGGAAAGAGCACAATGCATTTTATAAGCTTTATCTCATTTCACCCTCAAAAAAAGCCTCTTACAGTGCACTTTTAGAGAAAAGGAAGATTATCGGAAAAAAAACAACACTGATTCAAAAAGATATATTCCCCCCAGTGTTCATAGCAGCCCTATAGAAGCAACCTAAGTGTCCATCAACAGAAGCTACCTGCGCGCTCAGTCATGCCTGACTCTTTGCAACCCACCTGGACTGTAGCCCACCAGGCTCCTCTGTCCATGGAATTTTTCCAGGCAAGAATACTGGAGCGAGTTGCCATTTCCTGCTCCAGAGGATCTTCCCAGCGCAGAGATTGGACCTGTGTCTCCTGCAGCTCCTGTATTGCAGGCAAATTCTTTGCTGCTGAACCACCAGCAAAGCCCCATCAACAACAAAAAAAAAGATTAAAAAGGTTATGCTATATGTAAATATAAATATATACACGTGCAATGAAATACTATTCAGCCATAAAAAAGAACAAAATTTTGCTATTTACAACGACATGGACTTGGAGGGTATTATAATAACTGAAATAAGACAGAGAGAGACAAATATGGTATGATATCATTTATAGGTGGAATCTTTATAAAAAGATACAACAAACTAGTGAATGAAACAAAATAAAACAGATTCACAGACAGAATATATATAGTGGTTACCGGTGGGGAGAGGGAAGAGCGGAGGGGCAATAAAGGGGTAGAGAATTAAAAAGTACAAACAGGTGTAAAATCAGATACAAGGCTATGTCGTCAACACAGCAAATCTAGCCAATATTTTCTAATAGCTAGAAATGGACCCTTAAAATTTGTGAATCACTGTATCGTATGCCTGTAACTTTCATGATATTGTACAGCAACTCTACCTCAACTTTTTTTTAATCCTAAAAATAAAAAAAAAAGAGGGAAGGAAAGGGAAAAAGAAAAAAGAAAGAAAAGAGGAAGCTGAAACTCAGAGGCGCTAAATAATTCATCCAAGGGCCTGTGACAGCAAGACAGAGTGTGACCAATAAAACTATGCCCTGCTGCCGCTTTACAGACTCAGAGCCCGACAGTCTTGGATCATTCGGGTACAAGCCTGGCTCAGGGGCAGGAATAAAGCCTAAGTTCATGCCTTCTTCTTTCCCACCATCCCTCCAGGGAGGCAGACCTAATGACCCTTCCCGGGAACCGCGGCCCTCTGGCTCCAGGGAAGCACTGTTCTGCTCCACTCCTAACAGAGGGCAGCCAACCCTGAACCAGCGCTTCCTGCTCTCAGGAGCCAGGAGAGAATTCGAACTCACCCACTGCAAAAACAGAACCTTCCCCAGAGCTGGTTCCCCAAATCCAGCTGACTTTCTACATCAGCCATCTAGAAAACAAAGTGGCTCATTGAACTGTTCTGGGGGGTGAGATTCCCTGCAGCACGAGCCTCCAATAGGCAAATAAGCTTTCCCTTCTTCACTATGTCTGAACACCTACCTAACTCTTGGTCAGGCCAACAGTTGACACCCTGAGATCCTTTGCTTCTTGGAACACTGTAAACTCTTGCTGACACCCTTTCCGGCCTTCAGTTAAGCCTGTTTTATCACATCGCCTCTCTGGGCTCCCGTGTTTTCAGTGGGACGGCAAAGAATGGGAGGAACAGGCAGACGTTTCCCTGCCGTTCTCCCATCAGTGTCCATTTGAAGTGGCACAGGCATAGTGCTCAGTCCTGAGCATGGTGGTGCCTGGTCTCTCCCTTTCTTCTACCTGGACTGAGTCCTTTCCTCTCCCACGATTTGTAGAAGAGGAAGCCGCACAGAATGGCCCAGGGATTCCTTTTCCTGTAATCCTGAGAAAGCCTGTCTCCCCTGGGTATCCCTCCAGATAGAATGAGGCCAGTGTCCAGCCCCACCCAGCCTTGCCCAGCACTATAAAGGAGCCTCCCAGAGAGCCACCCCCAGGAGGCTGTAGCTCTGTGTCCTCATCAACTATGAGACTCCGTCTCTCTGGGTTACTCTTCCTCCTGGTGATCTCATTGCCTTCAGGTAAGTAAGGATGGGTGTGGGTCATGAAAATTGAGGGTCTTCTGAGGATTGAGGCACTTGAAATGCCCCATTGGTATAAGCCCAGCAGGGAGACCACGGTATCAGTGAGCAGAGGGGCTAGAGGCAAGAGGTGGTTGCGTGTTATTCAGCCCCTGCCCTGATCATCTGTTGCTACCTCCTGAAAGTCTGCCGCAGCTTAAGAGAGGGGAGCCCTTTTCACCACATGCATAGATCACTATCCAGATATTTACAATCCTGTTTCCTTCAGCTTCCTCTGATTAGCGCTGGACTCAGTGGCCCTCACCAAAATGTAACAGCAGATGAGAGGTCGGAGTGTAGAAGGAAAACCCCAAACTGAGAAGCAATTCACCAGAAAGGAGAGGACAGCCCTAAGATTTCCCCCAGGCTCCTGAAGACTGATTTTTCTTTTATGTGTACGTGTTTTTCTCCTTCAGGGAACAGTGTGTTTAGAAATGATGGAGCGACAGTTCGTACTTGCACTCGACGTGGTGGCAACTGTTACTTTGGCTGTAAACTGGGATGGAAATGGGTCGCCTTCTGTCACAATGTATTGTCTTGCTGCGTAGAACTGAAGATTAATAAACCCCCTCAGGTCAACTTACCATGACCCTCACCTCATGTGTGCAATTAAAAAGATACACAAATGGCTAAAAGGATGAGACCTCCAATTTGTGTGTAAGGATGGTTAACTGGGCTCTGGGTAACAAAAAGGGGCCAGATTATAACCAATTTACTGGCAAAATTTCAGACGTGCTTTCTTAAAGGGGCATTGTGGCAGTATGCTTTCCTACTCTCCTTTCTGCCCTCCAATCTCCAATAAGTAATTCCTACATCCAATTCAAAATCAGTTGATTAATGCATGACTACAGGCCCAAGTACATCATGAGAAACTCTGGGCTGGAAGAAGCACAAGCTGGAATCAAGATTGCCGGGAGAAATATCAATAACCTCAGATATGCAGATGACACCACCCTTATGGCAGAAAGTGAAGAGGAGCTAAAAAGCCTTTTGATGAAAGTGAAAGAGGCGAGTGAAAAAGTTGGCTTAAAGCTCAACATTCAGAAAACAAAGATCATGGCATCTGGTCCCATCACTTCATGGGAAATAGATGGGGAAACAGTAGAAACAATGTCAGACTTTATTTTTGGGGGCTCCAAAATCACTGCAGATGGTGATTGCAGCCATAAAATTAAAAGACACTTACTCCTTGGAAGGAAAGTTATGACCAACCTAGACAGCATATTGAAACTCAGAGACATTACTTTGCCAACAAAGGTCCGTCTAGTCAAGGCTATGGTTTTTCCTGTGGTCATGTATGGATGTGAGAGTTGGACTGTGAAGAAGGCTGAGCGCCGAAGAATTGATGCTTTTGAACTGTGGTGTTGGAGAAGACTCTTGAGAGTCCCTTGGACTGCGAGGAGATCCAACCAGTCCATTCTGAAGGAGATCAGCCCTGGGTGTTCATTGGAAGGACTGATGCTGAAGCTGAAACTCCAATACTTTGGCCACCTCATGCAAAGAGTGGACTCATTGGAAAAGACTCTGATGCTGGGAGGGATTGGGGGCAGGAGGAGAAGGGGACAACAGAGGATGAGATGGCTGGATGGCATCACTGACTCGATGGACATGAGTTTGGGTGAACTCCTGGAGTTGGTGATGGACAGGGAGGCCTGGCGTGCTGCAATTCATGGGGTCACAAAGAGTCAGACATGACTGAGCGACTGAACTGAACTGAACTGAACAGGCCCAAGTATAAGACATCCCTGAACCTAATAATGGGCTTCCCAGGTGGCACAGTGGTAAAATATCTGCCTGCCAATTGCAAAAACCTGGGTTCTATCCCTGGGTCAAGAAGATCTCCTGCAGTAGGAAATAGCAACCCACTCCAGTATGCTTGCCTGGAAAACTCACATGGACAGAGGAGCAACTGAGCATACACACACAAGCCTAATAACAATAGCTGACCACATGCCAGTCCCATTTTTAAGTGGTTTCAGTCAGTTCAGTCACTCAGTCATGTCCAACTCTTTGTGACCCCAGGGACTGCAGCATGCCAGGCTTGCCTGTCTTTCACCAACTCCTGGAGCTTACTCAAACTCATGTCCATTGTATTGGTGATGCCATCCAACCATCTCATCCTTGGTCATCCCCTTCTCCTCCTGACTTCAATCTTTCCCAGCATCAAGGTCATTTCCAATGAATCAGTTCTTCACATCAGATGGCCAAAATATTGGAGTTTCAGCTTCAGCCTAAGTTCTTCCAATAAATGTTCAGGACTGATTTCCTTTAGGAGGGACTGATTGGATCTCTTTGCAGTCCAAGGGACTCTCAAGAGTCTTCTCCAACACCACAGTTCAAGAGCATCAATTCTTCGATGCTCAGCTTTCTTTATAGTCCAACTCTTACATCCATACACGACTTTTGGTAAAACCATAGCCTTGACTAGACAGACCTTGGTTGTCAAAGTAATGTCTCTGCTTTTTAATATGCTGTCTAGGTTGGTCATAACTTTCCTTCCAAGGAGCAAGCCTCTTTTAATTGCATGGCTGCAGTCACCATCTGCAGTGATTTTGGAGCCCAAGAAAATAAAGTCTCTCACTGTTTCCCCATCTATTTGTGATGGGACAGATGCCATGATCTTTGTTTTCTGAATGTTGAGTTTTAAGCCAACTTTTTTACTCTCCTCTTTCACTTACATCAAGAGGCTTTTTAGTTCTTCTTTGCTTTCTGCCATAAGGGTGATATCTGCATATCTGAGGTTATTGACATTTCTCCCAGCAATCTTGATTCCAGCTTGTGCTTCTTCCACCCCAGCGTTTCTCATGATGAACTCTGCATATAAGTTAAATAAGCAGGGTGACAATATACAGCCTTGACGTATTCCTTTTCCTATTTGGAACCAGTCTATTGTTCCATGTCCAGTTCTAACTGTTGCTTCCTGACCTGCATACAGATTTCTCAAGAGGCAGGTCAGGTGGTCTGGTATTCCCATCTCTCTCAGAATTTTCCACAGTTTATTGTGATCCACACAGTCTAAGGCTTTGGCATAGTCAATAAAACAGAAATAGATGTTTTTCTGGAACTCTTTTGCTTTATCCATGATCCAACAGATGTTGGCAATTTGATCTCTGGTTCCTCTGCCTTTTCTAAAACCAGCTTGAACATCAGGGAGTTCACGGTTCACGTATTGCTGAAGCCTGGCTTGGAGAATCTTGAGCATTACTTTACTAGCATGTGAGATGAGTGCAATTGTGCAGTAGTTTGAGCATTCTTTGGCATTGCCTTTCTTTGGGATTGAAATGAAAACTGACTTTTTCCAGTCCTGTGGCCACTGCCGAGTTTTCTAATATTGCTGGCATATTGAATGCAGCACTTTCACAGCATCATCTTTCAGGATTTGAAATAGCTCTACTGGAATTCCATCACCTCCACTAGCTTTGTTCATAGTGATGCTTTCTAAGGCCCACTTGACTTCACATTCCAGGATGTCTGGCTCTAGGTGAGTGACCACATCATCGTGATTATCTTGGTCATGAAGATCTTTTTTGTACAATTTTTCTGTGTATTCTTGCCACCTCTTCTTAATATCTTCTGCTTCCGTTAGGTCCATACCATTTCTGTCCTTTATTGAGCCCATCTTTGCATGAAATGCCACTTCTCAATTATGAAGCAAAGGAATATAACTGAATGTATGTTTTCATTGAAGTATAGTTGATTGATAATGTGTTAGTTTCAAGTATACAGCAACATTATTCAGTTATGCATGTGTGTGTGTGTGTGTGTGTGTGTATAGTTGTGTGCTCAGTCACTAAATTATGTTAAACTCTTTGCAACCCCATAGACTGTACCCCACCAGGCTCTTCTGTCCACAGGATTTCCCAGGCAAGAATACTGGAGTGGGTTGCCACTTCCTTCTCCAGGGGATCTTCCCAACCTAAGGACTGAACCCATGTATTGTGTTTCCTGTATTGGTAGGCAGGTTCTTTACCACTGCACCACCTGGGAAGTCCATTATATATATATACACAAATTTTTAATATTCTTTTCCATTATAGATTATTATAAAATATTGAATATAGTTCCCTGTGCTATGCCCTTGTTGTTTATCCATTTTATATATAGTAGTGTGTGTTTGTTGGAGAAGGCAATGGCACCCCACTCCAGTACTCTTGCCTGGAAAATCCCATGGACGGAGGAGCCTGGTGGGCTGCAGTCCATGGGGTCACTAAGAGTCGGACACGACTGAGCGACCTCACTTTCGCTTTTCACTTTCATGCATTGGAGAAGGAAATGGCAACCCACTCCAGTGTTCTTGCCTGGAGAATCCCAGGGACGGGGGAGCCTGATGGGCTGCCGTCTGTGGGGTCGCACAGAGTCGGACACGACTGAAGTGACTTAGCAGCAGCAGCAGCAGTGTGCGTTTGTTAATCCCAAACTCCTAATTTATGCCTCTGTCCCTTTCCCCACTGGCAACCATAAGTTTGTTTTCTGTGTCTGTGAATCTGTTTCTGTTTTGTAAATAAGCTCCTTTGTATCATTTTTTTAGATCCCACATACAAGTGATATCATATGATAATTGTCTTTCTCTGTCTGACTTACTTCGCTTACTATGATAATCTCTAGGTCCATCTATGCTGTTGCTAATGGAATTATGTCATTCTTGTTTATGGCTACGTAATATACAATTTTACATATATATATATATATATATATCTCACATCTCCTTTATCTATTCATCTGTGGATAGACACTTACTTGCTTCCTTGTCCTGGCTATTGTAAATACAGCTGCAGTGAACACTGGGTAATGCATGTATCTTTTCTTATGAGAGTTTTTATCTTTCCTGGATATATGCCCAGAAGTGGGGCTGCTGGATCATATGGTAGCTCTATTTTTAGTTTTTTAAGGAACAACTATGCTGTTCTCCATAGTGGCTGCACCAATTTACATTTCCACTAACACTGTAGACAGGTTCTTTTTTTTCCCATACTATCTCCAGTGTTTATTGTGCATAGACTTTTTGATGATAACTATTCTGATTGATGTGAGGCAATACCTCATACAGTTTTGATTTGCATTTCACTAGTAACTTCCAGCTGGATGTATTGATTGGAGATTATAGTCCAATGAGGAATCAAGGATCCAGCTAGATCCGATAGCAAGTCCCTCAAAACTTCCCATGACTTCAGGCTATAATGCCTCTGGCTGTTAAGTTGTATTTTTGAGGCTGCTCAGCAACTTTCATGATTCAAGACCAGTGTGGCCTTAAGATTCCATATGCCAGAGATCGCTGCTTTCACCACTGCAGCGGAAGCAATGGCCCATCCACACCCACACGAAACTTCTAGCTCTCTATGGGGGGTGCTGGTCCAGCAGCCCTTCCTCACCTCCCCTCCAGCACCTCTGACCAGGGGCAGACATCACAGATCTTCATCAAGACCCCTGTCATCCAGAGGAACGGGTTAAGATGTGCTACATAAATTCAATGGAATATTACTTGGGCATTAAAAAGATGGAATAATGCCATTTACAGCAACATGGATGGACAGACAGAGAAGGAAAAACATTGTATGACAACTTTTACGTGTGGAATCTAAAAAGAAATTGAAAGGTGGCTGCTACAAGCCAAGAACAATGCCATGATTCTTGGCCTCTGGAGGAGAAGAATTTGATCCAGGGATGGTGATGAGTCTTGATCACTCAGAGCTTTTTGTGTAATAAAGTTTTATTAAAGTATAAAAGAGATAGAGAAAGCTTCTGACATAGACATCAGACGGGGACAGAAAGAGTGCCCCCTTGCTAGTTTTTAGCAAAGAGTTATATACCTATCAGCAAGCTGCTAATTAGAGAAAGGAAACACCTCAAAACTAAGAGAGTTGCACCAGGCTCCTCACCCACAACATGCATTTTGAGATGGCATCGGCACAAGGTGAGTCATCCCAGGCCACAAAACAATTGACATGAATCGAAAGGCAAATACATAGTTCATTAACATAGCTGAAGGAAGATATTTCCATGAGAAAAATGCATTGGTTAGCTCAAGGTTTGAGATAAAGTTAAATTCAGGTGGAACCAGGGTCCACTGGGACAACACAGCATTATAAGAGAAAAAAGAAATTAAAGCGCCTGCCCCTTGCAGTCCTATTTCCTCCTGCCTGCTTGAGGACCTCTGGCCTCCCTACCGAGGCTATTAACACTCTCAAAGTGATACAAATGAACTTACTTAGAAAACAGAAAGAGGCTCACAGACTTAGAGAAGGAACTTGGGGTTCGCAGGGGTTGGGGGGTAGGGAGAGGGAAGATGGGGGAACGGGATACTCCAGAGAGTTTGGGATGGACATGTATGCACTGCCATATTTAAAATGAATGACCGACAAGGTCCTATTGTACAGCACACGCAACTCTGCTCGATGCCACGTGGTAGCCTGGATGGGAGGGGAGTTTGGGGGAGAACGGGTACATGTATATGTATAGCTGAGTCACTCTGCTATCCACCTGAAACTATCACAATACTGTTAATTAGCTATACCCCAAGAATTTTTTTTTTTAATAAATAAAGACCCTAATCATTGTCTGCTTAGGAAAATAAAACTTAGCAGCTGAGTTTCAGATTTTCCCTTCTCCAAGGATAGGCCTGAAGGAAACATATCTGCTCAGACTCTTTCCTGCCTCTGATCCTCAACATTTCAGAAAAAAAAAAAAAAAAAAAGCCAGAAGTCATCCCTGGTGCACAGGGTATTGTATTTTAGCTTGCCCATTGCATTCTGTCTAGAGAGGGTCCCAGGTGTTGGGCTATTATGCTTGCTCTCTTAAGCCCACTCACTAACCAAAAGAAAGAGAGAAGAGGTTTGTAGCTCACAAATGCCTATAAATGCAGAGAAATTAACACAAAAGGAGAAAATAAGACAGACAACTAGATGAAGGAAAAAAAAAAAAAAAAACAAATATTCTTTCACCAAATTTCCAAAGGGTCCACAGGACCCCATCCCCACCCCAAAAAGACTAAAAATCCCTACCCTTTTCTTGTGGTTCCTAAGGCCATCATTCCACCAGCCTGAGGGGAGGAACAGCTCTCACTTGGCAAAAAAAGACATCAAAGAAGATGTGACCTTGTCTTTGCTTTTCTGCCCTGCAGCTTAGATAAGACTGGAAAGTTCAGAGTCATTCTTGCTGAAAACTGCATGTGAAACGAGTAAACTGTCACACACAAAGGCCTTTATGGATTCACCAGGGGTTCCATGGGTGTTACTTAGAGGTGGCGGCCACCCACTCAGAAAACCAAAGCACCCCGTCCCGGCTCCCCGTCCCACAGCAGTCATGGAGAGGGTCCCAGATCCTCCACTCTGTCTCTGCCTGTCTCTGTCTCTCTCTCCAAAGTAAAGTAGAACCTGGGAGGATACAAGAAGGTAATGACTACTAAATCCTGGATTCTGCCGGCCTGGGGTCACCTAAGGCCAGGTCTGGCCCTGGAGCTGCTCTGCTCGTGCCAGCAGTGAACAACCACGTGAGGGCTGCTTCTGCCCACCTTCAATCGGGGCCTGGAGGACACCTGGGGCAGGACCTGATAAGAGTCTGATGACAGAACGGCTGAGGAGCAGCGGGACCCACTGAAGCATAAGGACTCACGATGTTCCCTGGGCTGCCGGCCGCCTGGCGCGGATCAGGGGCCCTGATGCCATCAGGACTCATTAACGGGAGCGGAGCCGTGTACTCATTCAGAATGGGCCTCAGTATCAGACAATTTGGATTCAAATTCAGGTCCTTCCAGAACCATGTCTTAGCTTGGTGACCTTGACCAAGTCATTTACCCTCCGTTAGCCTCCATGTTCTCTGTTCCCTGGGAAGGGAGTACCGAAGGGAGAAGGAGGAGGAGGGGAAGAGGATAAAGGGGAGGGGGAGGGGAGAAGGAGAAAAGCAGGGGGGGAAAGAAGAGAAGGGAATAATCAGGGAAGTTAGTCTCCACAGGATGCCTGGGAACTTGAGTAAGATAAAAAGTGATCAGCATGGAGCCTGATACACAGCAGCGCTGGGTAATTGCTGACTCACAGGTGAGCCTTCACTAGTGATCAGCACGGAGCCTGACACACAGCAGCCCTGGGTAATTGCTAACTCATAGGTGAGCCTTCACTAGTGATCAGCACGGAGCCTGACACACAGCAGCCCTGGGTAATTGCTGACTCACAGGTGAGCCTTCACTGTGCGTATGTGTGTTTCGTCACTCAGCCTCGTCCAACTCTATGGACTCCGTGGACTGTAGCCCGCCAGGCTCCTCTGTCCATGGGATTTCGCAGGCCAGAATACTGGAGTGGGTTGCCATTTCCTTTTCCAGGAGATCTCCCTAACCCAAGGACTGAACCCACATGTCCTGCTTGGCATGTGGATTCTTAACCACTGCGCAACCTAGGAAGCCCAGTACTCAATACAAACAAGTTGTGTTTTTTTCCTCAGACTAGTACTTGTTGCTGCTGGTGGTACTATTGGAGCTGGCCCGCTGCACCCTGATTTTATCAAGTTCCCTCCTCACTGTGATGGGGCAAACCGCCAGGGCAGCAGCTCCCAGAAGCCCCTACAATCTAGGTGCATTAACACGATGACCTATTCCTAAAGGTAGCCACTGCTGGAGAGGACGGCACTGAGGTCCAGCTCCTGGGAAAAAGCTCCCCCAGCTGGTATGTCCCTCCACCCCAGGCATGGCCACACCCCATCCTCACCACTTCCTCCTAGGAAACCATGTGGTTCGCAAGCAAAGCCCTGGCCCAGGAGCCCAGAAGCTCCCTCTGCTCGGGGAGCTCAGATCCCACGTGTCTCTCAGTCAAAAAAACCAAGCCATAAAACAGAGGCAATATTCTAACAAATTCAATTAAGATTTTAACTTTTTTTTTTTAATTATTTTTCCATGTTAAAAAAAATCTTTAAAAAAATCAGGCGGTGGGCAGGATTTGGCCCACAGGGCTGGGTTTGCCAACCTCTGCTCCAGGGGATGTTTCAGCCCCTTGGCTAGCTGTGGAGGTCACAGGAAGTGCCGAAGCCATAGAGCCTGGACCAGGGTGTGCGCCCTCAAGGGGCTTATAATCTACACGTATCCATGACAGATGAATAAGCACACACAGGGACCCATGTCTTGGTATCCGGCAGCATCACCGCTATCCTTTCCTTTGTTCCTTGGATATCAGTTGCCTACCCACTGCGTGCCAGGCACTGCACTGGCCTGTGGGGGACATGGAGACAGAGCCCCAACTCTGCCCTGGGGACCCCTGCTCCCACTACCGGCTGTGTGAGCAAGGCTTCTGGGACATTGACCCCAGGGCTATGTCAGGGAGCACATGGATGAGAAGGTGGAGGACAACAGCAAGAAGTGGGGCCCCCCAAGTCACCCCAGACTTCTTTATCCATCATTGAGACCTTGCACCACTTACTAAACTCCAAACCTCAGCTTCTCCTCTTAAAAAAATCAATATTAAGGTACAATGGAGTCAGAACGATTCAGCAAAGAAAAACTTGACACTGTAATACTAAAGCATAAACAAATGCTTCATGTGTGCTGAAAACGTCAGTTTGGGATTAAAAATTGTTTAATGTCAAACAAAGAGAGAAAATAATAATATTTGTTTCAAGTGATTGTTGTGAAGCTTAAGTGAGATATTTCAAGGCCTCACATATATTAGATGCTTAATAAATCATACCTATACTGATTCAAAAAAGCCTTCCTTATAAACACTATTTCTGACCATTCTATGCAGTTCTGAGCTATGTTTATTTCTTCCAAGGTAAAAACAAAGCATTCGCAATGCAAAAAACTCATTCCTGTCTTCGTTTGTTTTTTGTACTCATTTATTCATCTAACAAAAATATAATTCATGGCTACTATGGGAATAGGCACCAAAAAAAAAAAAAAACCCTGTGTTCGCCATCTTCATTGAATTTATAGCACACTAGAAGTGATAAACCAAAAGTAAATGAATTAGAAAAGCAAACAAATCAATGATCATAAAAATGGTCACTTTCCACATCTTTCTAAATGATTTTTGTGTTCATTCACTCAGTCATGTCTAACTCTTTGCAACCCCCTTGGACTGTAGCCCACCAGGCTCCTCTGTCCATGGGATTTTTCAGGCAAGAATACTGGAGTGGGTTGCACCAATGTTTATTGGGTTATTTTTAAATGCTGCATTAATCATTATAGTCTGTAGGAAAAATCACAATAAAATTGTCTTTATAAAAACCTATTCCCCTAAACAATTTTTTTTTCTTTTTTCCCCTATACATTTTAATGGAGCTTAGGGGCTTCCCTGGTGGCTCAGAGGTTAAAGCATCTGCCTGCAATGCAGGAGACCTGGGTTCAATCCCTGGGTCGGGAAGATACCCTGGAGAAGGAAATGGCAACCCACTCCAGTATTCTTGCCTGGAGAATCCCATGGACAGTGGAGCCTGGTGGGCTACAGTCCACGGGGTCGCAAAGAGTCGGACACAACTGAGCGAGCTCACTTTCACTTATACGACTTCACCAATTCTCAAAAAGCCTTGTATTAATAAAATACATGATGGTGAAACTATCTACTCAGTTTATAAGAAATCACACAAATGGTAATTGCTTTGAAGGAAGGTGTAGGGGCACATCAATCTATACACGTGTGTATGTACATACATACATAAGGGTGCATTTGTACACACAATCCGTGTAACCACACCCTGACCAAGATATAGGACACTTTCACCACCCCAGAAGATTCTCTCTTGCCCCTTCCACATCAATAACCACGCCAGGGGGAGCCACTAATCTAAGTTCTATCACCGTCAGTCAGTTTTGCTTATGACTGACTTTTGTGGAAATGGACTCGCTGCATGCAGCCTTACGCGTTTGACTTCTTTCATTCAATGCTGTGTTTATAAAGTTCATCTGTTAAAAATAAAAAATAAAAATAAAGTTCATCTCTTATGTTGCCTGTCATGGTAGTTCGTTCTTTTTTCTTACCGTGTACATACCACGACGTATCTGTATACCAATTTCTTAGGGAATGCTGACAGTTTCCAAACAGGGTGTACCAATTTAACTCCAACAGCAGTGTGTGAGAGTCCAGGTTGCCTCGTATCTTCACAAACACTTAGCAGCGTCTTTCACATTCTCACCATTCTGGTGTTTGTCTACTGTCTTGCTATTTTAACTTGCATTCCTCTAATAAAGATAACATAGAGCATCTTTTCATGGGCTTATTGGCCATCTGGAGAGCCTCAGTTATGAAACACCTGTTCAAACCTTTGCCCAAACTTATTGGGCTGTTTGTCATTTCTTTACTGATTTGTAGGACTTCTAATACATTTGAGTTGACAAATATATTTATGGTAATGAATTGATCTTTTTCTGCTTTAAAACTGAGCTCCACAGTCCTCGTGCCACAGCTGAGTCATGAGCCCATCACTGAGTTAAAGACAGAGGAGCCCAGACAAGAGCTTGGGTTTCCTAAAATCCCATTACACTATGTCTCCTATCCCCTAACACACTGTAACATGTACACAGGCGAAGATGAAAGGGAAGGCGGGGGAAAATGAGGGCCACAAAATGCTGTCAATCTTTACATTTTAAAAACAATGAACAGCTGAATTGTTACCCTTGACAAGGTCCTGGAAGACGCAGGTAACTCGCTTAACACGTCTCGTTATGATTACATAAATGAATAATCTTGACCTGTCATAGAGACCGGGTGTAGATCAGAAGATTAAGGGAAACCGAGCCATACCAAGGCAAAACCCATTCTCCTTTACGGAACAGTTCCTCCCACTCTCTGTACCAGGTGCGTGGCTAGTCAGCTCTTCTATTTTCATCCCTGCTTGTTTTGGGAGGAGCTGCACACGGACTTCACTTTCACTTTTCACTTTCATGCACTGGAGAAGGAAATGGCAACCCACTCCAGTGTTCTTGCCTGGAGAATCCCAGGGACGCGGACCCTGGTGGGCTGCCGTCTATGGGGTCGCACAGAGTCGGACACGACTGAAGCGACTTAGCAGCAGCAGCAGCAGCAGCACATGGACCATCTCTTAGGGAGCAATACTCTTTCCTGCCACCAGGTGGCAGACTCTACCTGCTTCCCTCCTGCAGCCTTCCCAAGACTCCGAGCCCACCGGGCGCACGCCCTGACCACTGCCCAGCATCTTCTCCAATGCCCTGCTTAATAACCAGCCGCTTCCTTTCCTTTGAGGTCTTCATGATCAGCGCGACAATCAAAAGCAAAGTCGATGAATGAAAGCAGAGCTTCCTCTGGGCTGTGATTTCTCCACAATATTGTCCACTTTTAACAGACTCTGTTAACAGAATATGACAGTTTACGGAAATTAGGGCACAGACAGGTTAAAGCCGTGGTCCCAGTACACAGAGAGTGGGAGTCAGGCCCCTACATGAAAACTGAAGCCAAGGACCGCAAAGACTAGAGTCCTGATCATGGTTGGGGGAGGGAGCAAAGTGGGACCAGGCTGTAACAAAGGGGTCACTCCGGCACTGCTGGGTCTGACCCAAGCGCGGGCCAGTGAGGCAGCCCGCTCACCTGAAAACACCACCCACGTCTGGGTCTGGAAAGGCCCTTAGATATCATCACCACAAGTGAGAAATCAGAGGGCCAGGGAGGGGAAGCAACTGCTCAAGACCACACTCATCAGTGAGACCAGAACCCAGAAAAGGCCTCAGGTCTCCTGAGAGGCAGCTCTGTGCTCCGTGCTCCACACCACGTGTATTTAGGGAGGGAGCTACTCAAAATGATGGATCAAACCACCCTTCAAATGTTTAAAATCTTTTTAACCTTGCCTGTTTGGGAACTTGGAGATGTGCCAACTTGTGTAGGACTCAAAAGACATTGGATCGAAATTAAATGCAATCCGATGATGGGATTCGGATCGCTGAAAAGGGACTCGAATCGCTGAAAAGCCCCTAAGAGCCTTTGTTCCGCGCAGGTGAGAGGTGAGAGTGACCGCCCGGCCGTAAGGCAAGGCCCACGCTTCCGGCGAGCAGCTATAGCCTGTTCCCACCACCAGAGGGCGCGGCCTGCCTGCTTTTCTCACTCCGGCGGACAGCGAGGATGTCCGCGCTTCTCGCATCCTGGGGGGGTCTTTGCAGCGCCCAGACCACCTGTCTCGCCATTTTTCCACTTGTAGGAGGCAACTTTCAACAACTTTTGGAAGAGTAGGACAAAAAACTGGATGCGTGTGAATTTGGATATAAACCTCACATCACACAATAGGAATCAGAGAAATTAAATAGTATATTGTTTGGTTCTGGGGATTTGGCTGGGAACAGAAGGAGGAAGGAGTATTTGTTCCAGTTTTGTGACGGAAATCAATTGCTGAATGTTTAAGACATGGAAATCATTAGCAAATATAAATTGATGTTTCAATTGGAGATGAAGTTTGTTTTTTTAATTGTATATTAAAACATATATGTATATATAATATATACATATATAACATATTATATAGCATATAAACATATGTGTAACATATATACAACATATATTAAATATATAAAACATGCAGTCCCTTGGACTGCAAGATCTAACCAGTCCATCCTAAAGGAGATCCGTCCTGGGCGTTCATTGGAAGGTCTGATGTTGAAGCTGAAACTCCAATACTTTGGCCACCTGATGCGAAGAGCTGACTCATTTTAAAAGACCCTGATGCTGGGAAAGATTGAGGGCAGGAGGAGAAGGGGACGACAGAGGATGAGATGGTTGGATAGCATCACCAACTCAATGGACATGAGTTTGGGTGGGCTCCGGCAGCTGGTGTTGGACAGGGAGGCCTGGCGTGCTGCAGCTCATGGGGTCGCAAAGAGTCAGACACGACTGAGCAACTGAACTGAAAACATATATAAAAGGAAATAAACTAATCTGGAGACAAAAGGGAAGGCAGAGCAAACGTAGTGGAGGGCCCGTGATGAGAACAGCACTGAAGTGTTACGGTCTTGGATGAGGCTGCCCAAAAAGGTGGTGTGAAGAAAAACTCTCAACTTTAGTTACTCACATCTGTAAAGGGAAAATAACAATCACTCAAGAGGCCATAAATAAGCTCACGCGGTTGGCACCATGTCACGGTATGAGTCAACAGATGTGGAATCTATTCACCGATAAGTATCAATGGGATAGGTCAGGTCTGTACCCAGATCTGTTTGACAAAAGGTGAGAAGAGACCTGTTCCAAGGCACATACGTGTTTTCTTATATAATATTTCCAATTTTAACAAGACCTTTGAAGTTCTCTGAATATTTATTTTTCATATCCATTTTTATATTTCGGTATACTTCTTCCTTTTCTTTTACTAACAAATGTATTGTTCAACTAGTTTATAACAGTGAGAATGGGTTTCGAATCTGTAGGAAATATATCAAAAGAATGATGCTCTGATTTTTGAAGGTGTGATTCAAAATAATGAAGCTTTAACTTGAGAACAGTCACCATCCGCTGGCTGGGTGTTACTTAAAGAGCGTATCAGCTGCAACGAATCAAGAGCAGCTGAAAAAGGTAAAGACAGCTTCAGAGTCTCACCTTTGAGTACCACCCAGCCACCTAAAGCCTTGCCCTCCCACCATTTACCAGCCACATCTTAGCAGGACACCTGGCACTGGGGTGCCCGCAACCCTGCCCTCTCCAGTGCCCCCAGCTCAGGTAGGTATCAGGGATGGGGTCCCTCTCCTGCTGGGCTCTATGTACTAACACAAAGCAGCCAGCTCTGGATCTGGGCGGCCCACAGGGGGCGCGTAACGGGATTCTGAAACCCCAGCCTGCCCAGTATCCTGACAAAGCTATGCTGGCCCAAGTCCAGGCCTAAGGCCATCAACTTGATGTCTTAGCCCATGCAGGCTGCTCTAACAAGATACCGCAGACCAGGTGGCTTACAAATAGCAGAAGTTCACTGCTCATAGTTCTAGAGACTGGAAGTTCAAGATTAAGGTGCCTGCAGACTGGGAGCTCACTTTCTAACTTACATCTGGTGCCTTCTTTTTTTAACATTTATTTTTATTTATTTCATGTATGTATTTGGCTGCACCAGGTCTTATTAAACAGTTGAGGCACATGGGATCGCCTTCCCTGACCAGGGATTGAACCCTGGGCGCCTGCATTGGGAGCACAGAGCCTTAGCCCCTGGACCACCAGGGAAGTCCCAGCTGTGTCCTAACACGGCAGAGGGGCTGAGGAGCTCTTTGGGGTCTCTTTTTTAAGGGCACTAACCCCCAGGGGGCTCCACCCTCATGACTACCTCCCAAAGGCTGCTTGTTCCACCACCATCTCCTCTGGGGGTTAGGGTGTCAGCAGGCGAATTTGGGCGACACAGAATTCAGACCACAGCACAGGGGATGAGGCTCTGGGTTCCAGCCTGTTTTTTGCTGTCTTTCAACTTCCCTCTATTTCTGACTCCTTAACTGAGTACATTCAAGCCATATCCCACACCTGAGGAAGAGCACAACATTTTCCTCTGTCTTGCCAAGAACCCAGAGATGGGCCTTCAGTCCAGCCCAACTGACCCACCCAGCACTGGACTCCGTTTCCCTCATTTTCTGCTCATCAGGAACAGTGGCTTACACAGTGAGTCTTCCTCTGGGGCTCTTTGCTTCCACTTTCCGAGGCTCTGCCCACTCTTGTTCACCTCCCGTCCAGGGCTGATCTCCAGCCTCTCTGTCCCCAAGAGACTCATCCTTTGCTGTGCCCGGGGCCCTGGGCTTAGATGCTCCTTCCCCTGGTCTTGACGTTTTGATGCTTGGGTGTTCGGGTCCTATGCCCACGGGTGCCCTTGCCCTGCACGGGCCCACACGCACCTCTGTCATCCCTGTTTCTCTGCCCTGCGGCGTTCTCTGTTTCCTTTGGGCAGAAGGAGGTAACTTTCAGCACAATCCCTCCAGCATGCCCCTCCCCCGCTTGGAAAGCTGGATTGGTCCACTCCCACCACCCACCCCCACCTTGGCAATTTGGAATATTCTTTAGGTTCTTTCCTTTTGCTGTAGAATGGCACACGGTCAAAGGACTGCGTGCATCCAATCATGACTGAATCATTCCCAGTATCAGCTAGACAAACTTTGCAGAGACCTACAAATGCCCCTATCCCTGGCATTTCCACCAAACTCTCATTTTCTCTTCCAGATTTGCTGACAATGCACAGGCCCTCCCCACCAGCCCCTGCCCTCCAAGGGCCCCCACTCCCGCCCACCACTGCCTCCCCCCAACCCCCCGCCCTAGGTGGGCACTCCCTAGATAAGACTCAAGCTTTCCAACCTACGGCGCCAGCGTGGGGAAGGCAGACAGAGCGGGGGCCCTGTGGCCCCTCCGCCTGCTGCCCCCAGCCCTTCCCTTCCCTGGCACCATAACAGATGACTTCATGGCAGGACCCAGCTCCTATCAGCTCTGGCCTCCCTGGGACTGGAGCGGGGAGGGGGCCAGGAGGCAGCGGACAGCCTGAGCCATGGTTACTTTGGCGCAGCCTGGGGCTCTGTGGACTGTCAGCCACAGCCTTCAAGTCAGGGCCGCCCTGGCCGTGAGAGCACGTGGCCACGTCTCCCAGCCCAGCCTCCACCTCCTCTGAGCTGCCCTTGGGGACAAGCCAGCTGCGACCAGTGCCACCACTTCACCAGGCACAGGAGAGCAAAGGGACTCTCCCTTTATCGCTTGAAATAAAAGTCCACTCCTGGTCCTGGGTCCCCACCCCCCAGACCATTTATTTCCACATCAAAAACTCTTTAAAAAGCAAAACATGCTCTCAGAACACTGTCTCTTCTCCCTGACCCTCCCTTCTCATCACAAACCTCTTCTTGATCAGCTCTGAACCCCAGCTCCACACTAAAGCTTCACTCCTATTCGTGGCTCACTTTTTTTTTTTTTTTTTTTTTTTGCATTTGGTTTTCCCACTGTCTGATATTTAACCCTAGATTCTTTACAAAATTCCGCCTTGGACCCACGCATGTGACTTTTTCTGGTCCAGACAGGCTCTGGTTGGACTAGCTCAAGCTGCGGCCCTCACGTCAGAGCTCAGGGCCCTGGGCCCGTGGCTGTGACTGTGGTCAGGATATCAACATTCAGTAAATAGGCAAGTAAAAATGTCTGAGGTTTGTGAGGTCTCAATCTGATTGGAGAACAAAAGGCTCAGACTGCTTCTAAGGCAACAGCCAGTAGCTTCATCAGCTAGTGCTGGAAAATATTAAGCTGAATTCTCCAGGCAAGAATACTGGGGTGGGTAGCCTTTCTCTTCTCCAGGGTATCTTCCCAACCCAGAAATCGAACCCGAGTCTCCTGCACTGCAGGCATTCTTTACCATCTGAGCCACCAGGGTACACTCACCGCCCCCCATAAACCCACCTTCCAGACTGATTACCCAGTAAGTCCACCATCAATATTTCACTTCCCGTTTTTAATCATCACACCTGGAGGCTCATGTTGGGGGCTGCGTAGGACGTAAGTGTGACTTGCTCTGTCTTCCTCTCCCTAAGGATGCCCACAGGGGACTGGGTGGCAGGGGGGTGAGAGGAAACCAGAGAAATGCCCCCACCTCCTCCACTCATTGAGGGGGCACTGCTGTGTGGAGCTGGCTTGCTAAGCCCCTTCGGACACAACCTGTGGTTGGGCCCATCTTCTTTAAGTCCAGAGACGGGGTTCTTTGTTTCCCAGCTGTGTAGCCTGAGGGGGGTCATTTAACCTTCGCAGCCTTCAGTTTCTCCTTTTCTGTAGCAGATTAAGGAGCTCTGCCTCTTCCTCCCAGGTGGGAGGACCAGAGGACATCCGCAGGGCAGGCCACCCTCACGCTCTGCAGAGCCTGACACGGTCTCCAGGCTTCCAGCCTCTCATCCCCAGCCCCGGACGGGGGAATATTGGGCAAGCGTATTCCTCTGGCCACAGGTCCATCACAGCTGGCCCCCTGTGTGCCTGTCTCTATGCCTGTACTTAACAGAAGTAAGGACTCAAAATGAGTTATCACGAGCTGCTAGCTCAGCGGCATCAAGACCGTGAACATCAAACACAGCAGCGAGGAGCGTGGGACGGGGAAACGTGGTCGAGGATGATAATATGGTTGCGGTACCAGCGGGATCATCTCCAGGCCATGAGGTCCTTGAGGGCTGAGGTGGGTCCTTACTGTGTCTCATATCCTTTAGGATGACCAGA
Source organism: Capra hircus (assembly GCF_001704415.2). Lineage (NCBI taxonomy): Eukaryota > Metazoa > Chordata > Mammalia > Artiodactyla > Bovidae > Capra > Capra hircus. The sequence goes on from NC_030815.1 coordinate 7,377,371, forward strand.
GTCCCTGGCACTCACCTGTGGCAGAAGCCACGGGGTAAAGGCCGAGAGGAGTGGGAAAGGGAGGAACGTTGACCGTTGATGGTGGAGGGAGTCTTTTTTTTTATTTTCTAATTGGAGGAAAATCACTTTACAATGTGGTATTGGTTTCTACCATACGAGAGTGTGAATCAGCTCTATGCGTACATAAATCCCTTCCCTCTTGAGACTCCCTTCCCTCCCCCACCTCTCTAGGTCATCACTGTATGGAGCTGAGCTCCACGTGTTGTACAGCAACTTCCCGCTAGCTTTCTATGTTACACATGGTAGTGTATACATGGCAATGCCACTTTCGCAGTTCATCCCAGCCTCTCCTTCCCCCCGCTGTGTCCGCAACTGACAAAGCAGTAATCGCCGAAGTATTTAATCAGCTCACACAGCTCAATACCAGAAAAACAAACAACCCAATTTAAAAAACGGACAGAAAACCTAAGCAGACATTTCTCCAAAGAAGACATACAGAGGCCAATAAACACGTGAAAAGACGCTCACATCGCTCATTATTCAGTTCAGCCGCTCAGTCGTGTCCGACTCTTTGCGACCCCATGGACTGCAGCACGCCAGGCTTCCCTGTCCATCACCACCTCCCGGACCCTACTCACACTCATGTCCATCCATCTCATCCTCTGTCATCCCCTTCTCCTCCTGACTTCAATCTTTCCCAGCCTCAGAGTTTTTTCCAGTGAGTCAGTTCTTCGCATCAGGTGGCCAAAGTATTGGAGTTTCAGCTTCAGCATCAGTCCTTCCAATGAATATTCAGGACTGCTTTCCTTTAGGATGGACTGGTTGGATCTCCTTGCTGTCCAAGGGACTCTCAAGAGTCTTCTCCAAAAGCATCAATTCTTCGGCGCTCAGCTTTCCTCATAGTCCAACTCTCACATCCATACATGACCACTGGAAAAACCACAGCTTTGACTAGATGGACCTTGGTTGGTAAAGTAACGTCTCTGCTTTTTAATATGCTGTCTAGGTTGGTCATAATTTTTTTTTCCAAGGAGCAAGCATCTTTTAATTTCATGGCTGCAGCCACCATCTGCAGTGATCCATTGTTAGAGAAAAACAAATGGAAACTCCAGTGGGGCAACACCTCACACAGGTCAGAGGGAGCTGCGCTATCAAGACTGTCCTGCCCAGAGTACCTGGGGATGGTAGACGGAGCAAAGGGAAGCTTACACACCTGTTAGATGCGCCCCCTCAAGCCTGGCCACTTTGCATCCTCACCTCCAGGCCACAGTGACGACCTGGGCCCCCCAGGGGTTACGCTCATTACTCTGAGCAGCTGCTCCCATTCCCAGGTGATGCAGGCACCTCACATCTGCGGCCACGCCCCAGTCATGGCCCCGGCCCCTCCTCCTGGGTCCTCCTCGCTGTCTCTGGTCCATCAGCTCAGAGCTGCTGGCCTGACCCTGCCCCGGCACAGCCGTGACCATGGTGACTTCTGGGGAGGTGGGGGAGGCGGAGGGCGGCGGAGCTGTCAGTTGGGGTATTATTGTCCAGATCTGGGAGGCCACTTATCTGGGACGCCCACACAGGGGAAATGAGATAGTTTGGCGGCACTTTTCCCACCACTGTCTTATCTTAGCTGGAAAGAAGACAGTGTTTGTGTGTGAAGACGTGTGTGTGTGTGTGTGAGTGTGCAATTTTACAAACTCCGTGGATGCCTATTTGCATGAGGTTCAGTCCGTGACTTCTGACCATATGGATTATGTCCGTGTGATTTTGTGACTTGAGTACAGGGCGTGAGCCTCTGAAGAGTGTCTGTGCGTGGTGTGTCGGACGAGAAGTTGATGGCACAAAGGGAGACAAGGGGGAGCTTGGTGAGAAACAGCACTGGAGAAAACATTAAAAAGATGGAAACAGGGGTTTCGCTGGTGGGACAGTGATCAAGAATCTGCCTTGCAGTTCAGGGGACCCAGGCTCGATTCCTGGTCCGGGAACTAAGATCCCACATGCCTCTGAGGAAGGAGGCCTCAACTATAGAGCCTACATGCTCTGAAGCCTGCAGACCAAGAGTCGATGGGCCTCAGCGAAAAATCATGCATGACTCAAGGAAACTCGCACGCGCTGCAACTAAGACCCAAGGAGGCCAAATCATGTTTTTCAAAGGAAGATGGAAACAACCAGTTTTGGTGAAAGGAGGAAGAAATAGGCACTGTTATCATTTTAAAAACTGATATATAGTTGATACACAGTAAAATGTTGGTTTTGATATTCATATACATCCTGAAATGAGCACCGTGAGTCTGGTAACCCTCTATCCTCATACGAAGTTATCACGGTATTACCGCCCATACTCCTTGTGCTGGATGGTAGCGTCCCCATGACTGATTCGCTGTATTGTGTGAGATCCGTGTCTCTTCTTCCCCTACACCTATGTCACACACACCCACCACCCTCGCTGCTGGCAACCACGTGTCTACTTTCTGCGTCTTTCCATTCCGTTGCTTTTTGTTTTTTAGATTCTGTATGTCAGTGAGATAATGTGGTATTTGCTTTTCTCTGCCTGATTTACTTAACTGAGCATCCGACCTTCTGGATTCATCCATGTCGTTACAAATGGCAAGATTTCATTTTTTATGACTCTGTGTGTGTACATTTATGCCTCCCCTGTCTGTGTGTGTGTGTCTGTGTGTGTAAATTCATGCCTCACTGTGTGTTTGTGTCTGTGTGTGTACATTTATGCCTCCCCTGTGTGTGTGCATGTACATTGTTCTATCTCTGTGTTATTCTCTATCATGGGAGGCAGTTTCCCTATGTTTTGTAATTTATTACTATGAAGCTATTTTCCGTGAGAATTCACCCTAGCCCACCCCGTCTCCTCACTCTACTGGGGGAACCAATACTCTCTAGGAAGAGGATTGTTTTCTCCAGGCAGTATTTTATTTGATTCTGCCAAACCCTCCAGGGATGCCATAAACTTGGGACCAATTCTTCCATGGTGGTAAAATATGCGTAAAGTTCACCATGTAACCATTTTTGAGTGTACAGTGCAGCGGCAGTGAGCACACACTTTGGTTTGCAACCACCACCACCATCATCCCCAGGACTTTTTCATCATCCCCGACTGAAGCTCCGTCCCCATTAAACACTGACTCCCTACGCCCCGCTTCCCCTCGCCCCAGGTAGACACCATTCTGTGAGTGTGACTCTGTTTCTCTCGGCTTGACTCCTCTTGGCACCTCGTGTTAGTGGGATGACACAGTAGCTGTCTCTCTGCGACTGGCTTGCTTCACTCAGTGTAACGCCTTCAAGGTTTATCCACCTTATATCACGTGTCGGAATTTCATTCCTTGTAAAAGAATTCTTAGGGATTTAGGAATTTTTAGATATCACTCTAAAGTTAATAAAATGTTATCTGTTATTATATCTCCATTTTTAAATAAAGAGAATTTCGTTTGTTTTTAAGGCTGGCTAATATTCCACTGTATGTATATGCCTCATTTTGTTCATCCATTCATCCATGGATGGGCATTTGAGTTGTTGGGGACGGACTGTTAAGCGCATTTCTCAGCTGAGGGTAGGGTTATCCTGGGAGACGCTTTCCCACCTAAGGCCCCAGACACACAGTCTCCCTCACGAGTGGGTGGGGGTTTCCAGTTCCCACGTTCCCTGAACAGGGGTCTCAGTGCAGCTTCCCCTTTTCACAAGCCTGTCCCTGTGCGGAACAAGCCTCTAACCAACCGGATCCATTTCCTGGTCAGAATCCACCCAGTCAGACTCCAGGGCCCACGATATCAGCTCTCACACCAACACTCTGGCTTTCGATTCCCTCTTCACCCCCAGAAACTCAGGCTTTCCCTTTCTTGCTTCAGAGAAGTGGTTTTCAACCTTGGCTTACATGAGAATCAACTGGGGATATTTTTAAAATCCCAGCACACAACCCAAACCAATCACATTCAAATCTCTGGCAGTCAAAAGTGAGTTTATTTAATTAAAATTGTGCTATGTAAACAAACTACGAGAAGTACCTGACTATGTGAAAAATGATGGCGGTGAACCCAAATTATCAAACTCTGGTGACCTCCGCAGTAGTCCTGAGGACTTTGCTAGGCGGCTTTTGAGTTATAGTCCCAGCCGTGAGAAGCTGTGGTCTGTGATCATACCTAGACTGTAACGTTCATCTGGAGGGAATATTGACTACAGATTTAAACTAACCACCTTCAGCCTCCTACATGAGACTAACCCTTTGAGGTTCCACACCACTTCTTCCTATTGGGAGGGGACCATTTCTCAACAAAAGAAATGAGTCTGTGCAGTGTCAAGCTATTAATAGCAAACGCATGTCTCATCTTCATCTTGTCACTTCTCCTGAAGAGTGCTGTTCCTTTTTAGCCTCTGCATGACTCCTTGGTTGCTATTCAATTATTTGCGTCATCTCCAGTAAACCTATTAATCATAACAATAGCAACCAGCCAATATTAACACCTTGCCACTTAAGCTGCACTGCTGCCATCAGGGCCCAAAACCTGGACCCCAAATTTTTCATTCTTCTCTTGTATTGTGTTTACATATACGTAACTTACATAATGAATGTATAACTTATACCACGTAATACAGTACAATAAAAATATAAAATATATATACATATTATACTAAATAATATATAGTATATATTGTACTATATTTTATAGTTTATTTTGTAGTATGTATTTTAAATATATACTATATTTATATACTAAACTATATAAATATAATAATCATTACTATTATTATAAACTCTTAAACAAAGAGATAAGTGCAGAAAAACGCTCCAATATGACCACCTCCAGGATTTAATAGATGTACCTTGTCATGTTGGCTTCAGATTTCTCTAAAGAAAATAAAAAACATTCTACGTCTCTACCCTCCCCATAGGTAACTTCTATCTTGAAGCTTTGTTTGTCATTTGCGAGCATATTTTATACTTTTCTGCATGTACTTATATTCGTAAACAGCATATGAATTGCATGCGTTTAAATTTTTTACACAATAGAACGTGTTAGAATCAAAGGATGATTAGTTGTCCGGCGCGCGTGCAGTGCCTCAGTGGCCGCTAGATGTCGCTAGAACTCCACTCTTGTAGATCCGGTTTCTCCTTTCTCCTTGACCTGCTTGGGATTTCCGTCCGTGCAAGTTTTCACTGCAAGTTTGCAGTTGGAGGCTGTCTACAGGCAAGATACCGGAGCGGCAGCACCGTAAGCAGTGATGCCTCCGATGATTTATTTGAGTTCTTTCCCTAGAAGAAAGACCTGTGTGCCCCGGGGTTCAGAGGATGCGTTCAGCTGCGCCAACCTGGGCAGGCAGGTTTCGATCCCGGTCCTGGGTGTCCGGTCCCCTCACTCCAACCCAAGCCTTCCCCCAAGAGAATCACGGGTCGCTGCATCTCATGGAGGCACTCTGGCCCTTTGACGGAAGCTCCCTGGAAGCTGCTCTGGGCAAAGGAAAGAAAGCTTCCCTAAATCCAAAAGGACAAGAAGGGAACCCGCAGCCTGAGGTTTGCCATCCCTGGAGGAGACCGAGCCGCGGGGTCCTCCCGGCTCTAAATCCACCTCCCACACTCCCCAGGTGCTGTCTAGCAGCCCCCAGAGACTCGCAGGTCTGGGCTGCGACCATCTCCCATCCTGGTTACACAGGTGTCATTTTACCATTGAAGCGATTGTGGCTTAAGTCCCAGGATGGCTTAGTTGAGAGGGAGCCTCCTCAGGTGGCCAATTTAGGGTCAGAGCACAGAGGCTGATCAAACCAGTCCATCCTAAAGGAAATCAATCCTGAATATTCATTGGAAGGACTGATGCTGAGGCTGAAGCTCCAATACTTTGGCCATCTGATGTGAAGAGTCGATTCATTAGAAAAGACCCTGATGCTGGGAAAGATTGAGGGCAGGAGAAGGGGATGACAGGATGAGATGGTTGAATGGCATCACCGACTCGATGGACATGAGTTTGAGCAGGCTCTGGGAGCTGGTGAAGGACAGGGAGGTGACATGCTGCCGTCCATGGGGTTGCAAAGAGTCGGACACAACTGAGTGACTGAGCAACGACAGAGACTAAGAAACTGTTTGGACCGTGGTCAGATCTTGGATTTCCCTGAAACCACTGCACAGATTAACCCGTGTCCTCCCCACCCTCACCCCATCCACAGAAGACCCCTGAATGCGCGAGTCTACTTCCCCACACGCTAAAACCTGCCGACAGATACAGCGAGTGGTGATGAAGCAAGAGAAAGTCCAGGGAAGAGAGTGCTACCAGTTTGACATCCCTCCAGGAGTTACTGCAGCCAGTGGTCTTCCCAGCAGACACCCGCTTCTCCTAACAATGATTTGGCCTAGAGACAGGGTCATGGGCCAAGGGTAGGGCTCTAAGCCCCAAGAGGCCTGGGCCTCGGTGGCATTGCCCAGGTCTCGGGCTCCATCTGGCCGGCCCCTCCCAGACCTGCCCCCTTTCTGGCCTCGGGGGCCCTGGGGAAAGCCTGTCCAGGCCGTGGGAGTTTGGCTACCATTATCTGGCCCTTATCTGGGTCCACTTAGTTCAATGACTAGGAGCCGACCTGAGGGTCACGCCTGTCTCCAGAGAGTCCGTGCTATCTCAGTGACCTGCAGAAACCCTGGCATGAGCTCATGTTTTCTGACGACAGAGAGGACCCTGCCGTATCATGGCCCTGCACCCCCGCCCCCAGCGTCTGGCCAGAGCCTGGTGGAGGCTCCATGGCTGCTCACTGAAATAGCAACGCTGATAACTGGGGCAGACAGGAACGCACTGATGAATTTCCATTGAGAAAAGTGCCCCCCTCCCCCTGCCCTCCCCTCTGTGCTCACGTGGTCCCACTTTGAGGAGCATTCAGGTTCACAGGCTGGGCCTTTCTCAGACACGGCCTCAAACCTGTCCCCGCCCCATGACCGATCCATGTTGATGTATGGCAGAAACCAACACAGTATTGTAATTATTCAATTAAAAATGAATAAATTTTAAAAACTGTCCCCACCCCTGTGAAGTCTTGCTGTGACCACTAACTCCTGGAAAAATTTGTCCTAAAACATAGTTGCTCCTCACTGAGGAAAATACTGTAAGGGTAGAAACCTTGTTTTTTACTCATCTGCTTGTTCCAGAATTTGACGCCACCCGGCACACAGTGGGCTGCTCAGTAGACAGGGACTCGGTTTGATTGGGCTGGGGAGGGCTGGAAGAACACAGCCCACCCTCCACCTCCCCAGCTTGCTGGGAACTTGGGCAGATTAATTTCCTCTCTCTGGTTCACAGAAAGTCACTTTACACAGCCTTAAACCTTTGTTAAAAAGAAACATTTGGTGCATTGACGTCTAATGTGATTGCTAACATTTCCAAGTTTACGTCTACCACCTCTTGTGATTCCCTTTTGTCTTGGTTCCTCTCTGTCTGTTTTTCTCTCTCTTCTTGGCATCGCTTGATCTTGACTAATTGTATCATTCCTTTTTTTTTAATCCCTCTACCACCTTGGAAGTTATAAGCCCTGTTTTTATCATGATTACCTTGGCGATCACAGCATGCAGGATTAAATTCTTATCAGAGTCTGCAGTTGAACAATTTGTTCATCCCACTCTCAGAGAGTATAACAGCCTATAGCACTTCAGTTCCGCTTATCCCTCCAGCTGCTTCGCTGTTGCTGTGCGTCTCAGTGTTTCCAGTCCTTCTTTCAAAGACCAATAACTACGGCTGTTGTTTTATACAGCGTATATTCATTCACTCTTACATATTCGCTCACTCACTTGGATCTCTGTTCTTTTTTTTTTTTTTTTTTTTAATTGTTTATTTGGCTGCATTGGATCTTTAGTTGCAGCCTGAGAACTCAGTTGCGACATACGGGCTCTAGTTCCCTGGAGAGGGATCGAACCTGGATCCCCTGCATTGGGAGTGCAGAGTCAGCACCACTGAGCCACCAGGAAGTCCCTCTATTTATTCTTGTGGCTCAGTCATGCCCCAACTAACACCTGGCACAGCCAAATTAATAAGTACATTAAAGGAAAGGAAATTGGGACGGGACTTGCATTTGACTAGCACTTCCCATGTCGTCCCAGGAGGTCGTGCCTGCTGCCTGGGTCAGCAGGGAGGAGCTGGGGAACAGTGGGAAAGAACTCATCTGCCAATGCAGGAGACGGAAGGGACACAGGTTCGATTCCTGGGTGGGGAGATCCCCTGGAGGAGGGCATGGCAACCCACTCCAGTATTCTTGTCTGGAAAATCCCAGGACAGAGGAGCCTGGAGGGCTACAGTCCATGGGGTCGCAAGAGTCGGATATGATTGAGCAACTAACCAACAATAATAACTTATCTGTGTAAATACCCGCAACTGAGACCAGGTCAAGCGACCCCTGAGTCTTTCCTTCCTCAGCCCCAGCCTTCCCCGGCCCCGGCCACCCCTCTCTCAGCCCTGTGTCTGCAGCCACATCCGACCCCCGGGTGTCCCCAAGGATAGGCAGATGTGTGGGGAGACCTTTGGGAGATCAAGGGCATGGGTGGGAGAGGAAAACAGGAAGGTGGGCTGATAAGGAGAGAGTCTTGAGGGAACTGGGGGAAAACAACAACAAAAAAACCCAGCAGGTTTGGAGAAATCCTGGCCTGAAGAGTAGCTGTTGCTGGTCGTCGGCAGGGACAGCAGAGCTGGCCCAGGAACTCTGGGGCGGGCAGGAAGGCAGACCTGGCCCTCGCTGACTCAGCATGACTTCTAAGGGGCATCCCTGGTGGCCCAGACTCTGTGCTCCCACTGCAGAGGGTGTGGCTGCGACCCCTGGCCAGGGAACGAAGACCCCACATTCCATGCACCATGGCAAAAAAAAAAAAAAAAAAGACATTTATGCCTGTTACATTTTGCACAGACACAAACGTGGCAGGTCCCGGGGACTGAAGTGACTTTTTCCAAACATGCCAGGCACACGCCTACCGCAGGGCCTCTGTGCTTGCTTTTTCCTCTGTTTGGAATGCTCTCCACCGTTCATCATCCCTTCCCTTATCTTCCTCGGGTCTTCAGTAAAATGTCACCTTCTCCGTGATGCCATCCAATCTACAATTGCAGTGGTGCACTGCCCCCCGCCCCCCACACACACACCTAAAGATCCTATCATGTCTCCCCCTGGGCCTGCCCCTGACATCTGTAGAGCCTGAAAGTGAAAGTATTAATTATTTAGTCATGTCTGACTCTTTGTGACCCTGTGGACTGTAGTCCACCAGGCTCCTCTGTCGAGGGGATTCTCCAGGCAAGAATATGGGAGTGATAATAAACAAATGGGACCTAATTAAAATTAAAAGCTTTTGCACAACAAAGGAAACTATGAGCAAGGTGAAAAGACAACCTTCAGAATGGGAGAAAATAATAGCAAACGAAGCAACTGACAAAGAATTAATCTCAAAAATATATAAGCAACTCCTGCAGCTCAATTCCAGAAAAATAAAAGACCCAATCAAAAAATGCGCCAAAGAACTAAATAGACATTTCTCCAAAGAAGACATACGGCTGGCTAACAAACACATGAAAAGCTGCTCAACATCACTCATTATTAGAGAAATGCAAATCAAAACCACAGTGAGGTACCATTTCACGCCAGTCAGAATGGCTGCGATCCAAAAGTCTACAAGCAATAAATGCTGGAGAGGGTGTGGAGAAAAGGGAACCCTCTTACACTGTGGGTGGGAATGCAAACTAGTACAGCCACTATGGAGAACAGTGTGGAGATTCCTTAAAAAACTGGAAATAGAACTGCCATATGACCCAGCAATCCCAATGCTGGGCATACACACCGAGGAAACCAGAGTTGAAAGAGACACGTGTACCCCAATGTTCATCATAGCACTGTTTACAATAGCCAGGACATGGAAACAACCTAGATGTCCATCAGCAGATGAATGGATAAGAAAGCTGTGGTACATATACACAATGGGGTATTACTCAGCCATTAAAAGAATACATTTGAATCAGTCCTAATGAGGTGAATGAAACTGGAGCCGATTATACAGAGTGAAGTAAGCCAGAAAGAAAAACACCAATACAGTATACTAACGCATATATATGGAATTTGGAAAATGGTAACAATAACCCTGTATGCGAGACAGCAAAAGAGACACAGATGTATAGAACAGTCTTTTGGACTCTGTGGGAGAGGGCAAGGGTGGGATGATTTGGGAGAATGGCATTGAAACATGTATGTTATCATATGTAAAACGAATCACCAGTCCAGGTTCAATGCATGATACAGGATGCTCAGGGCTGATGCACTGGGATGACCCAGAGGGATGGGATGGGGAGGGAGGTGGGAGGGAGGTTCAGGATGGGGACCACATGTACACCCGTGGCAGATTCATGTCAATGTATGGCAAAACCCATAGAATATTGTAAAAGAGTTAGCCTCCAAAAAATAAATAAATACATTATAAAAAAAAAAGAATACTGGAGTGTGTAGCCATTCCCTTCTCCAGGGAGAAGAGATGGAACCCAGAGATGGAACCGGGATCTCCTGCATTGCAGGCAGATTCTTTACCAACTGAGGCAGCAGGGAAGCTAGAAGAGTAAAATGGTGGTCCCCAAAATATAGCCCTTTTTCTCCTCCCACACCCATTTCCACCTGGCCCCTCAAGATCTTCACACACTCACATGAGTATCCAGCAAGTGGCCTCTGATCACACTGCAGGCTAATGGGTACACACATCTGTGTTCCATCCTACCTGCTAAGGTCAGACATCAGGGAAATCCCTACAAGTCCTGGACATGGACACTGTGCCGTTTGGGCAGGAACTTTTGAGGTTCTTGGTAACCAGAGTGTGGTCTGAAAGTGGGGTTCAGTCTCCTAGGGGTGCATCCCCCTGGCCTGGTCAACTCCTCTGGAGGCAGGGCTGGCCTCTGAAGTGTGGACCTGAGGGCAGGGGTCCCTCTTGCTCATTCTGGGGATGCGACTGTACCCTCCCTTCTTTCTTTCCCCCTGTGGTATGATACAGTGCCTGCTCAGTCACTCCGGCACGTCCAACTCTTCGAGACTCCATGGACTGTAGCCCATCAGGCTCCCCTGTCCATGGGATTTCCCAGGCAAGAATACTGGGTTGGGTTGCCACTTCCTCATCCAGGGGATCTTCCTGACCCAGGTATCAAACCCGCATCTCCTGGATTTGCAGGCAGATTCTTTACCACTTAGCCACCAGGGAAGCCCCTAAATATATTTTACTATTTGGCTTATTATTTGGTTCCCTCCAGGAAAGTGTGATCCCCAAAGAAGGCAGGGATCTGTTTCGATCAGTTATATTCTCTGTACTTACAATGATATTCTCTGTACTTACATAGTAAGTGCTCAATAAATGTTTGTTGAATAAATAATGGATTTGGGGAGTATGAGATACCAGAATAGAAGCCAGACTGGGTGGTTCTTGTCTTTATAAAGCTCCTCTGTTCTACAGAGGGCTTGCCAAACTCCTATTTTCAAGTTTGCAGACTCTAGAGAGGAAAATATGAGTTTTGTTCTTCTAGAGGACAGCTTAAAAGATGCAGGGGCTTAATTTCATATACGCTATTGACTTCAGTACATGCAAACTCAATGGCTGTGTTTTGTGACCGAGACTCTCTCCTTGACCAAACTTTATAGTCAGGATCCCCTGAGCCCTCCTCTCAACTGGGTCTCCAGCTTGGCCCCCATCCTGTCCTCAGGCTGCCTGACCCAGCTGAGCAAGAATCCCCCCGTTTTTGATAACTGAGCACCCTGATATCAATCAACACGGGTGTCTGATCAGGCTCCTCATGCCCCACCCTTGCTATCTAAGTCCTTGTCTGTATTTTGCAAGAATCCCGTTACGTCAGTTTAGCAAGAATCCCCCTAACCTTGATGTCTCCTCTCAGTCATTTTCCATTCATGACCCCCACCCTGCCCCTTGGGTAGAAACCCCCTTGTCCTTGTTGTAGCAGCAATTGAGCGTCCTCTCTCTCTCCTGCGGCCACAGTCATGGCCCCCGTTTGCAATAGTCTTTTTATAAAATATAATTTTATTTACTTTGGACTGTGCTGGGTCTTCATTGCTGCACAGCCTTTTGTCTAGTTGAAGCCAGCAGGGGCAACTCTCTAGTTATAATGTGCTGGGCGCCGGCTTCCCTTTTTGTGGCGCACAGGCTTAGCTGCTCTGCAGCTTGTGGGGTCTTCGGAGACCAGGGATCAAACATACGTTTCCTGCATTGACAGGAGGATTCTCTACCACTGAGCCACCAGGGAAGCCCTGCAATAGTTTTGAATAAAGTCTTTCTTGCCGTATTTTTCATTTTCGTTTTTTAAAACTGAAGTATAGTTGATTTACAATGTTGGGTTAGTTTTTCTTACCCCATTTTCAAAACTTAAAGTCAAGACAGCAGAAGCAGCGGAGGTGGCTCTAGCTGGCTTGTGTGTCACCCTCAGACCTCCATGTGGGGAGGCCCCCGGCCGGCCTGGGGTGGTTTGCCACCTGATCCATCCGATCCGGACCGAGCGGGGCGCTCCCCGCCTCTCCACACCCAGAACACCCCTCCCTTTCTCCAGGTAGTGGCGACTGTTCCCAGGTGGGCCACTGGGTGGCGCCATCGGCATTAATGGAGGGCGCCAAGGACAAGCAGCGGCTAGAAAGGCGGCTTGGGGCTGGGCGAGAATCCTGGAGTGAGGCGTGTTTTCATTATTTTGATTAATGTAACGGTTTTCATGGTGCATATTCACGGGTTAGAATTTATCAGAGTGTATACTTTAAAAACATGAAGATTACTGTGTGCCAATTATAGCTCGATAAAAGAAGTTGTTCAACTTTTTTAAAAGAGCAAAGTATCGACACACATAACACGGGTAATTTTCAAAATCATTATGTTGAATCAAAGCAGCCAGACATAAAAGAGAATGCACTGTGTTGTGCCTAAAAATGGCAACTAATTCTCAGTAACACCACATCAGTGGTTAAGTGGGGACAAGTGTGAAAGCAAGGATGAGTTACAACGGGGCATAAGGAAACTTTCGGGCGAATCGAGGTATTCACTGATGCTGAAGCTGAAGCTCCAATACTCTGGCCACCTGATGGAAATAACTGACTCATTGGGAAAGACCCTGATGCTGGGAAAGACTGAGGGCAGAGAAGGGGTCGACAGAGGATAAGATGGTTGGATGGCATCACTGACTCAATAGACATGAGTTTGAGCAAACTCCAGGAGATGGTGAAGCCTGAAGTTCTGCAGTCCATGGGGTCACAAAGAGACACGACTGAGAGGTGAGGAAGCTGCCGAAGAAAAGTGAAGCTAGCAGAACTTGGTTCATAAGGTTTAAGGAAAGAAGTCATCTGCCTAAGGTAGAAATGCAAAGTGAAGCAGTGGGTGCTGATGAAGCTGCAGTAAGTTACCCAGGAGACCCAGTTAAGGTCATTCATGAAGGTGGCTGCCTATCAATAATAAGGAAGAATCTTGCTTTTCTGTTACAAGTTAACCACTGAAAGAATGCTGCCTATAAGCTTAAATTATACATAAAGGACCATCTCTGAAACACTGCCTCCCAGATAGTATTACGCTAAAATATCTTGTTTAGCTCACAGGAATCACCCTGATCAGGCATACCCATGGATGCCTGCAGGAAGGAAGAAATTAACCCATCCCCTCTGAAAGCTGGCTGGAACCAGGGCTTTACTCCTTCCCCTTTGAGTACAGAGTAAGTCTGAACTCTACCTTTCGGAAGATGGCTCCTTAGGGCACAAATCGCCCACCTTCTGAAACCAACCAGGAGCCTTGCTGCTCGTGGCCAGAGGCCCCCAGATTGGGGAATTGTCCAGCAAGGCCTGAGCAACTGCTGGGACCACTTGTCCTCAGAATCTTCCCTTCAGAATTCCCTGAAGCAGCACTGCCTGCAGCTTGGCAATCAGAACAAGGAATTGACATCTGGGAGCCAGCCGACAGGCTCAATAAAGTCGCTCTAGTGTACAGCCAGAAACTTTATTTCCTCTCTGTTTGGGGCTTTTTCTCCAGAATAAGCCAATTCGCTTGGTATTTGAGTTGAGTATCCTGTTGGAGAGAGGAATGAGTTACTGGCCTATTACTTGATTTGTGAGCCAGTTCGTTTGTTTCTTTGGATGATGGCAATCACATGCGTTGTTTGCGTCTTTAAAAACTGAGGAATATTTTAACTATCCCTAAAGAATGTCCTCTGGGGTGCATTTTGGCTAAGTGGTCTGATTATAGCTATGAACCCATGACGGAGATGAAGATATTTTATTCTAACAATGTGTGGCCACAGTACCTGTTAGGATCTCCGCAAGGGGTTTCAGTTCAATTCAGTTCAGTCGCTCAGTCGTGTCCAACTCTTTGCGACCCCATGAATCGCAGCACGCCAGGCCTCCCTGTCCATCACCAACTTCCGGAGTTCACTCAGACTCACGTTCATCGAGTCAGTGATGCCATCCAGCCATCTCATCCTCGGTTGTCCACTTCTCCTCCTGCCCCCAATCCCTCCCAGCATCAGAGTCTTTTCCAATGAGTCAGCTCTTTGCATGAGGTGGCCAAAGTACTGGAGTTTCAGCTTTAGCATCATTCTTTCCAAAGAAATCCCAGGGATGATCTCCTTCAGAATGGACTGGTTGGATCTCCTCGCAGTCCAAGGGACTCTCAAGAGTCTTCTCCAACATTACAGTTCAAAGGCATCAATTCTTCGGCGCTCAGCCTTCTTCACAGTCCAACCCTCACATCCATACATGACCACAGGAAAAACCATAGCCTTGACTAGACGGACCTTAATCGGCAAAGTAATGTCTCTACTTTTGAATATACTATCTAGTTTGGTCATAACTTTTCTTCCAAGGAGTAAGCGTCTTTTAATTTCATGGCTGCAATCACCATCTGCAGTGATTTTGAAGCCCAAAAAAATAAAGTCTGACACTGTTTCCACTGTTTCCCAATCTATTTCCCATGAAGTGATGGGACCAGATGCCATGATCTTCGTTTTCTCAATGTTGAGCTTTAAGCCAACGTTTTTGCTCTCCTCTTTCACTTTCATCAAGAGGCTTTTTAGTTCCTCTTCACTTTCTGCCATAAGGGTGGTTTCATCTGCATATCTGAGGTTATTGACATTTCTCCCGGCAATTTTGATTCCAGCTTGTGTTTCTTCCAGTCCAGCGTTTCTCATGATGTACTCTGCAATTAAGTTAAATAAGCAGGGTGACAATATACAGCCTTGACGTACTCCTTTTCCTATTTGGAACCAATCTGTTGTTCCATGTCCAGTTCTAACTGTTGCTTCTTGACCTGCATACAGATTTCTCAAGAGGCAGGTCAGGTGGTCTGGAATTCCCATCTCTTTCACAATTTTCCACAGTTTATTGTGATCTACACAGTCAAAGGCTTTGGCGTAGTCAATAAAGCAGAAATAGATGTTTGTCTGGAACTCTCTTGCTTTCTTGATGATCCAGTGGATGTTGGCAGTTTGATCTCTGGTTCCTCTGCCTTTTCTAAAACCAGCTTGAACATCAGGGAGTTCACGGTTCACGTATTGCTGAAGCCTGGCTTGGAGAATTTTGAGCATTACTTTACTAACATGTGAGATGAGTGCAATTGTGCAGTAGCTTGAGCATTCTTTGGCATTGCCTCTCTTTGGGATTGGAATGAAAACTGACCTTTTCCAGTCCTGTGGCCACTGCTGAGTTTTCCAAATTTGCTGGCATATTGAGTGCAGCACTTTCACAGCCTCATCTTTCAGGATTTGAAACAGCTCAACTGGAATGCCATCACCTCCACTAGCTTTGTTCATAGTGATGCTTTCAAAGGCCCACTTGATTTCACATTCCAAGATATCTGGCTCTAGATTAGTGATCACATCATCATGATTATCTGGGTCGTGAAGATCTTTTTTATACAGTTCTTCTGTGTATTCTTGCCACCTCTTCTTAATGTCTTCTACTTCTGTTAGGTCCATACCATTTCTGTCCTTTATTGAGCCCATCTTTGCATGAAATGTTCCCTTGGTATCTCTAATTTTCTTGAAGATATCTCTAGTCTTCCCCATTCCGTTGTTTTCCTCTATTTCTTTGCATTGATCGCTGAAGAAGGCTTTCTTATCTCTTCTTGCTATTCTTTGGAACTCTGCATTCAGATGCTTATATCTTTCCTTTTCTCCTTTGCTTTTCGCCCCTCTTCTTTTCACAGCTATTTGTAAGGCCTCCCCAGACAGCCATGTTGCTTTTTTGCACTTCTTTTCCATGGGGATGGTCTTGATCCCTGTCTCCTGTACAATGTCACGAACCTCATTCCATAGTTCATCAGGCACTCTATCAGCTCTAGGCCCTTAAATCTATTTCTCACTTCCACTGTATAATCATAAGGGATTTGATTTAGGTCATACCGGAATGGTCTAGCAGTTTTCCCTACTTTCTTCAATTTGAGTCTGATTTGGCAATAAGGAGTTCATGATCTGAGCCACAGTCAGCTCCCGGTCTTGTTTTTGTTGACTGTATAGAGCTTCTCCATCTTTGGCTGCAAAGAATATAATCCGTCTGGTTTAGGCAGGGTTGTCTGGGACACTGTGTACTGCCATCCCTTCTGTGTTAATTACATCTTTTGCAGCTCCTGTGTCATTGTCCTGGCCAAGGACTCACATTGCATGGGGGCTGAGTGGATGGTTCTTGGGAGAGATAAAACCCCAAGACCAAACGGGTTTCTCATTTCATTGTTTTAATTAAAGATTTTTTTCCTGTGGACCACTTTTTAAAGCCTTTATTGAATTTGTTACAACACTGCCTGTTTTATATTTTGGTTTTTTGGCTGCAAGGCATGTGGGATCTTACCTCCTCGAACAGGGATAGAACCCACACCCCCTGCAGTGGAGGGCTAAGTCGTAAGCACTGGAGCACCAGGGAAGTCCCTCATTTCATTCTGCTTCAGAACCGTTTCTCCATTTACAGACTGGTGTCACATGGAGGAAAGGAACAAAACAAACCCACACACAAGAAAATTGTCTGCTCCTACCCTAAAGTGGAACATTTCCCGGGGAGAAGAGAACGCTTCCACTTGGTTCCTAAAATCACCAAAAGCCCATCACAGAATTCAGCCCAGTTGGTTGATGCCAAGGCAAAAAGGCATCCTTTTAATGGTTAGAGAGAATCAGTTGCTATCGATCATTTTCCGGTGGTCTTTGAATGGCTCTGGAGCTATTCTGTGAAGGATGAAGAACAATGCAATCCTCTATGTGAAAGCTTCTGTGCTATTACATCAGGGTGGGGGGAGGTCTGACAGTTGTCACCTTACGGTAAATGAAACCTGAGGGAGAATCTGTTATATAGGAAGAGAGAGGAACAAGGGTGAGAATATGCTGCTCCAGAGCTGTCCTAGCTGCTTCAGCCATCAACGCCCACTCCTCCACCCCTCCAGTTACCATCTGGCCTCAGTTCCCAGACACTGGGGCTCAGGAAGCTTTGGACCGGCTCACCCTCCTTACGTGAATCAGTTAGAAAGTCCTGTGTTAGTTCCTGGGACAGGAGGACCTGGTCTCATACCACCTTCTAAGACAGGCCAACCAGTCTGGGCCAGGAGCCACTACTGTGCGTGCGTGGTGCTAAGTCTCTCTAGCCGTGTCCGGCTCTGTGCCACCCCATGGACTGTAGCCCGCCAGGCTCCTCTGTCCGTGGGACTCTCCAGGCAAGAACACTGGAGTGGGTTGCCACGCCCCCCTCTAGGCATCTTCCCGACCCAGGAATCGAACCTGTGTCTCTTACGTCTCCTGCGCTGGCAGGCAGGTTCTTTTCCACTGTGCCGCCCAGGAAGCCCACACAGAAGTAAAGTTTCTTTTCTCTTTTATCTTAACTTTTTAATTTTAAATTGGAGTATAGTTGATTGACAATGTGATAGTTTCAGACGCGCAGCTGAGCGACACAGCCATACATACACATGCATCCATTCTCCCACAAATTCCCTCCTATCCAGGCTGCCTTATAACATTGAGCAGAAATCCCTGTGCTGTACAGTAGGACCTTGCTGCTTATCCATTTTAAATCTAGTACTTTTTTTTTAATGTACACCATGATCCCAAACTCCCTAACTATCCCTTCCTCCATGCGTCCCCCTCTCTGCCAGCTAGCATAATTTCCTTCTTTAAGTCTGTGAGTCTGTTTCTGTTTTGTAAATAAGTTCATTTGTATCATTTCTTTTTAGATTCACATATAAGGGATGCTATACAAGGTTAGCCTTCATCTGTTTGACTTGCTTCACTCAGGACGGCAATCTAGTTTATTTGAAGGGTCAAGCATGTACAAAGCACCAGTGCAGGGTGAGACCCAGAGAAGCAACTTTAAAAAATGCCAGCATCTTCTCTAACCACATTTTCCCCATCATGTTGTCCCACTTAGCAATGGACCATCCTCTCCATAAAATGCACTTGATGTGTCTTCCCCCAGGGTTGCTTTGGAAGTCAGATGGGAGTGTATTTGGAGAGGCTTTGTCAACTAACGCATCACGTGGGTGCTGTCCTTAGCGGGTCAGGGCCTGTCTCAGGACGATGTGCACTGTGGCTTCCTGTAGGGAGGGTCAAATCGGGGCTTCCTTGGGCTCATCGCACTCACGTGGACAGATGGCGAGCAGCTGAAAGCCTTGTCCCCACTGCTGACATCACCCCCACCTTACCTATTGCCAAAGCTAGGGATTTTAAAAAGCTCAAACTTCAAAGTAGAGAAAAGCATGTGATTCCACAGTCAGGAGATGCTGAGGTCATTTTGTGGGCCAAAGATGCCGAGAGGAAGCAAAAATGCCAAAAAAGAAAAAAAAAAATCCTTCCTAACCACAGGGAGGCCTGGCATGCTGTGATTCATGGAGTCGCAAAGAGTCGGATATGACTGAGCGACTGAACTGAGCTGAACTGAACCACTCTGAAGAAAACAGTGGAGTTTCGCTAGCCTGTAAGTTCTGTTCCCTGCCCGGAGTCATCCAGGGACTCTGCCCTCTACTTCCATCCTGCCCTCGGGTCCTGCTGGAGGGCTCGGGGATGGTAAACAAACAACCCTCTTAAATCACATCCCAGCAGCAGACAGGGAAATGCACAAACCAG
Organism: Capra hircus; assembly: GCF_001704415.2. NCBI lineage: Eukaryota > Metazoa > Chordata > Mammalia > Artiodactyla > Bovidae > Capra > Capra hircus. The sequence continues at coordinate 7,396,411 of NC_030815.1, forward strand.
AGAGAGAAAGAGGAAAGAAAATGGCCATGATTTAGTCAAATCATACCACAAGTCTTAACTCTCTGATAATGTTGTCTCAAAATCTGAATTTCTTGCCGACCCCCCGCCCATTCCTGTATTCCAAAATACCTGGACAAAGCCCTGAGTGAATACATTTTAAAAGCAAGGCTGTCATCAACGAAAGGCTTCCCTGGTAGCTCAGTCGATAAAGAACCTGCCTGCACTGTGGGAGACCTGGGTTCGATCCCTGGGTTGGGAAGATCCCCTGGAGGAAGGCATGGTAACACACTCCAAGATTTTTGCCTGGAGAATCCCCATGGGCAGAGGAGCCTGGTGGGCTACACTCCATGGGATCGCGAAGGGTCGGACACGGCTGAGCAGCTAAGCCCAGCATCCATCAACGAGAGTGAATGAAGGACACCTAGAGAAATGAATATCGATGAAAGTTGGCTGGGTAATACTGAATCAAAGAAGCAAGTCACAGAACTAGTATGTACAACCCTTCTGATGAACCTTATAATAAGTAGAACCAAATAATCACCATTCACAGATTTGTAATTCACAGTACTATATTTTTAAAGGCCAAATATGATCTATTTGGCCAAACTGATATATGTTCAATTCTTTAAAGAGTTCCTTTGATGTGGGCCGTTTTTATAGTCTTTATTGAATTTGTTACAATATTGCTTCTTGTTTGACGTTTGACATTTTGGATTTTTGGCCACAGGCATGTGAGATCTTGGCTCCCTGACCAGGGATGGAATGTGTATCCGCTGCATTGGAAGGTGAAGTCTTAACCACTGGACCGCCAGGAAGTCCCAATGTAAGTTCAATTCTAAGTGTTTGTTCCCTCTGGGAGGTAGGAGATAGACAGGGAAAAAGTGACGCACGTTCATGCTAACAGTGTTGTTACTGAGGTGGGTAATGGTGCCACAAATTCATTTCACTAGTATGTTGCACAGTCTCTCTTGAAATCTGAATTCCTTTTACGCAATCTCCTATAATATTTTCCATAGAAGTGAATATAAGCATATCAAAGAATTCTGAAAAATTAACAGGGAGAAAATCCACTGCAGTCCTACCATTTATCTGTATTTCAGCTTTCCCTCTGCAGTGGGTCTCTTTTTACTAAGTCATAGTCACACTCTACATACTTCTGCTTTTTGGTCTTAATTTGGAAAACTGTGGATAGCATTATCTAAAATCTTCAAAGTCATCATTCCTCATGGCTGCATTGTGACATATTTATACTTCATGGAAATCCAAGAGTCTCGATGACCTCTGCATAACATCTGTTTGTTGTTCAGTCCTGCCCAGCTCTTTGCGTCCCCACAGACTGCAGCATACCAGGCTCCCCTGTCCTTCACTATCTCAATCTCCTGGAGTTTGCTCAGATTCTTGTGGGTTGAGTCAGTGATGCTCTCTAACCGTCTCATCCTCTGCTGTGCCCGTCTCCTCTTGCCTTCAATCTTTCCCAGCCTCAGGGTCTTTTCCAATGAGTCACCTCTTCACATCAAATGGTTAAAGTGTTGGAGCTTCAGCATCAAGCTTTCCAATGAATATCTGAGGTTCTAGATGGACATGAATTTGGGGAGACAGAATTTGACACTGGCTGCCGTCTGTAAAATTCTGAAGTCAACCACTGCTTAAAAAAATTCTTTTTTAATTTATTTATTTTTGGCTGTGCTGGGTCTTCATTGCCAGTCGGGCTTTCCCTGGTTGCCATGAGCAGGCTTCTCGTTGCTGTGACTTCTCTTGTTGCAGAGCACAGGCTCCAGGGCACTCAGGCTTCAGTAGTTGCAGTTTGTGGGCTCAACAGTTTGGATTCCCCAGCTCTAGAGCACAGACTCAGCCATTGGGGTGCACAGGTTTAGTTGCTGCTTGGCACGTGGGACCTTCCTGGACCAGGGATCGAACCCGTGTCTCCTGCATTGGCAAGTGGATTCTTTACCACTGAGCCACCTGGGAAGCGCCTCAAACACTGGTTTTTAAATGAAGCCTCAATGGCGGCCATCAGCCAACCAACCCAGGTGTGCTGGCTGTGAGCTCTTAATCATGTTGTAGAAAGTTGGCACCAAAAGAGACCTTGGAGACCTGTCCAAACTTCTCATTAGTGGGGAGTTTGAGAGCAGGTGAGGATGTGATTCATCCCAGGAGCCTCAAGTTTCCCGGTACAGTCAAGGAGTCTGCCTCAGGCCAGTGCTGACTGGGCCTAGGATTAACTCCAGTCTCCACCTCAAAGAGCTCTTTTCAGGACTGAATTAATTATCTTCTGCTGAGTAACATTAGCACAGAGCACCTAGAAACACGTCTATCATCACACAGCTTCTGTGAGCCAGGAATCTGGACATAACTTTGCTATCCTCTGCTCAGGGTTTCTCACAAAGCTGTACTCAGCCAAGATAATGGTCTTATCGGAAGGCTCGGTTCAGGGAGGGTCCACTTCCAAAGTCAATCATGTGATTGTCAGCAGGATTCACTTCCTGTGGGGCTGCTAGACTGAGGGCCTTAGTTCCTAGCTAGCTTTTGGCTGGAAGCCACCCTCGTTTCTGGCCACGTGGGCCTCCGCATACACTGGGTGACTTGGACAACAGAAATTAATTTTAGACAATAGAAATTAATTTTCTCACAATTTTGGAGCCTAGAAGTCTAAGATCAAGGTGTCAGAAACCTTGGTCTTTTTGTGACCTCTCTCCTTGGCTTACAGATGGTTACTAAATTAGGTTCCTGAATCCAGTTCTAATGGGGGGCTGGGTATTCCCCTAGACCAACAGATAACCCTCAGACACCAGCAAGGACTCTTACAATTCAACTCTGTTCTGACACTGTCTACCCAGAGAGTACACCAAAGCCCACAGGGTAAGGGTTTGGTCCTACAAAATTGTTCCTCCTTGCCACTCCAGATGCTGTCGATTTGCTACGGCAGCTCTCAGAATTCTGGGAAACATGTTACTTACTAGATGACTGGTTCACTGCAAAAGGATGTGACTCAAGTAACAGTCAGGCGGAAGAGAATCACAGGCCAAACAATGCCTCTCCAGGCACACTGCCCCCCCTGAATCTCCACGTGATCGCAAACCCGGAAGCTTGCCAAACTCCACCCGTTTGGGTTTGGGGGATGTTTCATTATATAGGCATGACTGACCAGATCATTGGTTGATAGAAGTTGATCCCACCTCCAGCCCAGAGGTCCGGGGTGGGACTGAAAACTTCCAACCCTCCAGACGCTTGGTTGGTCTCCAAGGAAACCAGCCCCCATCCTTAGGTGGGATCCAAAAGTCATCACATTAACATTTATCACTCTCACAGGAAATTCCAAGGCTTCGGGGAGCTTTTAGCCAGAAACTGTGGACAGAGACCAAATATACAAGAGGGGCTTCCCAGGTGGCGCAGTGGTGAAGAATCTGCCGGCCAGTGCAGGAGATGCTAGAGACACAGGTTTGATTCCTGGGTTAGGAAGATGCCCTGGAGTAGGAAATGGTACCCCATTCCAGTATTCTTGCCTGGAAAATTCCATGGACAGAGGAGCCTGGTGGGCTACAGTCCATGGGGTGCAGAGTGAGACATGATATATATGAGAGACATATTTTGGTCCTCTGAACAACCAAGCATACGTTTTTATAAATCACGTTATCGCAGTCACCTGCTCACCACGCCCTCATGTGGTCTCTTGTCCTCTGTCCCTTCCACACGGTCTCTACAGTTCTTTTATAAGGACCCTGATCTGACTGGATGAAGGCCCACCATAAAGCCCTCCACAATTCAAGCAGCCACAAGAATCCTTTTAAAACCTACGAAGGATCATGTCATCCTCCAGATGGCTTCCACCTCACTTAAAATAAAAATCCTTGTCCTGGGACTTCCCAAGTGATCCAGTGGCTAAGACTCTGCACTCCCAATGCAAAGGGCCCGGGTTTGATCCCTGGTCAGGAAACTAGATCCCACATGCAGCAGCTAAGACCCAGCAGAGGCAAATTAATTTAAAAAAAAAAAAAAGCTCAGTCACCTCTTTGAAGACCTTATCTCCAAATACAGTCACACTCTGAGATACTGGGGCTTCAGCATATGAATCTAGAAAGGAACACGTGCGTTCAAGCTAAGTTGCTTCAGTTGTGTCTGACTCTTTAGGACCCCATGCATAGTAGCCCACCAGTCTCCTCTGTCCCTGGGATTCTCCAGGCACGAATACTGGAGTGGGTTACCATTTCCTTCTCCAGGGGAATCTTCCCAACCCAGGGATCAAACCCAGGTCTCCCGCATTGGAGGCAGCCGCCTTAACCTCTGAGCCACCAGGGAAGATATATGTAGTAGATATTATGTAGTAGATAACTTCTACTCCAGAAGTGAGCAGAAGTTATCCCTTTCTTTAAGGCTTACGTGCTCTATTTCTCCCTATTCCTCACCACTCTCTTAGTTTCTCTCCAACACAGAGGCCAAGTATTAATCACCACTGCTCATAATCCCTCAGCTGTTTTTTTTCCTTAAAATAGAGAAATGGTTCTCTAATGGTTCTTCCCCCAAATGGGAAAAGAACCTCAGGGCCACCAACTCGAGGAAGTCTCTCGTGGACTCCAACATGGCAAAGACAGGATATGAAGTGCAGAAGGGGGCCAGAGGCTCCTGTGGACCTGTGTGCCATTCACCGCCTCATTTCTGTGAAGGGGGCCCCCTGGGGCTGTGCTGTGAGCAAGCTGCACAACTGTTCAGTGCATTCCGGAGGCACAAGAAAGACACAGATGAGGCGGGCAGACGATGGCCCCAGATGGGACTGGGGAAGCGCGCTAAGGCTGACAAAGGAGCCCATTCAGCTGTATGAGAAGAAAGAAGAGGAACAAGGAGGGCTTGGAATCCCTTGTGATGGCAAAGCAGGAAACAAAAACTTTTACCTCCTTTCAGCTTTAGTCTACACCAAAGCACGTGACCCTCAGAGGGGAGGCAGCAAAGCAAACACCAGGAAGCCTCTGACATCCAGGATGAGCGACGTGCACCTTGCACTCGCCAGAGCAGTGGCTGGACTGGGGCCTGGGGGGACCCTGGTCTCGGGAGGAGAGGCCTGCTGTCCACGCCTGCTGTCACAGTGAGACACAAGCTTCCGGACACTGAGAGACAGGGACCAAGTGGTTTTGTGTTCCCTTCATTTCCTGACCTCCAGGTCCTCCTCGGGCCACAGGGTGAGGTTTGACGGGTGCCAGGGCACTGTGGTCAAGCTCTGGGGCAGCCGCCAGGACAGGCAGGGGCCCACTGAAGTGCTCTGCATTTGTAGTCATGGAGGGCAGGCGTCCTGGGTGGGAACCGTCCAGCTGAAGCAATCAACTGCCAGCATCCTTTGCAGACTCAGAGAGGCTTCCCCAAGAGGTCCTGCCACAGGAGGTGCGGCTTTCCCCTTCTCTGCCTGGCACATTTTCTGGGAAAGAGGAACACAGACCCTGGGGGTGGGGGGTCAGGACTCGACAAGGGTCACAGTTTAGTGCCATCTGCCCCCCAGAGAAGAGAAGCTGAGTGCATGGTGAGTGTTGAGGCCTCCTGGGGTCGTGGGGAGCGGCCAGGGCCCCCCAGGGCAAGTCTATGGACTAATTCAGAGGAATGCCTGGGATGACCACCACGGGCAGGGCCAGAAACAGGGTCTGAAAAGGGACAGAGGTGAACAGGGCGCCATCCCTCCCTTGGGCGGCTCCCAGGGCACTTATCATGAGTGACCACAAGGCATCAGCTCCAGTGCTGGGGGCGGACAGGGCAAGGTCTCTTCCAGGACAGGTCAATACGTGCTTCAGGGAAGAGATGCATTTATTCTTAGCCTGGAGCTTAAGTGGAGATGAAGAGCTGGAGGGCTTGGGAAGCGGAGGGCACTGCAAAGACAAACTCTATATTCCAAAGGCCCAGCTGGCCGGCCGGGCTAGGGCCTTTGGGAAGCCTCGAAACAGAAGCCTCGCTGGGTCTCCTGGTTACCCAGTCCTTCCCCTGCTCAGCCCCCTTCCCCAGGGCAAAGGGAAGCCTCTTTCAGCCCTTGCCCAGAGGGATCCAGGGCCTCTGCTCCCCCGCCCACCCCAGGCTCTTCCTCCTATTGCCAACATCTCCAAAATCTCACTCAGAGGTCTCTTTGGGTAAAGCCTTCCCAGATTCTGCTAATCACAGTACTAGTTCCGTCTCTCTCCACTTCTGTTCCACAAGGCTTGTGTGTGGGTGGGTGGTGGTGGTGGTGTGTGTTTGTGGTGTGTGTGGCATGTGTGTGTGGCATGTGTATGTGGTATGTGTGGTGTGTGTCTGGTGTGTGTCTGGTCTGTGATGTGTGTACATGTGTGCTGTGTGTGTGTGGTATGTGGTTGTGTGTGCTGTGTGTCTGGTGTGTGTGTATGTGGGGGGGTGTGGTTGTGTGTGGAGTGTGTGTGTTGTGTGTGGTGTGTGTGTGTGTGGTTGTGTGTGGTGTGTGTGTGGTTGTGTGTGGAGTGTGTGGTTGTGTGTGGAGTGTGTGCGTTGAGTGTGACATGTGTATTTGTGGTATGTGTGTACACATATGTACTTGTGTGTGTTGCAGTGCAGCTCATCCGGCCCCTCAGTAAAATTCCAGCCCTCGTTGGCTGGGCTCTGGGGCTCCTCTGCTTTCTGCTGACTTCATTCTCCCAGCACCTGGCTCTAGGAGGATCTCTGCCCTGAGTGGCTTTGGTCGCTACTCCTGACTGATTTGCTGAACTGCAGCCAAATGAGCTGAGTTCATGTCCCAGCTTAAGTGTTGACCGGCTGTGGGTCCCTGGACAGATCACCTCCCTGCCCTACTTCAGGGTCCCCATCTGTTAAAAGATCTTACAGGGCTGATGTAAAGATTGAATGATATTGTGCAATGAAAGTGCATGGGACAAATGTTATAGTGGTTTTTGGTCTTTTTGGCAAAGCCGAAAGGCATGAGGGATCTTATTTCCCATCTAGGGATTAAATCTGGGCCCTCAGCAGTGAAAGAGTGCAGTCCTAAGCACTGGGCCACTAGCGAATTCCTTTTTATTAATATTTGTATTTACTTGTTATATATGTATAACATACATTTTAAAATCTGTCTTTGAGGATTCCAAACTCCATTTCACTGGGAATGCAATGATAAGAATCTGTTTCAGTGAAGTGACTGCAGTTGAGCAAAGGGCACTGGCCTGGGGCTCACAGCAACCCGGGGCTCTTTCTGGAAAGATGAAGGCATTCCTGTCATCCCCTTAGCAGCTCAAACCACAGATCAGGCTTTTAGAACCCCATAAAATATTTAAGGCACACTTCGGTACACCAGACTTTCCATAGCTGGCCAACGTTACTATAAATAAATGAATATTATCATTCATAACAACAAAAGGGGTGAGAGGCATGATTCCATTCTGTTGCCCTAGCCCTGATCCCAACCTTAATGCAGCATAGGGAGAAGTCAAGTGGCTTCATGTAGAGTCTGAACATTAGTAACCTGAGAAAAAAGTCTTGCCTTTAGAAAAACCAGCCATGACCCACTGCTTCCAGAGGAAAGGGCACTGGGGTCTCTTTGGCGAGGAGTTTTCCCCACCACCACCCCAGGCACTGCGCTGCTCTCCGCTGGGTCCTCTCCAGAGGCCATGCTTTCAGGAAGAGTGTGGCTAACAGGAAGAAGCCCAACCAGGCGGGGGAAGTCAGATCTGGGAACGGAATCCCAAGAGCATGAGCTGGTGGAATGCAGGCCTCCGACCCAAATCAAGGGATGTGGCAGCCTCACGTGTACAGAAGGTGACATCTGAACCTGTAGGGTGGGACAGGTAGGGCAGAGAGCTCACTCTTCATTCAGACGTCAGGGCGCCTGGTGCAGTAGCCAGTGACCAGGAAGTCTCACTCTCCCGGACCGCGGCTAGTGACCACGAGCCAGGGTTCCCATTACAAAGTGCTACTCACCTTGGGCAGTGGATATTCAGAACAGTGGAGAAGGTTGACATCCTGGAGAGCAAAGAGCCTGTCAAGACCTTCTCTGTGTCAACTAAAAAGTATGCGCAACTTGAGAGCTGTAAGTTAAGCTTTATGTGGAGCATGATGGGGACTGCAGCCCAGGAAGACCTCAGCACAGTCAGCTCTGAGAGACTGCTCCTAGAATGGAGGAGGGGCAGCCGGGCTGCGCACAAGTGTACACAACAGAGGGAGCAGGCAGTCTGAACTTCAAAGATCAGGTATCTAGTTAAGGAATTTAACATTGTGTGGGAAGATGCAAGCCTCTGGGCTCACTGAATTCTTTCCTTTCATATGCACCTCAGCTGTCTGGGGCCCATCCAGTTTCCTTGTTCACCTTAAGGAGCGGCAGAAGGCTGCTTCCTGCATTTCCCCAGTTCCTCTACGGTCACCTTGGGGGGTGGCGGCAGCTGCTAGATGGCAATTTGGGGAGGCCTCATTCATGTTTGGAGGCCAGAAACCACTGATGGCTGTGACATTTCTTGTTTATTGCTATGGCAGGAGACATTTTCATTTCACATCGGTATCCTCAACACCCAGAACAGCGCCTAGCCTTACAAGGCCCTCCATCGTGTCTAGGTGCCTTTCAATTTTAAGACTACTTAGACTCTTTCAACCACTATGAAAATAAATAATAATGCGAGACTTCCCTGGAGGTCCACTGGTTAAGACTGAGCTTCCAAAGCAGGAGATGAGGGTTTGATCCCTGGTCAGGGAGCTAAGATGCCACATGCCAACATGAGCATGAGTGCCTGTCTGACTCTCTGTGATCCTATGGACCATAGCCCACCACGCTCTTCTGTCCATGGGATTCTCTAGGCAAGAATACTGGAGTGGGTTGCTGTGCCCTCCTCCAGGAGACCTTCCTAACCCAGGGATTGAACCAGCGTCTCTTATGTCTCCTGCATTGGCAGGCGGGTTCTTTTACCACCAGCGCCATCTGGGAAGCCCCCACATGCCAATAGATGTGGTCAAAAAAAATTTTTTTAATAATAATAATAATAATATTTCTACTGAGAGAAAATTTCTCACCAAAAAGGCTTCCCTAATATTGATATATATATATATATATATATATATATATATATATATATATCCACTAACACCCTTTCTTCATTTATGCAGCAAAAAATCCCATCACAAAAGGCACACTAGGTGGATTGTAATCATAGCATGTTTTTGACTTGGGAGCAATGCATCTTCCACAGATTCAGAACCAGCAGACAACTTCTCAGTAAGACTAGCCCAAGGGAAGTCCCTTAGGATAGACTGTTGGCAAAGCAATGCTGAGCAGGCTTTTCACTGTTTCTAGTCAATCCTAAAGGAAATCAACCCTGAATATTCACTGGAAGGACTGATGCTGAAGCTGAAGCTCCAATACTTTGGCTGCCTGATGCAAAGAGCTGACTCCCAGGAAAAGACCCTAATGGTGGGAAAGACTGAAGGCAAAAGGAGAGGAAGTGGCAGAGAATGAAATGGTTGGATGGCATCACCTACTCAGTTCAGTTTAGTTCAATTCAGTAGTTCAGCCATATCCGACTCTTTGCAACCCCATGGAGAGCAGCACCCCAGGCTTCCCTGTCAATCACCGACTCCCGGAACTTACTCAAACTCATGTCCATAGAGTTGGTGATGCCATCCAACCATCTCATCCTCTGTCGTCCCCTTCTCTTCCTACCTTCACTCTTTCCCAGCATCAGGGTCTTTTCCAATGAGTCAGTTCTTCACATCAGATGGCCAAAGTATTGGAGTTTCAGCTTCAGCATCAGTGCTTCCAATGAATATTCAGGACTGATTTCCTTTAGGATGGACTGGTTGAATCTCTTTGCAGTCCAAGGGACTCTCAAGAGTCTTCTCCAACACCACAATTCAAAAGCATCAATTCTTTGGTGCTCAGCCTTCTTCACAGTCCAACTCTCACATCCATACGTGACTACTGGAAAACCATAGCTTTGACTAGATGGACCTTTGTTGGCAGAGTAATGTCTCTACTTTTTAATATGCTGTCTACGTTGGTCATAGCTTTTCTTCCAAGGAGCAAGCATTTTTAATTTCATGGCTGCAGTCACCATCTGCAGTGCTGGGAGCCCAAGAAAATAAAGTCTCTCACTGTTTCCATTCAGGTATGACCTAAGTCAAATCCCTCACAATTATGCAGTGGAAGTAACAAGTAGATTCAAGGGATTCGATCTGACAGACAAAGTGCCTGAAAACCTAAGGACGGAGGTTCTTGACATTGTACAGGAGGCCGTGATCAAGACCATCCTCAAGAAAAAGAAATGCAAAAAGGCAGAATGGTTGTCTGAGGAGGCCGTACAAAATAGCTGAGAAAAGAAGAGAAGCTAAAGGCAAAGGAGAAAAGGAAAGATATACCCGTTTGAATGCAGAGTTCCAAAGAACACCAAGGAGAGATAAGACAGCCTTCCTCAGGGATCAATGCAAAGAAATAGAGGAAAACAAGAGAATGGGAAAGACTAGAGATCTCTTCAAGAAAATTGGAGACACCAAGGGAACATTTCATGCAAAGATGGGCTCAATAAAGGACAGAAATGGTATGGACCCAACTGAAGCAGAAGATGTTAAGAAGAGGTGGCAAGAATACACAGAAGAAGTGTACAAAAAAGATCCTCATGACTCAGATAGCCATGATGGTGTGATCACTCACCTAGAGTCAGACATCCTGGAATGCAAAGTCAAGTGGGCCTGAGGAAGTATCTCTATGAACAAAGCTAGTGGAGGTGATGGAATCCCAGTTGAGCTGTTTCAAATCCTGAAAGATGATGCTGTGAAAGTGCTGCACTCAACTTTCCAGCAAATTTGGAAAAGTCCACAGTGGCCACAGGACTGGAAAAGGTGAGTTTTCATTCCAATTCCAAAGAAAGGCAATGCCAAAAAATGCTCAAACTACCGCACAACTGTACTCATCTCACACACTAGCAAAACTAATGCTCAAATTCTCCAAGCCAGGCTTTAGCAGTATATGAACCGTGAACTTCCAGATGTTCAAGCTGGATTTAGAAAAGGCAGAGGAACCAGAGATCAAATTGCCAATATCCACTGGATCATCAAGAAAGCAAGAGAGTTCCAGACAAACATCTATTTCTGCTTTATGGACTATGCCAAAGCCTTTGACTGTGGATCACAACAAACTGTGGAAAATTCTGAAAGAGATGGGAATACCAGACCACCTGACCTGCCTCTTAAGAAACCTATATGCAGGTCAGGAAGCAACAGTTACAACTGGACATAAAACAACAGACTGGTTCCAAATCAGGAGAGGAGTACATCAAGGCTGTATATTGTCACCCTGCTTATTTATCTTATATGCCGAGTACATCATGTGAAACGCTGGGCTGGAAGAAGCACAAGCTGGAATCAAGATTGCCAAGAGAAATATCAATAACCTCAGATATGCAGATGACACCACCCTTATGACAGAAAGATATCTTTGTGACCTCATGAGCTATAGCCTGCCAGGCTTCTCTATCCATGGAATTTTCCAGGCAGGAATACTGGAGCTGTATACTGCCATTTCTTTCTCCAAAGGATCTTCCCAACCCAGAGGTCAAATCTTGTGTTTCCTGCACTGGCAGCTGAGCTACGAGGGAAGCCCTACGGACTGAATTCCAGCCCCCGCCGCAACATTCATATGTCAAAACCCTAAGCCCCATGACCTCTGACTGTGTTTGGAGACAGAGTCTTTAAAGTTAACTTCTTTAACTTAAAAGAAGTTAAAATGAAGTCAGGTCTACAGGTGAGCCCTAATCCAATCTGACCTGTGTAAAGAAGGTGGAATTTGAACACAGATAAACCCCAGTGGTCCTCAAGCACAGAGGAGAAACCAAGTCGAGGCAGGGAGAGACGGCAGCCACCTCCAAGCCAAGGAGAGCAGTATCAGGAGAGATGAACCCTGCTGATGTCTTGACTTCAGACCTCCGGCAAATACCATCCCCATTTCTCAGGCGACACAGAGGATAAAACCAAGGCTTATCAAAGCCCAATGACTTCACACACCAACTAAAGGCCAGGGGCAAATTCCAGCTCCCAAAGCCTAAGCCTGTCTTTCCTGTCCTTGCCTTGCCTCACACCAGGGAAGGTCAAGGGACACACAGAGGCACGCCTGTGCACCTCACAGTGCTGCTCCTGGGACCCCTGGGAAGACCCCTCCCCCCGGAGACCACTGAAGTGCCTTCCATGCAGGGACCACTGCAAGAGCCAGGGACTCCAGGGAGGCCAAGCCCATTACCCACCTATTTCCAATGGGCACCCAGAGACTTCCCTCACGGTCCAGCGGCTAAGGCTCTGTGGTTCCAATGCAGGGGGCCTGGGTTTGAGACCTGATCAGGGAACTAGATCCCCTATGCCAAACTAAGAGTTCACATACCACAGCTAAAGATCCTGCATGCCCCAACTAAGACCGGTGCAGCCAAGTAAATTGTTTAAATAATTGATCAACTAAAAAGAGGGGGACCAGCTGGGAAGAGACCAAAGGCAGCTTACAGATAGCTCATTCCTGCCCAGCCATCTCCCTGGCTCCTAGCAAATTGTTTGTTTCTCTTGGCCCCACACTCCAACCTGAAGCCAGGGGCGTGGGGAAGCAGCCATCAACACATTATCACCGTGGCATTTGCTAACTCTGGCCCTGGAAACACCAGCGTGACGATGACCCCCCGCAGGTGATGCCCGCATCCTTTGTTGGCACCTGCACCAAGTGGCGATGTCAGTCATGTGGGTCCTGGAGGGACGGGCGTCACAGGCGCTGGGGTCAGGTCTGTGGTGCTTCGGAAACTCAGGCTCCAATCAGCTCTAGTCCAGATGAGCTCACGTCCATGTTATTTCTCCTCACCCTCCTCTACTCCCCACTAATGGGTTCAGCCACGTCATCTCTGAAGATCATTAAAAGACCAGCGTTTTGGATTCCATTTGCTAGATTTCATCTCTAGCCTGGAGTGAGTGTACAGCTCACATAATCACTGAGGTTCTCTGGAGAATAAACCAAGAGGTATACATATGAACAGAGAGAGAGGGAGAGAGGAGGGGAGATTTATTCTAGGAACTGGCTCCCATGCTTACAGAGGTCAGGAAGTCTCACAGTCTGATGTCTGCAAGCTGGAGAATGAGGAAAGCCCACGGTGTAATTCAGCTCAGGTCCAAAGCCCTAAAACCAGGAGCGTGCAAACCACATGGCACTGCCAAAAAAATAATAAATAATAAATTTAAAAAGAACTAAAGAAAGCTTCAGGACAACCTTGGTCGGAGTGTCTAGAACATGTTTCCTCAGCTGGGAGGGCTTCTGCTGCACCAGAACCTCCGCTGTGCCAAGGGCCAAGGAGCCGTCTCCACCTCCCAGCAGCTACAGGGCTCCCCTGGGGTGCACCCCCCCTCTCCCCAGGCGCACCCAGAACTGGGAGGCCAGGATGATCCCACAGCAGTCCTGCTGTGACTCCCTTATATCAGCTGAGCAAGGTTGGAATTTCCAAATGAAACCTCTCTGGAGAAATTAGATTAAAAAGAATACAGCTGAACCCAGAATTCCAACCAATATAGGAAGGATCTTGAGTTAGGTCAGACCGGGGATGTGAGACCTTGTGGGGTGAATGAATGTCAGCAAGGACCTTGACATCAGAGCAGCGGGGGAGGCTGCTGTCCTGCCACTGAAAGGAAGGAGAGACAGAATCGAAGGAGAAGGGAGGGGTCGGGGTCGACATGAAATCCAGCATGGTGGGGTCAGCAAAGAACATCTTCTGGAAGAAGAAACCCTATGTGCTGGGTGAGTTTCTGCAAAGCAGAGCCATCCTCCACCTTGTGGCTTCTCCTGCCATCTTCACCGTCTATTCCTAAATCTGCAGGTGGGTTTACTAAACTCACCAGGTTCACTGGGAGCTTCAAAAATCAACAAGGGTGGCAGGACTTCCCTGGTGGTCCGGTGGTTAAGACTCTCCTATTGCAGGGGGTGCAGGTTCAGTCCCTGGTCGGGGAGCTGAGATCCCACATGCCATATGGCATGGCCAAATAAATAAATGAAAATAATAGCAGTCAAGAAATCAAACAATGGTGGAGCTTTATGTCTTCAGAAAGCAAGCACAACCTTTTCCCCCAGCATCCTCCTTTACCTGGGGATTTGTAACATCTAGGGACACCTTTAACATCCAAAGATCGTCACAGTGGAAGGTTTCCATCCATTTTACCTGCATCTAAAGGGAAAGGACGCCCCGATTGAAAACCTAAAGTGCAAAAAAAAGTGACTAAGTATAAAAGGGACAAATTAACAGAGCACAGGTATTTTTGCCTTGATTAACTCACGCTTGTCTCAGACACAAGGACCCTGGTTCTTCTTCTGCCCCGGCTTTTTTAATTTTGGCTGCGCTGGGGTTTTGCTGCAGAGCTCAGGCTTCTCTAGTGTGCTATGCAGGCTTAGTTGCCCCATGGCGTATGAGATCTTAGTTCCCCAACCAGGAAGCAAACCTTTGTCCCCTGCATTGGAAGGTGAATTCTTAACCACTGGACCTCCAGGAAAGCCCCTGTCCCTAGTGTTGAGCTGATGTGCTGGTTCACAGCGACAGCAGGCTCCAGGCTTAAGCTCAACCCATCCTCCTGCCCTCGACTTCCTGACTGACACCTGGCCCAGTGCTATCAGCAGACTGATGGCAGCCAGAACCCTGCCTCCCACAGGTTCTGCTCCCTCTGTTGGCAGGAGGCACCACGGTTTTATGGGTTTAGGAGCCCATTACCCCAGCCAGTCTTCCATGAGCCTCCTGCTCCTGGACTGAAAGCCACTCCTAGCTGCGCTTATGCGTGCTTAGCTGCTCGGTCATGTCCAAGTCGCTTGCAACCCCGTGAAGTGTAGCGCTCGAGGCTTTTCTGTTCATGGGATTTCCCAGGCAAGAATACTGGAGTGGGTTGTTGTTTCTGATCGGGTCCACATGGGGTCTCACTGATAAGATGGCTCGTTATGTTGACCTCGCAAACAAAGAATAAATCACAGTGATCCTTGAGACTGACCAAATTGCCCAAATGGCATCCTGTTATCTCACTGGTGCCTATCTTCTCAAAGCTGCGAGAACACCAGATTCTAGACCTCCAGCTACGTGACCATCCCTCCAGAGGAATTTTCATTGGTGGGGTATAAGAAGGACTCCGTCAGAAAGGGAGGATGCTGGTTCTCCTTAAGAGCCAGTCACCCTCTCTTTTCCCTCTAATAAATTTCCCTTTTCTTGTCTGACTGCGTGGCTCACGCTCTTTTTCTCTGCACTCGCCTTACATTCTGGTGCCAAAACTGGTGAGGGAAGGTCCACTGCAACTGGGTGGGCTCCCCTCCCGAGCCCACCTCTGGCGGTCCCCTCCCGTGGACCTTGCCGAGAAACTGAGACGAGCTCTGGGGCGGGACTCTCCACTTGCCTTGCTGGACTGACATCCACACACCAGCCCATTTTTCATCCATCAGTTACAAGGGTGAGTGAAACCCCATTCTCTTGGATCCTCTCTCTCGCTTTCCAAGCCCTAGCACCAGGTGGGAAGATCCCCACAGCCCTCGGCCCTCGGCCTTGCTCGCCCCGCCAGACTTTGAAATAGGGGACATCCATTTCAAAGCAGACTATTATAACTCTGAGAAAGTCCTGAGCATGGGGACGGGGACGCCTTTTCTCTCGGACCTTTCTCCTCGCTTTCTCTCGCCCATGTCTAACTTCCCTATTCGGTCGCAAAGGGAAATTCTCAATCCCAGCCTTCAAAATCTACTCCTTTAGGATGCCTTCTCCAAAACCTGAAAGCTTCAGGCTTCCAAGGGGAGATAAGACCAAAAAGACTTCTTTACTATTCTAACACTTTCTGGCCGCCATACAGACTTGATAACAGGTTCCAATGGCCAGAAAACAGAACTCTTGATTATAATACTCTACAGGACCTCGATAACTTCTGCCGCCACAGTGGCAAGTGGTTAGAAATCCTTTAATGTTGGGCTTTCTTTGCTGTTCACTCGCTGTGAATTCTGTTCTACTTCTCAAATACTATTAGTCCACTCTGGACCACATCCTCCTAATACAATGTCTCCTGATCCCTGTTGAGACTTCTCGTCTTCCTTCGACCCTTCCAAACACACCCCACCCCCACCCCCATCGCTCCCAATCCCCTTGCGGCTGCTCCAGATCCAGCTCCAAACCTCCTCCTCACAGAGCACCCCCCACCCCCTCCTTCTGAAGTGCAGGCCTCCACCCCTTCCCCGCAGCTGTGCCTGATATAAGCTCTGAGACCTCAGCCCCACTGTCTACCCTCAGGGTCCCAAGGCTTTACCCTGACCTCCCTAGATCCCCTCGCCATGGGTCCTGAACAAATTTAAAACAGGAAACTTCACAGCAGGACCCTTCTCCTTCCCCTGCCCCCCTTTACAGGAAGCAGCCGGGGGCACTGTTCGGGTCCATGTCCCATTCCCCCTCACAGATCTGTGTCAGACTGAAAGGCGTCTTGGCTCCTTCTCCTCAGACCCTGATAATTATCGAAAAGAATTCGAGTCTCTTACCCAGGCTTACGACCTAACCTGGCGTGACCTTTTCATCATCCTTTCCTCCACTCTGCTCCCAGAAGAGAAGGGATGAGTATGGCAAGCCTCTCAGGCACATGCTGATGAGATACACAGGACTGACTACACGAAGCCCGCAGGGGCCACAGCTGTCCCCCGAGATGACCCCAACTGGGGTTATCAGGCAGGGAGACCCGGACGAGCAGCCTGTAACCGTATGGTTGCTTGCCTCATTGTGCGCCTTCAAAAGGCAGGGCATAAAGCCATCAACGTTGATAAACTCCGGGAAATAACTCAAAGACTAGACGAAAACCTGGCACAATTTCTAGCCAGGGTAGCGGAAGCGCTACAAAAATACACAAAATGAGACCCCACTTCAGCAGAGGGCACCATTGTTCTTAACACCCATTTTATCTCCCAGTCGTCCCCAGATATCGGCAAGAAACTAAGAAAGGCAGAAGAAAACCCTCAAACCCCTCAACGAGACCTTTAAAATTTAGCCTTTAAGATTTTCAATCACTGGAAAGAGCAGGCAGAGCTAGAGAAGGCCCACGGAGCCTCCGAGCAAGCTGCGCCCAGCCTCCTCGGACTCGGACTCGCCGCTGAAGACTGAAGGTGCCCAGAGCCCCAGGCCCCGAGTCTCATCCCCTCTGCGGAGCCCGGGTAACTCTTCCAGTCGCAGGTAAACCGACCTCCTTTCTCGTTCACACAGGGGCCACCTGCTCTGCTATGCCTGCCTACTCCAGAAAAACCAAGATCTCCCCAGGCCTCTGTTATGGGGGTTGATGGTTTAATATCTACGCCACAAATAACCGAACCTCTGCTGCTGCTAAGTCACTTCAGTCGTGTCCGACTCCGTGCGACCCCATAGACGGCAGCCCACCAGGCTCCCCCGTTCCTGGGATTCTCCAGGCAAGAACACTGGAGTGGGCTGCCATTTCCTTCTCCAAACCTCTACCTTGCACAATTCAAGATACTCCATTTTCCCACTCTTTTCTCATACTCCCAAAATGCCCCACTCTTATTCTTGGGAGAGACCGTCTCTCAAAATTCAAAGCCTCTATTACTATCCCAAGCCCACCCTCTGATCTAGCCTGGTTACTGCACCTTCACACCCACCCCCTCTGACATTAACAACATTAACTTCTTTCTGTTTTTCCAGACAAAACTCGATAAACAATTCTTACCCCCAACTAGGAACTATACCACCACACCTCTGTAATCACACTTCATCTCTCTCCTTCCCTTCAGGTCGATCTCTATCATGTCTCAGGAACTGCAGGGCACTCTTTTATTTTCTCAGGGAGACTCCCTTCTGCATATCCTGTGACTACTCCTCTTGTAGGGGCTACACTGGCGACTTCACAGTCAGTTTCAGAGACTACTAACAAGTTCCCAGAAAGACTCCTATTTGCTTTCAATTTCAGCTGTTGACTTCTCACTCCTGGAATATTTTTCTTATGTGGAACCACTACTTACTTATGTGCAGTGAAGTGAAGTCGCTCAGTCTTGTCCGACTGTTTGTGACGCCATGGACTACATGTAGCCCACCAGGCTCCTCTGTCCATGGGATTTTCCAGGCAATAGTACTGGCGTGGATTGCCATTTCCTTCTCCAGGAGATCTTCCCAACCCAGGGATTGAACCCGTGTCTCCCACATTGTAGACAGACACTTAACCATCTGAGCTACCAGGGAAGTCCGATGTCTTCCCACTAACTGGACAGGAACATACACCCTGGTATATCTGGCTCCTAACAATCAGACTAACTCATAACTGACTACCCAGTAACCATCCACTAACTCATAACTGACCCAGACGGACAATTCAGTTCATTCTTCTCTTAATCATTTTAGGAAGAGCTGCTGGGATTGGGGCAGGGACCACAGGATTCACAACCTCTTTAAATTACTATAAGAGCCTTTCTAAAGACCTCACTGACAGCCTAGAAGAAAGAGCTAACAGCCTTATCACTATTCTAAACTAGCTAAACCCTGGCAGCCGTGGTCCTCCAAAACAGACGAGGATTAGACCTCGACACAGCAGAAAAAGGAGGCCTATGCCTGGTTTTGGAGGAAGTCTGCTGTTTCTACACGAATAAATCAGGCGTTCTAGAGGAAGCAGCAAGAAATCTGACAAATGAGGCCTCGAGAACACCCCAACACCTCAGTAATTCATGGGAAAACTAGTTAAGCAATTGGAACTGGATGCTCCAGGTCCTATCTTTTCTAGGCCCTCTCCTCTACTCACCCTTATTCTAACTTTCAGCCCATGTTTAATGAATCTTTTTTCAAAATTTCTTCAGGATCGCCTACAAGCCTTCACCAACTGAACTATCCACAAGCTACTTCTAAGTCACTCAGATTATCAAAAACTTCGACCCCACACAAATCCTCTTGACCCACATTCCAGCCTTTTCTTATCTCACCCGCCATGATACCCCTGTTCCGCAGGAAGTAGTTACAGAAGACTGACCTTCGGCCCTTATCCTAAATCAAAAAGGCTGGAATGATAGGGTCCACATGGGGTCTCACTGATAAGATGGCTCGTTATGTCGACCTTGCAAATAAAGAATAAATCACAGTGATCCTTGAGACTGACCAAACTGCCCAAATGGCATCCTGTTATCTCACTGGTGCCTATCTTCTCAAAGCTGCAAGACCACCAGATTCCAGACCTCCAGCTACGTGACCATCCCTTCAGAGGATTTTTCATTGGTGGGGTATAAGAAGGACTCCGTCAGAAAGGGAGGATGCTGGTTCTCCTTAAGAGCCAGTCACCCTTTCTTTTCCCTCTAATAAACTTCCCTTTTCTTGTCTGACTGTGCGGCTCGCTCTCTTTTTCTCTGCACTCGGCTGACAGTTTCCTCCTCCAAGGGATCTTCCTGACCCAGGGATGGAATCCCATCTCCTGTGTCTCTTGATTGCAAGTAGATTCTTTACCCTCTGAGCATATCAAGGGAGACTTGCTCCTGGCTGAGTGGAAGGCAGAAAACTGAGCTGGGATTTGGGCTGTATATCCTGCCCCCAACAAATGTTCAAGCCCTTCTCAGCTCTTGTTGCAAATTCAAAATTTGCAAAATCCTCCCTGATGACTGACCCACTATTTCCCTTCACACACACACACAAATTAGATGATTAACAATCAAAAGATACTTTATTCATCCAGTCACACACACATGTGCCAATTAGAGGAGGTTTTCTCACCTACGCAGAACCCAAGATAAACAGATGAGGTTGGAGGGCTCACACAGGTCAACATCTGGAGGAAACAAAGGACTCTTTCTCACCACGGATTTCTAATATCTGAAGACATTCTCAAGCAAAAGAATAATTCATGAGAAATTAAAGATCTTCTTGGGGACTTCCCTGGTGGTCTAGTGGCTAGGACGCCAATGCAGAGAGTTCGAGTTTGACTCTTGGTCAGGGAACTAGATCCCACATGTCATGATTGAAGATCCTGCATGTCAAAACTAAGACCTGGTGCAGCCAAATAAAAAATATATATTTTTAAAAAAAGATCTTCTCGGAAGATTAGTTGATTTTTGAAAAGTACTTATCGGGCATCTACAGCAAGCAAGCCTTCTGTAATCCATAGAGAACTTAGACCATCCTCCGTGGTGATCTCACTGGCCTCTAACACCAGCCAGGGCAATGACTCTGCATTTATATGGCAACAGTTTACTCTTTACTTCCTCTTAGCAAAAACAATCTCAGAAACAATTTCTGCTGGCGTACGGAAATAAAACTTTTCTCCCATTTGACCCCCACATGATGGAGAACCCTGAACTTGGGTACTTCCCTGCGGTCACTCTTCCCGATGACTTCACTGACTACATGTTCCATATTGACTGCTGACGGCATGGCGTTGCTTTTTCACAGACAGTGAAGTCAACTGATTTATCTCTAGGGGAAACTTAGAGGACAGAAGCAGTCTGACGCAGTCCAGGAGACCCCCAAGTATGGGAGCCCAAGCAGACCGGTCAGTTCTAACGTAGACCTCTCTGTGAGCTTCTCGGCAGCCGTGGCGTGAGTCCAGGGGGCACAGTGTACTAATGGTGGTGCGGGTGACCTCAGAAAAAGAGACAGGAAACACGTGGGCTGAGTTAGGAGGCTTAACTGCTCAAGTGCACGTGACTTTGGCAAATCGCCCAGCCTCTCCTTGGCTTTCTCATCTGGAAAAAGCCTACCTCACAGGGCTGCTAAGAGGCCTCAGGTAGAAAAGTTTTGAGGGTGAGGGTGCGCTGTAAACCCCAAGGAGCTATATGAGCACAAACACACTCACGTGTGTTGTCAACACTTTTGGATTTGATCATTTTTCTGGTGCTGGCTGCTCAGTGTCTTCCGTGTATTAACTCCTGCCGTGGACTGAATCGTGTCACCCCAGATTTCACAAGTTGAAGCTCTGACCCCCAGTGGGATGGTATTTGGAGATGGGATCCCTGGGGAGTAGTCAGGTTTAGATGAGGTCATGATGATGCCTTTATCATAAAAGAAACCAGGGGGCTTCTTTTATGGTATCTGATGCAGCAGATAAGAACCCACCTGCCAGTGCAGGGTTCAATCCCTGGTCCAGGAAGATCCCACGTGCCGTGGAGCAACTAAGCCGGTACACCACAACTCCCGAGCCCGAGCTGTAGAGCCTGTGAGTTGCAACTGAAGATTGTGTCCCTAGAGCCGTGATCCGCAGCAAGAGAAGCCACAGCAATGAGAAGCCCGAGGTCCGCAATGAAGAGTAGCCCCTCTCGCCACAACTGGAGAAAGCCCACACAAAGCAATGAAGACAAGTGCAGCCAAATGTAAAATAAATTAATTTTTAAAAAGTTTTAAAAGAAGAGAAGCCAGACAGCTTGCTTCCCCTCTCTCTGTACCCACCTGTGTGGAGGAGAGACCACAGAGGATACAGAAAGAAGGGCCATTTGCAACCCTGATAGCTCAGTTGGTAAAGAATCTGCCTGCAATGCAGGAGACCCCAGTTTGCTTCCTGGGTCGGGAAGATCCCCTGGAAAAGGGATAAGCTACCCAGTCCAGTGTTCTTGGGCTTCCCTTGTGGCTCAGCTGGTAAAGAATCCGCCTGCAATGCAGGACACCTGGGTTCAATCCCTGGGTTGGGAAGATCCCCTGGAGAAGGGAAAAGTAACCCACTCCAGTATTCTGGCCTGGAGAATTCCATGGACAGTCCATGGGGTTGCAAAGAGTTGCACACGAGTGAGCAACTTTCACTTCACTATTTGCAACCCAAGGAGAGCGCTTCACCAGATGCCAGCCCTGCAGGAACCTTGAGTTTAGACTTCCAGCCTCTGGGACAGGGAGAAATAAAGCTCTTTTATTTAAGCATCCCTATCTATGGTATTGGGCTTCACTGGTGGCTCAGTGGTAAACAATGCATCTGTCAATGCAGGAGACGCCAGAGATGAGGGTTCAGTCCCTGGGTTGGGAAGATACCCTGGAGGATGAAATGGGAACCACGCCAATATTCTCACCTGGAAAATCCTATGGACAGAGGAACCCGGCAGGCTACAGTCCATGGGGTTGCAAGGAGTCAGACAACACTCAGCAACTAAACACACATATATAAATAAAATGTATTAACAGCTATGATGATGAAATGTACAAATGTGAAGTGTATATCCTCCAAGTGTCTCGAAGGCAGGTTGTGAACAGATAGGTTATGGGCTCCTGGAGAAGGAGAAACAGGAATGGCCTTCCTGACATAAGAGAACCCATTTTGGCCTAAGTCATTTTGTGATCTAAGCCTGGCCACAATGCTTGCTTTTGAACAGGTCTCAGTAATTAATTATTTCTAAGGGAAAAAAAGGAATCCAGGAACAGAGAAATGGCAGTCAACAATAGTGCAATGATAAAGCAGAGTCCCAGTTCTTCCTCAAAGGGTGCCTAATAATACAATGTATTAATTATAATCAATAATCATACATAATGATATAATATATTGATACTAAGCAATACACAATAATAAATCTTTGAGTTCTACAGGAACTAAGGCCTCCACTAGGTAGGAGTGGAATGGTAATGTCGACCCTCCTCCTGACTTCAATCTGCTAAGACTTGGACTCTGTCAACCTTTGCTCTGATTCTACACTCATTCACCTCTGCTCAAGCCCCTTCATTAATATGCATGTGCCAATTTTGCTGCTCTGGGAGACACCACTTTGGGAAAGATCCCTTGTGTTCACCTTTGACTCAAGTAATAACACACCCTTCTCCTGATCTCTGGCTTGGTTGTGTCTATGGGCTCGACATCCACCAGGAGGTGAACCTAGTTTTTGTGTAACAAGATCTCTGTGCAGGAGACTATTGGCAGCTCTTCCCATCAGTCAGGGCCCTCTGGGAAGCTCAAAAGATTCTGGTTCATGGTAGAACCCACCGCTTCTGCACTGTAGGTTTGGATGAATTGGAGACAGGGCCTAAGTGGGGAAAAGAATCCTCCTTCAAACCCTTCCTTCCACTTGCTAGAGGTTTCAGGAGATTAAGCTTTCAGGCTCATAAAAGCCCTAAAGGAAGAACGTATCTGTGCTGTCAGCCTCCCAGGAAAGGGACCTCTAGGGCTAAGGTGCTGGTTGCAACACAAATTCCAATTACAGTCTGCGTGGCTTAAATAATATCCCTCAGATGGGCTTTTTGACCCACTGGGAGCTAAATCTGCCCATTGGGAGCACCCAGATTTATTTGAGGGATTGCATGGGGCTGGGATATAAATCCTAAGGGAATGAATGGAGCCCTACTCACCTAGTCCTCACAACTGTATGCAGTAAATACAACCATCGTACTAGCCAAAGGGGAACCTGAAGAACAGAGGGTTTGAGTCACTTAAACAAGTAAAACAATAAGGAAGAAGCTTTGTCTTCTATTATATTACAAGTTAATCACTAAAGGGATGTTGCCTATAAGCTTAAATTATAATAGTACTTCTCTGGAACCCGTTCTCCCAGGTAATGAGCATTAAGCTAAAAATGACTTTGTTTAGCTCCCAAGACACACCTTGACCAGATCCACCGGTGAACCGCTGCAGGAAGAAATTAACACATTTAACACATCCCCTCAGGAGGCCCTCCAGAACCAGGGCTGTACCATCTCCCCTTTTAGTATAAAAGAAACCTGATTTGGGACTCTAATCCACCATCTTCTGGGCCTGCAGGCTTTCTGAATAAAATTCCTATTTCTTGCCCCCACAACTCAGCTCTCGACTTATTGAACTATTGGCTTGTTGTGCAAGAAGCACGAGCTTGGACTCAGTTCCACGTGGCAGGCTCCAAACTCTGTCTCCTCCCAGCCAAAAGCACTGATGCAGGGGCCACATGATCACAGGCTCAGAGCTGTGATCCATACTGAGAGTGCTCCCACCCAGATGGGAAACCCTCATGCCAAGACACTTTCTCAACAAGGCAACCTGAGCATCAACCATATCCACTCTGTGTCAAGTTGCCACCTCCGAGACAAATGCTGAAGCTCTTGGATCTGAGAAAAGAGAGAACTTTCCAAGCAGTCTTAGGAGGGACGAGAGCCTGAAGTAGAAGAGCTGTTCTGCAAAATGACACAAGACAAACTTCAAAGCTGCAGCTGACTGACAGGGATTCTCTGTGGCTTGGGCTACTTCTCCAAGTGGTCTGTGTGCATTTTAACTGTAATCTCCTGAGGACAACTGCCTTAAGCAGAAAAAAGCCACTCTTCCTTCCTAAAACCCCACCACAGATGTGAGTTATGGTGCCTCCTATTGCCTGAGGAACTGACTGTGGCTCACATCAGGAGCTCCTTATTGCCAAATTCAGACTTAAATTGAAGAAAGTAGGGAGAACCACTAGACCATTCAGGTATGACCTAAATCAAATCCCTTATGATTATACAGTGGAAGTGAGAAATAGATTCAAGGGACTAGATCTGATAGAGTGCCTGATGAACTATGGACAGAGGTTCGTGACATTGTACAGGAGACAGGGATCAAGACCATCCCCGTGGAAAGAAATGCAAACAAGCAAAATGGCTGTCTGGGGAGGCCTTATAAATAGCCGTGAAAAGAAGAGAAATGAAAAGCAAAGGAGAAAAGAAAAAATATAAGCATCTGAATGTAGAGTTCCAAAGAATAGCAAGGAGAGATAAGAAAGCCTTCCTCAGCGATCAATGCAAAGAAATAGAGAAAAACAATAGAATGGGAAAGACTAGAGATCTCTTCAAGAAAATTAGAGATACCAAGGGAACATTTCATGCAAAGATGGGCTCGATAAAGGACAGAAATGGTCTGGATCTAACAGAAGCAGAAGATATTAAGAAGAGGTGGCAAGAATACACAGAAGAACTGTACAAAAAAGATCTTCAGGACCAAGATAATCACAACGGTGTGATCACTCACCTAGAACCAGACATCCTGGAATGTGAAGTCAAGTGGGCCTTAGAAACCATCACTATGAACAAAGCTAGTGGAGGTGATGGCATTCCAGTTGAGCTGTTTCAAATCCTGAAAGATGATGCTGTGAAAGTGCTCCACTCTATATGCCAGCAAATTTGGAAAACTCAGCAGTGGCCACAGGACTGGAAAAGGGCAGTTTTCATCCTAATTCCAAAGAGAGGCAATGCCAAAGAATGCTCAAACTACCACACAATTGCACTCATCTCTCATGCTAGTAAAGTAATGCTCAAAATTCTCCAAGCCAGGCTTCAGCAATACGTGAACCGTGAACTCCCTGATGTTCAAGCTGGTTTTAGAAAAGGCAGAAGAACCAGAGATCAAACTACCAACATCCGCTGGATCATGGAAAAAGCAAGAGAGTTCCAGAAAAACATCTAATTCTGCTTTATTGACTATGCTAAAGCCTTTGACTGTATGGATCACAATAAACTGTGGAAAATTCTGAAAGAGATGGGAATACCATACCACCTAACCTGCCTCCTGAAAAACCTATATGCAGGTCAGGAACCAACAGTTGAACTGGACATGGAACAACAGACTGGTTCCAAATAGGAAAAGGAGTACATCAAGGCTGTATATTGTCACCCTGCTTATTTAACGTAGATGCAGAGTACAATGCTGGGCTGGAAGAAGCACAAGCCGGAATCAAGATTGCCGAGAGAACTATCAATAACCTCAGATATGCAGATGCCACCACCTTTATGGCAGAAAGTGAAGAGGAACTAAAAAGCCTCTTGATGAAAGTGAAAGAGGAGAGTGAAAAAGTTGGCTTAAAGCTCAACATTCAGAAAACAAAGATCATGGCATCTGGTCCCATCACTTCATGGGAAATAGATGGGGAAACAGTGGAAACAGAGTCAGGCATACTTTTTGGAGGCTCCAAAATCACTGCAGATGGTGATTGCAGCCATGAAATTAAAGGACGCTTACTCCTTGGAAGCAAAGTTATGACCAACCTAGACAGTATATTGAAAAGCACAGACATTACTTTGCCAACAAAGGTCCGTCTCATCAAGGCTATGGTTTTTCCAATGGTCATGTATGGATGTGAGAATTGGACTGTGAAGAAAGCTGAGTGCTGAAGAATTAATGCTCTTGGACTGTGGTGTTGAAGACTCTTGAGAGTCCCTTGGACTGCAAGGAGATCCAACCAGTCCATTCTGAAGGAGATCAGCCCTGGGTGTTCTTGGAAAGAATGATGCTAAAGCTGAAACTCCAGTACTTTGGCCACCTCATGTAAAGAGTTGACTCATTGGAAAAGACTCTGATGCTGGGAGGGATTAGGGGCAGGAGGAGAAGGGACAACAGAGGTTGAGATGGCTGGATGGCATCACCAACTCGATGGACATGAGTCTGAGTGAACTCTGGGAGTTGGTGATGGACAGGGAGGCCTGGTGTGCTGCGATTCATGGGGTTGCAAAGAGTTGGACACGACTGAGCGACTGAACTGACTGACTGTTTGCCTGAGGAAGGAGGAGGGACCAGGGCTTCAGGGTCACACTGTACTGTTGTCCTGTTAAAACTGCTGCTTAGCTCTTAATAAGCCAGGGTAACAGGATGTATCAGGACTTCTCTGAGTTCCTTCTTCATGGAGGAAACTCTTCTGTATCACAAGGCTGTTGAGAATTTTCTTTAAAAGGTGTGTATTACGTAATGAGTGATCCAGGGATTTCTCTGGTGGTCCAGTGGTTAAGTCTTCATCTTCCAATGCAGGAGTGTGGATCCAATCCCTGGTTGGGGAGTTAAGATCCCACATGCCTCAAAGACAAAAAGCCTATATGTATATATATATTTAAAAAACAATACTGTAACAAATTCAATGAAGACTTGATTTTTTTAAAATAGGTGATTGATCATTCATTTTTCGTTCTCCTTCCAACCTGAAAAAAGTGAAAGCTAGTTGCACAGTCATGTCCGACTCTGGGATCCCATGGGCAATAGCTCGCCAGGCTCCTCTGTCCCTGGAATGCTCCAGGCTAGAATTCTTCAGGCAAGAGTGGGTTGCCAGTCCCTTCTCCAGTCAGCTACTAAAGAACCCAGCAAATATCAACAGAACATCCATTAAAAATCTCTCCACCACCAGCCTAACCCTCTGGATTTAGAAGCTGGCAGAAAGACATCAGAGGAAAACAAAATTTACTAGTGTTTACAAATAAGGGGGGGGAAGATCAGGCATTTCTTCAGAAATGGGACTTTTTTAAAGGACAGCCAAAAAAAGCATGGACAAAATGGATTGGTCTTTTCCAGTACTTCCCTAATCAATCCTCTTTAAATTTTTTTTTGTAATAGATTTATTGAGATATAACTGACATACCATAATATTTATCCATTTTAAGTGAACAATGTTTTTTGCAGATGGTGATTGCAGCCATGAAATTAAATGATGCTTACTGCTTGGAAGAAAAGTTATGACCAACCTAGACAGTATATTCAAAAGCAGAGACATTACTTTGCCGACTAAGGTCTGTCTAGTCAAGGCTATGGTTTTTCCTGTGGTCATGTATGGATGTGAGAGTTGGACTGTGAAGAAGGCTAAGCGCCGAAGAATTGATGCTTTTGAACTGTGGTATTGGAGAAGACTCTTGAGAGTCCCTTGGACTGCAAGGAGATCCAACCAGTCCATTCTGAAGGAGATCAACCCTGGGATTTCTTTGGAAGGAATGATGCTAAAGCTGAAACTCCAGTACTTTGGCCACCTCATGCGAAGAGTTCACTCATTGGAAAAGACTTTGATGCTGGGAGGGATTGGGGGCAGGAGAAGAAGGGGATGACAGAGGATGAGATAGCTGGATGGCATCACTGACTCGATGGACGTGTGTCTGAGTGAACTCCGGGAGCTGGTGATGGACAGGGAGGCCTGGTGTGTTGCAATTCATGGGGTCACAAAGAGTCGGACATGACTGAGCGACTGAACTGAAGTGAACTGAACTGATGCCTACAAGATACATAGAAATGTACCTTGGGGCTTCCCAAGATACAAATGTATCTCAGGGCTTCCCTGGTGACTCAGCTGGTAAAGAATCTGCCCACAATGCGTGAGACCTGGGTTCAATCCCTGGGTTGGGAAGATCCCCTGGAGAAGAGAAAGGCTACCCACTCCAGTATTCTGGCCTGGAGAATTCCATGGACTGTATAGTCCATGGGGTCACAAACAGTCAGACAGGACTGAGCGACTTTTACTTCCACAAGATACATGCCTGAAGAATCCCCACGGACAGAGTAGCCTGGCGGGCTATAGGGGTCGCAAAGAATCAGACACCGCTGAGCAACTGAGCCCAGCACAGCACGCTATATATCCATTACCACAGTCAATTTTACAGCACTTTTGTAACTCAAGAAATCTCATACTTTTTTTTTTAAGATTTTTTTTGTGTGTGTGTGGACCATTGTTAAAGTCTTTATTGAATTTGTTACAAAATTGCTTCTGTTTCATGTTTCAGAATTTTGGCCTCCAAGCTTCTGCGCTCTTAGCTCCCGCACCCCCTACACTGGAAGGTGAAGTCTTAACCCTTTGACCTACAGGGAAGTCTTTCCCGAATCTTTCAGCTACCACCTCCCAAATCTCCCATCTCCCTGTCTGTGCCCCCAGGCTGAGGCGAACACTAATCAACTTTCTGTCTCTACAGACTTGCCTGTTCTGGACATTTCATGTAAGTGGGATCATGCACCATGTAGTACTCCTCACTGGCTTCTTTCACTTATCATAAATGTTTTCAAGACTTTTCCATGCTGTAACATGTACTGGTATTCCATTCCTTTTTATAAATGAGTATCATGTACCAGAATTTTGTTCCTTTTTATAAATGAGTAACAGTTCATTGTATGGGCACATGGCCTATTGTGTACCAACATGCCATACTCGGCTTATGGACACTGGGTCATTCTACCTTTCAGTTACCGGGAACAATGCTGCAATGAGCATCTGAATCTGAGTTTTCGTGAGGACGTGTTTCCATCTCTTCTGCTATGACCCCAGCCTCTTTTCCAGCAACTCAGAAGTCAAATAGCTTCTGCACATACAGGCCAAGGCCCTCTGTAAGTCCTGAGGGCTCTACCCTGGACCCACACCTAGCAAGTTAAGCCAAAATTGTACTAATGCTTCTATTATTCATTCATTTATGAATTCACTCACTGAACACGTGTACATCCTCTATTACATGACAAGCCTGCTGCTATGTGCTTAGGATGGTGAGGGAACAACATGCTAACTCCTTGTCCTCATGGAGTTTAACAGCCAGTAAGAGCAAAGAGAAAAGGAAAATAAATTCTGTGGTGTATTTCTCCATGAAGCACTCTTGGATCTCCCAGGAAGAGTTCAA
Organism: Capra hircus; assembly: GCF_001704415.2. Classification (NCBI taxonomy): domain Eukaryota; kingdom Metazoa; phylum Chordata; class Mammalia; order Artiodactyla; family Bovidae; genus Capra; species Capra hircus. The sequence goes on from NC_030815.1 coordinate 7,425,603, forward strand.
TTCTGCTCTTGCAGTACTTGTTTATTTTTCTTTTGTTCTATTTCAAAAGGAATTTCCACCTCTTAATGAGAGAGAGATGTATCACCATCACCTGTGTGTCCTCCTTATTCATGCCTCCTCTTATGAGCACTTCCATGGAAGTCGAGAAGGACTGATGTCATATGAATGTGACTTGGCAAAACACTGACTTGCAGTCTGGAGCCCAAGGCTGGAGCTTCTTCATCTCCACTGTTGTTGGTAAGTTCCTTAGATACTCTACGCACTTGCGGGTGTACCAACCATGGGTTCAGTTCAGTCGCTCAGTCATGTCCTACTCTTTGTGACCCCATGAACTGCAGCACGCCAGGCCTCCCTGTCCATCACCAACTCCCATAGCCTACCCAAACTCATGTCCATTGAGTCGGTGATGCCATCCAACCATCTCATCCTCTGTCATCCCCTTCTCTTCCTGCCCTCAATCTTTCCCAGTATCAGGGTCTTTTCAAATGAGTTAGTTCTTTGCATCAGGTGACCAAAATATTGGAGTTTCAGCTTTAACTTCAGTTCTTCCAGTGAACACCCAGGACTGATCTCCTTGCAGTCCAAGGGACTCCCAAGAGTCTTCTCCAACACCACATTTCAAAAGCATCAATTCTTCCATGCCCAGCTTTCTTTACAGTCCAACTCTCACATCCATACATGAGTCTTTTTTCTTTCCGCTCTTACCCTTACCTGGAACCAAACAGGTGCGAGCACATGTGTGCACAAAGCTGTCTGAAGGGCCCTGGAAGGCACAGGGACTGTGTCACAGCTTATGGCCAGGCACCTGCAAGACACAGCAGCCAGTTAAGGCCTCTTGGATTTGGTCAGATCTATAGCTCTCTCTTGGAGAAGGCAATGGCACCCCACTCCAGTGCTCTTGCCTGGAAAATCCCATGGACGGAGGAGCCTGGTAGGCTACAGTCCATGGGATCACTGAGTCGGACACAATTGAGCGACTTCACTTTCACTTTTCACTTTCATGCATTGGAGGAGGAAATGGCAACCCACTCCAGTGTTCTTGCCTGGAGAATCCCAGGGACGGGGGAGCCTGGTGGGCTGCCGTCTCTGGGGTCGCACAGAGTCAGACACAACTGAAGCGACTTAGCAGCAGCAGCAGCAGCAGCAGCAGCATAGCTCTCTCTTAGACTTCCCTGGTGGCTCAGATGGTAAAGCATCTGCCTACATTGCGGGATACCCAGGGAAGATCCTCTGGAGAAGGAAATGACACCCCACTCCAGTGCTCTTGCCTGGAAAATCTCATGGATGGAGGAGCGTTGTAGGCTACCGTCCATGGGGTCGCAAAGAGTCGGACACGACTGAGCGACTTCACTTTCCTTTCCTAGCTCTCTTACTGAAGGATCACCAGGACAAAATGTCAGACTTTTCCTCAGTCCCTTGAACAAAACTGGGGTGCTACCAAACTTGCAAGGTTGTCATCCGCATTAGATCATCAGTGGATTCACGGAGCAGGGTGGGACTTGACCCCCTCCCCCCAAACATCTCCATCAGGCTCTCCAGGCATCCCCACCCTGAAGTAAACTCCAGCTATAACATTGTGCTTGCTATGTACGTCCTCTTTGGGACAGGCCACCTGGCACCCCTTCTTCGAAACGGATTTTTGCCTGTCATGCCTTTATAGAAATTCTGATGCACCTCTTGAAATTAGTATTCCGTGGTAATAACTCAGGCTTCCCTGGAAGCTCAGCTGGTAAAGAATCCGTCTGCAATGCAGGAGACCCCGGCTGGATTCCTGAGTAAGATCCCCTGGAGAAGGGATATGCTACCCACTCCAGTATTCTTGGGCTTCCCTGGTGGCTCAGGCGGTAAATAAGAATCCACCTGTTAATGTAAGACACCTGGGTTCGATCCCTGGGTTGGAAAGATCCCCTGGAGGAGGGCATGGCAACCCACACCAGTATTCTTGTTGGGCTTCCCTGGTTGCTCAGATGGTAAAGAAACCGCCTGCAATGCGGGGGACATGGGTTTGATCTCAGGGTTGGGAAGATTCCCTGGAGAAGGGTACCAGCTACCCACTCCAGTACTCTTGCCTGGAGAATTCCATGAACAGAGGACTACTTAAAAAAAAAAAAATTCTCACATATCTGATAGGGACATTCTATTAAAGCTAACAGCCTTTTAAGGCTCTTCTGGGAAGCCTGCTGGTTCGATGTCTCCATCTCTGGCAGTGGTTTCTAGATCAATGAAATAAGGGAAAACCATCCTCTTCCCACAAGTAGGGATCGAGGCTTTGATACGCTGCGTCCTGTCCAGGGCGGCCCCGGGGAATTTCGCCAGGCGGGGTGAGGCCCCGAGGGCCGCCTGCAGTCCCCTTCTTCTCTGCAAGGGTCCCAGTGCGCCGGGGGTAGACAGGAGGAACTCAGAAAGCCTGCTCCCGGGCCCCGCGACGAGCCGGTGCCTGGAGATACGCCGGGTATAAGCAGAACCCCAGCGAAGCTTGGCGCGGGAGGACACGTGACGCTCCAGTAGGGGCGGGGAGTGGTGGTCACGTGACGAGTCAGCCGGGCACGGGGCGGGGCCCGGCGCTGTACTTAGCTCGCGGGCGGCTGCGGGCAGCTACGGCGGCTGCTCAGGCACCAGCATCAGCGGCTCCCCGGACACTCAGGCTGCAGGCCCAGGCCCTCGGCGGCGGCGGCGGAGCGCGGTGAGTGCGGGCGGGCGAGGGGATGCCGAAGCCGGCGTCCCGGGCCGTTGGAAGCGGGGACCCTCGGGGAGTCGGAGCCAGGCGAACCGAGCGGCATCGCGCCCTCCCGGACGTGGTTGTGATGAAAAAAGCAAGCTCTGCGCGCGGGCGGCCGGGCTGCACTGCCAGTCCGGGAAGCTCGTGCCCCGTCTCGGGCGCTGTTCGGACCCCGGGCCGGGTCACCCGACCCCACGGTCCGCCGTCTCCAGAGCCGGAGGCGGGGAGTTTGCCGGCGGACCCGAGGGAGGAGTCTGCGAGGAAGAGCTTGGCCTGGATCCCCGCTGACTTTGGAAAACCTCAGCCTGACTCCCCAGCCCCGTGTGAGCTTCTGTTCCTCGGTTTTCTTGGAAGATCGCTGAATTGATAGGAAATACCATCAACATCTGTCTTAGTTGTTTTCTTTCTGTAAATGATTTTCCTGGGCAACTTTCTGCACACAGTCACACAGTTCCAGGCACCCCAAAAGACAGGAACTGGGAAACAGGAACCTGGAACGGGGTGGGACCCACAGAAAGAGTTAAATCCACAGATGGAGGGAGGAGAAGCTAAGCAGAGGGAGGACAGGGGGCTTTAGGGCCCGGGGTGCCAGCCTCTTCCCTGGGAGTGTGAGGGGAGTGGAATGGCGGCCCCAGCCCTGCACTGCTAAGGAAGGGAGTCAGGCTTGGGCCCAGGGTGCTGTGGGAGCGGGGATGCAGGGCAGAGTCCCTGGGGCATCGCCTGCCCCTCCGCTGATGACTCTGGAGGTCTGGGAGAGGGAGCATTGTGAGGTGACTGAATCTGGGAGTCAGCCAGGCCGTTCTGGTAGATGTGAATTGGATTTGCTTGCTTTATGGGCCTTGGTCAACCCCTTCCCCAGGCACTGAGGAAGCTGATAGGCAGACACAGGGAGAAGGATAGGCCCCATATCCCTCTGAGACCCATACCCAGTTGGAGGGGTATGGGGTTCAAAGGGAGACCTAGCACCTTTGGTTACCTTGGAAAAACAACCCTTCAGGCGCCTTCACTAGGGGCATATCTGCCAAGGTACATCCATCCAGTTGAATCTTTAGATGCAGGGTGATAAGACAAAGAGCCTCAGCGGTGTGTCTGGATTGGTTAAAGGCTACTTTCCTTTTCTTCTCTCATAACGTTGTTAACTTCATGGAAGGTTGTTTCCTGTTGGCGCTGGTAATGGTAACCCTTAAGCTTTGTGGAGAAACAGGTTGGGCTGCCCCACTCTGTGGCTTTCCCAAAGAAGGTGCCCTGGATTCACTCAAATCTCTTAGGGGCATCTGTCCTAGAGCTGGGGTGCTGCCAAGTGGAAAGGTGCAGATCCCTTATCTGGGGGTTTCACAGGCCCAGGGGGAGGCAACTTGGACCAGACAAGAGCCCTGATACCAATTACCTCTGCTGCCGCTGGGTCAGGACAGCCCTTTTTCAGAAGGTGGAAGCCCTTTGTCTTCAGGAGGCACCTGCTCGTGTGTTGCTGACTCAGCAGCTTGAGCCGAGGCCCTCCTTATGGACTGGCTGTTTCCCCAACTGCTGGCCTTGGGAGTTGGGAGTAGGAAGTTGCATGCCTTTTAGGGCTTAAGATTTCTTTTGTTTCCACTGGCAGCTGCATTGGGGAGTGAAGGAAGAGTGCTTTCAGGTGAACCTGGGAAAGTTGGTTGGGTGGTTTTCTTAAATGTGGTGATGAGTTGTGATTGTGTTGAATATCCCCATCCTTGGGAGAGAAGGACTGAAATGTTTCGGGATGAGAACCCACAATGTCTGTTTGTTTTTGACAGTTTGGCAGAAGGAAAGTATTGGAAATATGAGAGGTTGAACTGTATGAAATGGTGATTTTTTGTAGGTCAAGGAGCATTGAGATCGGGCACCTTGATAGAGTTCAGTCTCGGGTGTAGGGTGGTCGGGGTTGACAGCAGGTTGATGGATCTAGCTGAGCAACATGCAGGTGTATGTTGGACTCACTGGGTATTGGGAGGCAGTTGTCGCTCTGCCCCTGGTCCTGGGTCTTCATTTTTCTTGGTTTACACTCAGTGCCCTGGGTCTTCATCTTTCTTGGTTAACACTTAGGGCCCACTCCAGAGCTGCTTAAGCCAGGTGCTTGAGAAATGACTCCTGAGTCCCTCCATGGCTGATATGTTCACCTTCTACCCTAGTTTGGGTAGGAGGGGGATCTAGGGATCAAACATCGTATAAATATTTGGCTTCAGTCTCTTTTTAAAGCCCAAGCCTCATCCCCACCTGCTTTCTGCCCTACCCACAGCTTCCTTGTCTCAGCCTTGTGTGTCTGGGTGGGGAGGAGGGTGGGTGGTGGAGTCAGGGCCTTCCCTCCTGGTCACAGGCCCCCTCTGCAGACAGCAACTTTCAGCTTCTTTTCTGCAAGTCTGTGTCTAGTTCCTAAGGGACATTGTAACTCCTGTCTGCTTTCTCTCCTCTCTGTCTCTCTCTATCTCTTTTTTTTTTTTTTGATGTGGACCATTTTTAAAGTCTTTATTGAGTGTGTTACAACATTGCTTCTGTTTTATGCTTTGGCTTTTGGGCCACTTAGGTATGTGGGATCTTAGCTCCCCAACCAACCAAGAATCTCAAATCCCTACCGCCTTGCATTGGAAGGCGAAGTCTTAATCACTGGACCGCCAGGAATGTCCCTGCTCTTCTCTTTCTAATTTTCCTGCATGATTTTTTTTTAATCCCTTTATTGTTCTTTTAATCCTTGTATCTGTGTCGATTTATGAATAATGTTATTGAAATGCATATGACTTTAATTATACCACATGTATCCTTTTCCAGTGGTGTCTGTGACATTGATTTACATTGATCCATACAGACCCAGTTCATTCATTTTAAACACACAGTGTATTTCTGTCCTGAGGGACAGTTAGGTGGGTTTTGCTTTTTCACTGTCCTCACAAGGCTACAGAATCCAGTCTCTCAGATAGTTGCACGGGTTTCTCTGGGGGAGAAGCAGAAGTTGGGAAGGTGCTCGGTCCTCAGGTGTGTGCACCATCTGTTTTCTAGATGGTAGTGCTGCCCACTGAAGCTTCACCAACGTAGTCTCAGGGCCTTGAGGGTTCTTGTTCCTCATATTTACCAACACTAGGTATTGCCAGATTTTGATTTCTGCCCATCTGATGTGTTTGAAAAGCTGTCCTTGTTTTAATTGGCACGGTTGGGAATTCCACTTTAATTCTTTGCCCTAGGAAATTGTTGATGAGGTTTTTCTATTTTGTTGTTGATCAGTGGTAATTTGTGGGCTTTAGTATGTTTGTCAACAGCTGAAACTTAAGAAGATTTCTTTTGATCCTAAGCTAGGCATCTGGACTTGTCTTCAGTTAGGTAATATTCTCTGTTGTTTTTAACTTTGAGGACACGTGTGGGTTCGGGGTACTAGCAGTCTGAATCTTCCACTTTACAGATGAGAAAACTGAGGCACCTGCAGGTTTGTGACATGAAGGGGGGGCGGGGCACACGTCACCCAGATGATTGTGGAGAAATCTCTCCAGTTCCATTTCTTGGCAGTTCTGTCCCCATCCAGGTACACCATCCAGAGCTTGCTCTCAGTCTTTTCTCAAGCTCCCAGGTCCCCTCACCTGGGAAACAAAAGCCTTAATCGGGACCAGGGGTCCTTTTCCAGCGTTACTGTGTTATGAATGCTGGGTGCTAGGAGGGATGTGCCTGCAGTCTGACTGTGGTTACATGTCTCTTACCTGGCCAGTAACTCACTCAGTGTGGCCATCAGGATAACCTAGAATTACCAGCAAGGGTACAGGAAGGAGGATGGGACAAATATCTAGATAGTGAAAGGACTCCATATAGAGCACAGTGAGACCAGCTATTCTGCCAAGAGACCCAGTGAGGCTGGGCTTCTCCATGACCTGCTGACCTGGAGTTGGGCAAGATATGTTCATTGGAACAAACAAGTCCCATGGCTTAGGGTTGAGGCTTTGTCACACATCCACGGGGAGCCTCCAGCCCCCTCCCCTTCTGCCTCTACTTTGCAGATATTTAGGGGGTGCTATGTTCTGGTGGTTAAGAGCAAAATAAACCATCATTTGGGCTCACCTGGTGGTGCAGTTGTAAAGAATCCACTCGTCAGTGCAGGAGACACTGGTTTGTTCCCTGGGTCAGGAAGATCTCCTGGAGGAGGAAATGGCAACCCACTCCAGTATTCTTGCCTGGAGAATCCCATGGACAGAGGAGCCTGGTGGGCTACAGTCCAGGGGGTCAAAAGAGTTGAGCAACTGAGCATGCAGGCACACACGCAAACCATCATTTGAGGAAGATCTTGATTCCTCCCCTGCAACCGCTGCCCACTGGGGTAAGTTTGAGGACAGAAGGAATTACCCTGGGGAGGGAGGAGTTAACCGGCCTGTGCACAGGGAGATGTGTTCTGTGAAAAACTGTCTCACGTGGTCCCTGAGAAACTGTTTTCCCGCGTGGCTGTAGGGCTGTCTGCTCCGAGCCAGGCGACACCCTGATGAGGGGCATGTATCTTCTCAGGGGCCCAGGCAGGGAAACCAGGACCACATAAGAGAGGTGAGGCCTTTCTGCTGCCTGCTTTTGTATCTGCTTATGTTTCTGTGCCCCCAGTGCCCAGCCAGCAGGGAGATGTCATCTAGCCTCAAGTTAAATTAGGGAGCTGCTGTGTTCCTGCTGGCTGGAGAGGCTTGGAACACTAATCTCATCTGAACCTTCAAGGATTTCTGAAAGCTTTTATAAAGTGGCCTCAAGGTCCTTCAGAATCCAGGCAGCATGCCCGTTTTATTGACTGAGACTGAGTGGGGACGAAGTGACCCCTTCAGCATCTCAGTAAGTCAGCATCTGAGTCTGGGAGCAAGCTGGCAAGCAAAAGCTTCTACAACTTTCCAGAACCTTGCCCAAATGGTCTTGCTTTTCAAAAAAACAACTTTTTTGACTGCCAAGGACCTTCCTGGGGGTCTGTTTTTTTAGGCCTGTTGGTTAGTGGCTCAGTCGTGTCCAAACTCTTTGCAACCCCATGGACTATAGCCCACCAGGCTCCACTGTCCATAGGATTTCCCAGGCAAAAATAGTGGAGTAGGTTGCCATTTCCTTCTCCAGGGGCTCTTCCTAAGCCAGGAATCGAACCTGCATTGGTGGGTGGATTCTTTAAGACTAAGCCACCTAGAAAGCCTGTTTTGGCCCTAGGCTAGTATTTTTCTACTCTTTGTAGGGTGCGAGCTGTTGTGACTGATCTTAACACGTTGCTGACTGGGAAATTTTTGCAGAAACTGACGCCCGTGACCATAGTGCATCTTTGGCCAATAGTGTGTTAAGTGATGTTCCATTTGCGGGCTCTGCAGCCACGCGGTTTCCAGGCACCAGGGGAGAGCAGCTTGGGGAAGCCACACTGCAGAACTTGGTGGGAATTAGTCACTCATTCCGGGCAGACGATTGGCAGATGGGGAGCAGGGTGAGTCCCCATGAGTGACCTAAAGAGCTTAGGTGGGTGAGGGTGGTGGGATCTCTCTCACGGCTCCTGGATCTCGTGGAGCCTGCAGTGAGGTGGTAGATGCCTTTTCTGGGTCTCGCAGCACTTGCTTGGGGGCATTCAGCTGCAGGGGGCCTGGCTCTAGGGGCCAGATAACCAGCTCATGTCTGGCTATCTTATCTCTTCAGCACTGAGGATGAAGACCAGCAACCCTTTCTGCTTGCCTTTTTTTTTTTTTAATGTATTTATTTCTAATTGAAGGATGATTGCTTTACAGTATTGCGTTGGTTTTTACCAAACATCAGCATAAATCAGCCATAGGTTTACCCATGTCCCCTCCCCCAGAACCTCCCTCCCACCTCCCTCCCCATCTCACCCTTCTAGGTTGTTACTGAGCTCCAGTTTGAATTCAAAGCAGCTGAACACATTTCTGTTAGGAACCAAGACATCCAACAGAAAGACCACATGGAGGCTATGATTCAGATTCAGAGAGGAGGGGGCCCAGGTGTCCTTCAGTTTAGTGAGAGCCCATTTGAAGTCAAGGCGCTTGCTGCTCCAGCATGGAGGTGTCGGTGAGCAGCTGGCATCCAGGGGACGCAAAGGGGTGCCTGGTTTTGTGTGGGTGCCCTGAAATGGCCCCACCTTCAAGGGTACAAGTGCTCATGGCGACAGCGAGAGGCAAGAGTGGTCTTTGTGGAAGAGAAAGAAACATGAGCTCTAACATGGTCCCACTGAACGTTCACAACCCTCCAAACCTCCTACCTTACCCCTACCTAGAGCCATTCTGCTGCATAAGAAACAGCCTCAATATGTAGCTATTGGCAGAGTGTAGGCACTCAGTTCTTTTAAGCCAACTGTGAAAGCCAAGTGTCAACAGTATTTGAGTGGCAGCAGTGGATAGGGCACTTCCCTGGTGGCTCAGTGGTAAAGAATCCGCCTGCTAATGCAGGAGACAGGGGTTCGATCCCTGGGTTGGCAAGATCCCCTAGAGAGGGAAATGGCAGCCCACTCCAGTATTCTTGCCGGGAAATCCCATGGACAGAGAATTCTGGAGGGCTACAGTCCTTGGGTTTGCAAAGAGTCAGACACGACTTAGAGACAAAACAACAGCAAGGGATAAGGAAGAGCAGAGGACCAGATGAAAGGCTGGTTGGACATGCATCCATCTTTTTCTGGATTAGCTGGTGGATTGCAGGTGGCCAATTTGGAAATTTCAGGTACATATGTCTTGCCTCCTTAGGATTTAGAATCCAGTCTGCAGAGAGCTCTTAACCATATAAGAAAGCTGTTTAAAAAATTGAGCTTGGGCTCTTGTCCTAAAGGCCTGTGTTCTATCAACATTTTTGTGCGCCTCCAACTCCACCAGCTCCCCATTCTCATGGAGGAACCCAGGGCAGAGGGTGCTTCTGTAAGCCCTGGGATGGCTATTTGCTCAGCTGTTTGCACAGCTGTAATCATGAATAAATGACTTCATGCATTTCAACACCAACAAAAATAAAACTAAATTAAAAAATAAACAAAAAATCAGGCTTGGCTACATGTCCCTGGGATGTCAGGACTCCTGTGTTCAGTCCCTTCCTTCCTTCCTGATCCCCAGTCCACGGAGCCCATAGCTGGCGGCAGGGAGGTGTGGCGAGCAGCTGTGCTTTTGGGGGAGGCTGGACACAAAAGTGCTCTGGGGGTCTGGAGCGGAAAGACAGGAGGCAGCCCTTATTTTTAAATGCTAGAGATTAGCTTGGAAAAGGGCCAGAGGGCGTAGTGGAGTGTGTGATCTGTCTTCCCAGGAAGTCAGCTGACCGAGGGCTGGGACTCACATCTGCCCACAGCTGCTTCTGCTCCGTCCACACCCTGACGTGGTCTTGTGACTTGCAGGTGTCATAATCCTGTATGGGAGCCCTCTTGCCTCAAAGTAAGGACTTTCTATTCTTCTCCCCGGTTTTTAAGGGGAAAAACACCCCCACAGAATGAGAAAAGGGAAATGTTTGCCCGAAAGAGGGGAAGTGAAAACTGGCTGTGTTCCGTGCTGAGGCCATGGCACCCCTAACAGCACAGCATGGGCCTCCAGCGGTTTGTGCGTAGTTCGTCCCTTGTTCACGGTGTCTGCGGAGGCCAGCACCTGCTGGAATGCAGTTGCCACTGCCCTGGACATCAGTCTGTCCCCTTGGGAGGAGAAACTTGACTCCGTATTCTCTGGGATCTCAGTAGCTTCGGGACGGCCAGAAAGGGAGGCCCACTGGGAGGTCAGCTGCAGTTAACACCTGTGTTAATGTCGGGCTCTTTGTGACGTGGATGTAGGTAGGTGGGTTTGTGTGAACTGGGCTTGTCTGGCACGGGCTGTGAATGGAGAAAGGAGAGAAGAGAAGAAGGAGGAGGCTTTGCTTGCCTTCTGACTGTGGCAGGCACCCTCCTTTCACTCTGGACTTCCACTGGGGGACACGAGTGGTCATTAGCCCCATGTTACAGGTGGTGAGACTGAGGCTAAGTGAAGGCAGGTGCACACTTAGGAAGTAAGTGGAATCCAGGTCTCCAGACTACACGCTTGGAGCTCATCCTTGAACTGCAACCCAGATGCTCTTATGTGATGCTGCCGCCCCAGTGGGCGAGTTGGGCCGGTGGTTCGTGCTTTGCTGCGATCCCCAGGTTCACGGGTCTCGTTCTCACTGAGGCCGGGGTTGAGCTGGGAGAACAGTTGATAGGAGCCAGGGAGTAGGACCCATAGAGCAGGAAAGCAGGGTGGGATCCTGGGCCTAGGCTGGGAGCTGCCCACGTTCCCTGCCACCAGGAAACCAGAGAAATCTTACATGTGATCCGGCTTGCATGGAAGCACCCCATTCTGCACACTGAGCAGCTGGCTGAGCCCCCGGGGTCCTGGGGACACTCTGCTTTGACACACAGGGAGCATCCACGAGGATGGCCTCTGGTTTCCTGGGGACCCAGCTGTGTTCCTGTGACCTGGACAGGCTGTGGTGAGGGCCGAGGGTGGCGACCCTTCCAGCTACGATTCTCATGGGCCTGTCGGCCAGGCCTCCAGCTGCAGGGGTGGGTCTGCATGCGGGGAGCACACACATCTTCTCAGGGCAGCATTGAGATGACAAGTGTAAGTCAGGGTATCAATAGGAACCTTCTTCTTCTCTGCTCAGAAGCCTTTTAAAAAGAAGCCCTGGAGAGCTCCTTTGTCCCTCCTGGCCCATGCGTGTACAGTGAAATATTTCCTAACAGTTTGGAGACTCCCTGACTCGGGGTCATGTGAGCAGCAGCCTTCCTGTGAGTCACTGAACATGGGAAGGCTAAGCGTTTTGAGCAGAAAGTCACTGGAGGGAAGGGTAAGCGTTTTGAGCAGAAAGTCACTGGAGGGAAGGCCTCTGACTGGAAATGCATCTCGGGCCTCATCAGAACATGTTGTTTCAGTTGGGTTGCTTTCGGGCTTTGGTAGCACCAGTATTATTCCTCCTACAGGAACAAAACTTAGCATATAGCATGTTCACTCCAGAAAAAATAATAAAAAAAAAAAAAGAGGGAAGGCTCTATAGTGAACGTGGGCTTCCTAGTGGCTCAGTGGTAAAGAATCTGCCTGCCAGTGTTGGAGGCTTCGGGGCTGTGGGTTTGATCCTTGGGTTGGGAAGATCCCCTGGAGGAGGAAATGGCAACAGACTCCAGTATTCTTGCCTGAAGAGTCCCATGGACAGAGGAGCCTGGCGGGCTGCAGTCTGTGGGGTCTCGGAGTTGGACACGACTGAGCATGCACACGTATAGCGCATGTAAGCAGTTATGTGTGAGTATGGTTTTCTTGACATTTTGCATGTAGTGACAGGAATAAACATGTACGTGGGTTGAGGGCTCACACTTGCCATGACTCACCTGCTCCTTTGCTTTCTTTCACTTACTGTATGTGTGTGTATATATATATACACACACACACACACACATATATGTTATTATCAGTACAATGTGGTTCACTTCCACAGGTTCATTTCTTAATGGCTGCTTTTGTAGTTCATTATTTAACCATTTACCACAACTTAACAGCTACTGTTACAGATGCTTTCTTTTTGGTCTTCTGTGAACACCAAGAATGTTTAGTGAATACCCATGTACCGGTGTCTTGATGTTTTGAGGCTTGTGGGATACATTTCTAAAGCTCAGATTGCTGAGTCAAAGGGTGTGTGGACTGAGGAGCTGATAGAGGCTGGGCGGTACCTACTGATGGGTAAACAGCAGCAGCAGCATCTCCCCACCTCTAACCCCGGTGGAAAATGATCACACTGCAGCTTCTGCCAGTGTGGTGGAAGATAAATGCCTCTTCGATGAGCATCTTTAGATACCTGTTGGCCTTCTGTAGCTCTGTTTCTGTGCATGAACTGTGTATATCGTTTGGCTGGTTTTCTATTATGCTGCTTCTGTTCTGACTTTGGGTCCTTTGCTTATTAGGGAAACAAAGCCTTAAGTATATGTAAGGGCTGTTTTTCGTCTGTCACTTTGCTTTTTGTTTTTTATTTTGTTATTTTTTTTTCTAGAAGGGAGGCTTTACTTTCATGTAATCGAACATTTTCCCCTTAAGGGCTCTGTTTTATGGCAATCTTAGGCATTCCTCACTCCAATATTATGCTTGTTTTGATAACCGTAAAGATTATCTTATTTTTGGTTCTGCTGGTTCTCTGCTTTCTTTTGTTTTGGCAAGCAGGGGCTACTCTCTAGCTGTGGCACATGGGCTCAGCATTTGCAGTCTCTGGGCTCTAGAGCGAAGGCTCAATAGTTGGGGCACACAGGCTTGGTTGCTCTGAGGCATATGGGATCTTCCCAAATCAGGGATTGAACCTGCGTCTCCTGCGTTGGCAGGCAGATTCCTTATCCCTGAGCCACCAGGGTTGTCCTAATATTACTTTTTTTAAGTGTGCTTATTTTCTCACACAACTTCTGTGTTTTTATGTAAGACCTTTGTCCCATGTAGCATTTGTGTGTGTGTGTAAGAACTTGAGGGTAAAGATTCAGTCTCACTGTTTTTCTGTTTTGTAAATGCACAACCAGGTGTGCAAACACCATCCCCTGAGATGTGTGTTTCCTCCCCCGCCTCTGCCACACAGAGGCTATGCCTCCAAGTGGCCTGTTGTATTGATGGACCCCTTCCTGAGCTGGCATCCCCCAGGGTTTATCATACCTTTGCCACCCCAGGGGTTCAGGCCTCCGTCACTGCTGTTTTCTAGAACTGCCTGGCCAGCCTCACACATGGATTCTTCCCAGTGGCTTGTTGCTTAAGCAACAGATAAATTTAGATTTGTTTTTGCTTAAATATAATTCACTGTGTGGGAGGCAGCGTGTTCAGCGCTGTCGCCCACGTCACACACACACACGCACACTCACTGAGAGGGCATCTCCCCAGGCCCGGCGGTGCTGTGGCACCTGGGTCATATTTCTTGCTCTCATCAGAGCCTCTTGCCTAAGAGTGTGACTCAGAGGCCTAGCTAGAACTCGCCTGTCTCTTGACCTGCAGGCCAGTCCAGGATCTGAGGCCGTGGTGGTAATGGGATGGCTTGCCTTCTCGGGAGCCCCGTCTCTGAAGCACAGTCCTCGTCCGACTGGCAAAACCACAGGTAGTCCCAGGAGACCTGTGCCACCGGCTAAACCAGCTCTAGGCCACGGCTCTCAAAAAAGGCATGCGGAGCTGGAGGTGGACTTGTGTTTGCTTGTGTGTTCAAAATGTGGCTCGTGAGATTTATCTTCGGTCTCCTTTTTTCTCTCTCACTGGGCTTCCAGTTGAGACGTGATCACAGGGGAAGGTGTTTACTCTTTGGGAGCTCAAACCTGAGAACAGTCCCAAACGTTGCTCCAGTAGTGCGTGGCGAGGCAGGTTGGCCGCAGCAGCAGGGGCCGTGGACTTGACTTTGCCTGAAGATTCGGCTTTATCTGTTTGTTTGGGATGGGCTTGTTGGCATAGCTTGTCACCTGGGCCCTGGGGTGGGTTCTGACAGACAGCAGGCTGCCTTTGCCCCAACCTCATAGCTCACGAGATAGTTGGTTCACAAACCATGCAGTGACCAGCACCATTTCAGACGGTGAGCCCTTACCTGGCCCTTTGGTGACTTAAGTGGCACGGTGTCCTGCCCACATCGGTGGGGCCTATGCGTATGGCACAGCCCTTCCTTGGCTTGCTGTCTTGTATTCCTGGACCACACAGTCTCTCTTAGCCATTCAGGTAGCTGCAGCAGAATGCCACAGACAGTGGCTTCCAGACAAACTTACTGCTCTCAGTTCTGGAGACTGGGAGTCCAAGATCAGGGGCCAGTGTGGTCCACTGAGGTCACCCTGCCTGGTCAGACTGCCCTGTGTCCTCACATGGAGGAAGAGGCAAGGGAGCTCTGTAGCATCTTTTTCACAATCAGGGCACTAATCCCACTCATAGGGGCTCCACCCTCATGACCTTACCATTCCCCCGAAGGCCCCGCCTCCTGACACCATCACCTTCTGGGGTAGGGTTGCAACTTGAGTTTGTGGGCAGGGGACACATTCAGTCCATCGTGCGGTCCTGTGTGCTGTGAGCACGGGCTGGGGCTCTGAGACAAGGCATGAGAGCCCACAGGTGCCAAGGTCCCTGCAGGCACTCTGCCGACACCCTGGTTCTGGAAGGGGAAACCAAGGAGCACGAGGGGGCAGACGGCGGAGAGAGGATGGGATGAGGCCCCCAGAACAGTGCATCCTGAGGTGACGCCTTGTGTGTGTCGAGCACTTGAACTGAAGGAAGAAACATACTGATGTCTTGTGTCCTTTCCTCTCCAGGTGAATCTCCGATCCAGTTTTCAAAATGTGGCAGCTCTTGGCCACCCTCAGTTGCCTGCTGGTGCTGACCAGTGCCCGGAGCAGCCTGCATTTCCCACCTCTGTCTGATGAGATGGTCAACTATGTTAACAAGCAAAACACCACTTGGAAGGTGGGCTGGGGGCCCCCGCTGTGTGTTCTGACTCCTGAGGGAGGGGCTGCAGCTGTGGCCCAGGGGCTGGTGTGTCCTGGACAGCTGATCTGATTCATGGTCCTGGCTTGCGTAGGCCCGTGCCCACTGCCCTGTCCCCTTCCTTGTGTGTGTGTGTGTGTTGTCTGTGTGTGTGAGAGTATGAGTACGAGTGTGTGCAGCTCCGTGAGGGGGTAAACCAGCTCCCGTGGAGCTCACAGCTGGGGTGATGTGATTAGGGTACTAGCGTGGCCAGGTTCTGGTCGAGGTCCTTTCCTAGGTGGCAAGTGGTGACTTCTTGTGTCCTTACCTGGCCTGAGGAGCAAGCTTGATCCCTGGGGTCTCCTTATAAAAGGGCACTACACCCTCATGACCCGATCATCTCTAAAGGCCCCCACTGGGTAACAGCATCACAGTGGGGTTCGGTTTCAACATGAATTGTGGGGGAAGAGACATCATTCTGAAGCAGTGCCCCAGCACCCTTGCTCTATGGGGTTGAGGGGACCCCTGGCCTTGTCAGGCCCTGTGTGGGTGGTGTGCACATGCCACACCCCCAGCCCCCCCAAGTTGGTGGGTGACTGCTCTGGGTGGGGCTCTTTTCCAGGCTGGACACAACTTCTACAACGTGGACCTGAGCTACGTGAAGAAGCTGTGTGGTGCCATCCTGGGTGGGCCCAAGCTGCCCCAGAGGTGCGTACCCACTCCTGGGTAGGGCACCTGGCTACACCAGGACTGCTGCCATGCGGGCAGAGATTATGCTTGGCACAGGGGCAAGGGGGAGACAGAGGCCTCACTCACCCTGCCCCCCCGCCCTGAGCTTCAGGGACCCTGCCTGAGGCACAGGGCCGCCTCCCAGCACCAGAGTTTCCTCCTGTGCTTCTCAGGGGTCCCAGCTGCAGAGGGCGAGGCCTCAGGTCTGAATGGTCTTGAATAAGGAAAATCTGAAAAAAAACATGTGATCTGCCATTAATGTTTTATTTTTCTGGAAAGGTCTGCATTTTCACGCAGATACTTCTTGAAGGAAGCATTAGAACAATCTGTGAGGCTGGGATAGTTAAGTGATGGGACCATTGTTGTGAAGATGTTTGAAAAATGATGGACATCTGGCAGATGCTGATTCAGGGTGGCGTGGGGAAAGCAAGAGATGTGATTATCTGGACCCTGAGGTTAAAACCCTTCAAAAATCTGCATAAAATAGGTTTAGGCAGAAGTAAACAGAATGGTAGGTTGTTTGGAGGAGTAGAACCCAGGTTTGTTTTCATCAGGCTCCAAGTGGGAAGTTCCCTGGCGGTGCAGAGGTTAGGACTCCATGCTATCACTCCTGAGGGCATGGTTTCAATCCCAGGTCGGGGAACCAGCATCCTGCATGCTGCATGGCGCAGCAAAAAAAAGAAAAAATTTAATAAAATTCCAAGGGGTGTCCTTGTACATGGCCCCCTCCACACATCTTGATGCTTCTCCCTGCCAAGTGACAGCCCAGGCCACAGGGTTGGGGGTGCGGACTGTAAGGTGACTACTTGAGATGAAGACCTTTCGTTTTTCAGAGACGCATTTGCTGCAGATATGGTTCTGCCTGACAGCTTCGATGCCCGGGAACAGTGGCCAAACTGCCCAACCATCAAAGAGATCAGAGACCAGGGATCCTGTGGCTCCTGCTGGGTGAGGCCCTGCTGGCCAGAAGGGAGGGTTGGGGCGAGGAGCTGAGGAAGGGTGGGATCAACCAGGGGATCTAAGGTTTGACAGGTTGAGTCTAGGCAAGTCACATAAACTTCTCGAGGCTCAGTCTCCCCTAGTGTAAAGGAAAGATTCCTGGCGGTCGTGAATCATTGCAGGACCAGGTGGAAGAATTGACAGGCAGAGTGTCCTGTACAAGGCATGCCCCACATATGGGTTGTGAAGCAGTTTTGATTTCTGCTGAACACCCTGTCGTGGGCCATCAGCAGACACCATTAGCTTTGACCCCTGCTCTGCCTGGCTACAGTCCAAAGGTCACGCAGAGCTGGACACGACTAAAGCGACTTAGCACGCACGCGCTGCTTCATGAAGTAGCAGTGCATCTGTGCCAATGAGCTGTCTTAACTGTGCTTGTGTGGGTAAAATACGTGATATAAATGTCGCTATCTCAGTCATTCAGTGTGCCAGCCAGTGGCATTGGGTTCATTCCCAATGCTGTGCAGCCATCACCACCTGCGTCCACAGAACCCGTCACCTTGGAGAGCTGAGACTCCATCCCCACAAGACAAACTCCTGCTTGCCTCCACCAGTCCCCAGCCACCACTCTTCTGCTTTCTGTTTCTCATGACTTTTATTTTTTTTCTTTTAATTTTTGGTGGAGTGATGGCTCAGATAATAAAGAATCTGCCTGCAGTGTGGGAGACCCATCAATCCCTGGGTCAAGAAGCTCCACTGGAGAAGGAAATGGCTACCCACTCCAGTATTCTTGCCTGGAGAATCGCAGGGACAGGAGAATCCCAGGACAGGCTACAGTCTATGGGGTTGCAAGGAGTTGGACACGACTGAACACACATACACAAAATTGCTTTACAAG
The DNA here is from genome assembly GCF_001704415.2 of Capra hircus. Taxonomy (NCBI): domain Eukaryota; kingdom Metazoa; phylum Chordata; class Mammalia; order Artiodactyla; family Bovidae; genus Capra; species Capra hircus. The sequence continues at coordinate 7,443,247 of NC_030815.1, forward strand.
GTTGTGTTAGTTTTCACTGTACAGCAAAGTGAATCAGCTACATATACTCCCCGATTTTTGGATTTCCTTCTGATTTAGGTCACCACAGAGCACTTAGTAAAGTTCCCTGTGCTATGATTTTTCTGTTTTTTTTTTTTTTTTAAATCAGTGAATCAGCTTATTATAGAGTGACTCACAGGGTAGGATCTGGATGGGGGATATGAGTGGGGGCAAGAGTCCAGAAGCATTTGCAGCTGCACTCCACACCACTGAGGAGGCTCTGGACTTTTATAGCTAACCTAGGGTATGGGGGTGGGTAGTTAGAAGCTTGAAAATGGGAAGTACATTCTTAAGTCAAGATTCATGAATGGTAACTAGGCATTATGTCAGCGAAAGTTTTCATCATTGTTTGGGGACTAACAGAACATAGAGGCTACATGGTCCTAATGATTATGAAACAAATCTGTTAAATACTAAAGCCTTTGATGACATAGAAGTGATTCACTGCATCGTGCAGTCAAGGTATATCAGCAAAAGGACCAGAGAAACTGTAGGGTCCCAAGATGGCATCAGTTATGCTAACAGTCGTACAGTCCACCCCTGACTTTTTTATTTTGGGGAGGGGAGCTCTTATGATATTAACTAGTCTGGGTACCTCATATAAGAGGCATCATAACAGTATTTGTCCTTTGTGCAAGCTATACTTTTATGTTAAAAATCCAAAAACTGCATGTTTCAGAATGCCCAGATAGAGGTCTGGGGTGAACTGGTCTCTTGCTTTAAAGCCCAGCTTGAGCCCCAGGATCCCCAGCTGCCTTGAGGGAAACAAGCCACCAGAAAGGCCCGAGGTGTCAGCTGTGGTCTCCTGGGTGTGCGGGCTGGAGGGACCGCAGCGCGGAGTGGGGCTCACCTCGGGGGGCCTTGTTCCTGCAGGCGTTCGGGGCTGTGGAAGCCATTTCTGACCGGATCTGCATCCACAGCAAGGGGCGTGTCAACGTGGAGGTGTCTGCTGAGGACATGCTGACCTGCTGTGGCAGCGAGTGTGGGGATGGGTGAGCGGGAGCCCCTGGGAGCTTCCTCAGGAGACCTGTGGGTAGACGTGGACTGGAGGGCTCCCTGTAGGGGACAGGCATGATACTCCCTCGGACTGGACGATGTCTCTACTGAGACACAATGGGGCCCCAGGGCATCTGGAAGCCAGCCCTGGGAGATACTGCTTTTAGGAGGCTCCTGAAACTAGGCTGGGCCCCCAACAGGGCTGGACTGGGGTTGGGTCGGGGGAAAACAGATGTTCCTGGTTTAGTTTCTGGGTTTTATTGTGCTTCTTCTCCTTTCCTTTTTCTCGGGGAACAGCTTGGGGCCTGTCTTCTTCTCTGTACCTGAGGTTTGATGGATTCCTAGATAAGCCACATTAGGGACACAGCTCCCTGTTTTCTGCCAGTTCTGGCCTTGGTTTTGCAACAGTGGTTCTCAGATGTGGCTGCAGATTAGAAAAACCTGGGGCCTGAAAAGAAAGTAAAAAGGGAGTGTGTAGGTCTCAGCCCACAGCAATGAAATCCCTGGAATTGGTATTTGTAACATAGCCCCAGGGATTATCATGTGCTGCCCTTTGAGAACCCCTGTGCAGAGAGAAGACACAGCCTCCTGGTGAGCACATGATTCAGAAAGTATTTCTGATTATGAAAGTACTTTGTGGGCAGTCCTGGGTGATTCCCAGCAGGAAGTGACTATCAGGAGGAGAATTGGGGAATTTTGGGGATCTGGGAGAACCGACAGGCCAGCTGCTGAGGCGTTGATGGGTGCAGTGGGTGGTGGTCTGGGAGCAGCCAGGACAGTTCTCACACTGTTTAATGAGTGGCTCTTTTCTCAGCTGTAACGGTGGCTTCCCCTCTGGAGCCTGGAACTTCTGGACAAAGAAAGGCTTAGTGTCCGGGGGCCTCTATGACTCGCATGTAGGTGAGTGTCTGCCTTTAAATCCCATCCAGCCAGATGGATTTTATAAGCAGGAGTAATAGTGGTCTCATTTTCTCCTATTAAGTGAAGATCAGGGTTGAGGGTACATTGAACGCTGGGCTGAAAACTCAGGTAGAAGCCAGGGCAGCTCTGTGTACACAGAGTCAGCAACTGGACGAGGGCAGTGTTGGCGCCACAGACTCTGGGTGACTTCTGTTCTCATGAGCTATCGCCCTGATTCTTCTCTCTGGCCTCTGAGGGGCTTCCTGCTGACACCCACCTTTCTCCTTGGCCCCCCAGGTTGCAGACCGTACTCCATCCCTCCCTGTGAGCACCATGTGAACGGCTCCCGGCCCCCGTGCACCGGTGAGGGGGACACCCCCAAGTGCAGCAAGATCTGTGAGCCTGGCTACAGCCCGTCCTACAAAGACGACAAGCATTTTGGTAAGTGGGATGGGCGACCCCCGCCCCTGGGCCCAGGAAAGCTGAAGGAGGAGGCCAGGCATTGGAGTCATCGGTCAGGAGAAGCGATGCGGTTAGTGCCTCTGATGGGAGGGAGCAGCACAGTGTTCTCTGCGTGTCTCCACCCTGAACGGAGTCTTAGACCCTCAGTCTCAGAAGGAAGAGACCAAACCCCTCAGTCACGGGGGAGTAATCTGGCCTAGGAGCCTTCTGCTCCTGCCCTGCTTCCAGGGCCTCATGCTTACTGTGCACGCATGCACACACACCAAGGTCCTTACTGTGCACACACACCAAGGTCCTGCCTGCTGGAACCCCATGAATCGTGGAGTGGCTCACCCCCTGCCGGAGGCGCCTGCCCAACTTGGTTGGTTTCTTTGCAGGATGCAGTTCCTACAGCGTCTCCAGCAACGAGAAGGAGATCATGGCAGAGATCTACAAAAATGGCCCAGTCGAGGGGGCCTTCTCTGTGTACTCGGACTTCCTGCTATACAAGTCTGGTGTGTATCCCCCCCAACCCCACTGACGGCACCCGGGGAGGCAGGTATGGGTTCCTGGCTGGCAGGACGTCCTGGGGGTGCGCTGGGCCTCCAGCAGTGCTGCGTGCCACATGCTGCTGGCCACTCTCTCAGCCCCTCGCACCCGCCCTCTCCATGGCCAACACCTGCTCTTCCCAAGCGTCTCCTACTTTCTGCTCCTTCTGGAGCCGCTGGCCCCATCTCTCCAGCTCCATCACTTCCCCAGCACGTGCGCAGGTTTCCCGTGTCTGCACTGAGTGACCTCCTCCGTCATCTTTGTCTTGACAAAGTCTTAGCCTTGTGCCCAGCCCCCAGTGGGTGAGGAAACAGAGAGCACCTTCCTGTGGGGACTCAAAGGGGGAAGGGGGCAGGATGGTCCCCACCCAAGAGCTGTCTTAGAAATCCCCCGTTCAGACAAACAGTCTGTGCTGAGGACTTTTGTCTCATTTTGTATTCTGCTTGTTCAAAAACTCAAAGCTCTCCAGTCATTTGAAAAAAAAAAAAAAAAAGACCAAGTTGCCTGGTGAGAAAAAAATTTTAAACCTGGCAATTCTTAACTTCCACCAGTGTTATAAAAGAGAACACATTTCCGACTGGACAGTCATTCATCAGTAACCTGGTGGTCCTCTGAGCACCTTAGCGGGTATCTCTTCCAATCAGTCAGACTCGCAGCTGCCAGCCCAGCCCTCTTCCTAGCACCCAGTTTGCCTGGTGTGCCCCAGGCTAGCAATTTAAAGCTCCCAAGCCACAGAATGCCTTTGACAAGTCATTGCATGGAGTCCTAGTATGTAAGAAAAAGAATCGTTGCTATTTTAATGTGTCAGAGTTTCTAACTTAAAAGGCAGCCAACAAGCACATTGTATTGCACTCCATCTTAATATTTATCCCCCATGTTCAAGTATGCTGGGCTTCAAAAATATATTTAAATAATTCCCAGATGTTATGGGAATCCCTGGAGTCTTCCCATGAAACACCAGGGCCCGTCCTTTCCCCTGGCTCCATCTGTCCTTTGTGGGGTTGGCCACCTGAGCGGGTGGGCTGCTGTGGGAGACCAGCGGTGCCCAGGCTGAGCCTGAAGGGCCTTGTCCTCCCCTTCAGGGGTGTACCAGCACGTCTCCGGAGAGATGATGGGAGGCCACGCCATCCGCATCCTAGGCTGGGGAGTGGAGAACGACACCCCCTACTGGCTGGTCGGCAACTCCTGGAACACTGATTGGGGTGACAAAGGTGAGCACAGTGCCCGCTAAGAGGGCACCCACAGTGGGCATCGTGTCCGCCAGCTGTGCTGGGGCTTCCCCTTGCCACAAGGGCAGCCTCTGATCCCAAGAGGTGTGTGGATGGGGGCATAGCCTCAAGCCAGATGTGCTCATCCTGGTTCCTCAGGGCAACAGGTGCAGGGGGCAGGGGGCCATACCGTCCAGAAGTCTGATACAGGACTGAGTGGGAGGTTAAGTGGAAGCCCGCTGATCACCTTGTGTGCCAGTTGGTGACAGCTTTGGGGCTGGTTCGTGACTTCCATTCCCCCGTCTTTCAGGGGTGGGTCTGTGGCTTCCCAGGTGGCTCAGTGGTAAAGAATTCGCCTGCTGATTCAGGAGACACAGGAGATGTGGTTTTGATCCCTGGGTCGGGAAGATCCCTTGGAGAAGGGAACGGCAACCCACTCCAGTATTCTTGCGTGGGAAATCTCATGCACAGATGAGCCTGGTGGGCTATAGTCCATGGGATCACAGAGTCAAACATGACTGAGCATGCACGCTAGGTATGTCGGCAAAGGTCACAATCCAAGCAGACTAAATGCGCCTTACTCCTGCTTTCCAGGCTTTTTCAAAATCCTCAGAGGACAGGACCACTGTGGAATCGAGTCGGAAATTGTGGCTGGAATGCCGTGCACTCATCAGTACTAGAAGATCTGATCTGCGTGAGGGGTCTGTCTGCTGACCCAGGGCCAGTTTTCCCCTAAATACAGCCACTTGGACTGGGGCTGAGGTGGAGGGGTTGGGGGGGTGTTAGGATGTCTTTTATTTTTTGAATTATGATAAGATATAAGGGATTTTAGGCAGGGTCTGAAGAAGACTGGGTTGGGCCAAGCTGTGTGTCTGCCATCGGGTCTGTCTTCCAGGGACACACAGCCAGGCCTGCCCAGGGACAGACTGCTGCCCCAACGCAAACACACAGACACACAAGCCACTGCCGCAGCAAGGCAGACCTTTCCCTGTAGACGAACTGTGTAGTGCCTGCTGCCCCTGCTTCTGCCCTGACCACTTCTGTATTGCCCCCCACCCCGACCTCTGCATCACCAGGGAGCGAGACCGTGAAGGGTTTGTAGTTTCCGAGAGTGGAAAGCAGAGTTCCTAGTTAGGTCCCTGCACAAGCAGGCAGCTTTCTGGATCTGGAGTAGGACAGACCTGAGAAGAGACAGTGGGGCAGCCCTTTGGAGAAAGCCCTATTGTTCTCCCAGGTCCCCCGCATCTGTCGAGCTTCGCAGCACGGCTCACCCCCTCTGGTCCTGTCCTTGCTGTGATCCTTTTTCTTTTTGTGCACCTCGGCTAATCATGTGAATGAGATGGAAGAGCTGTACTACTTGTATGGATTGTCTCCTTCAAACTAGGCGGTTGTGACTTGACTGACCTTGCTGCCCTCTAATCCACAGCGAAACTAGTTTGGCAGGAAGCCAACTTGTACCTTTCACAATCACTGCTTCCCCCTGTTAAACACAAGGAATGCCTGCCAATAAAAAGCCTCTCCTTCCGCGTGAAGCCTGCATTCTGGTGGCAGCTCCAGGGTTGTGTGTCACTGTGGACTTCTAGCTGCTGTCTCTCCTCATCCCCTAGAAAGAATCGTGTTCCCATGAATCTGGGTGCCCTTGAACCTCTAACCGGGAATGTCTTGCCTCAGTTGAGTGGAACCAAATAAACACCTAATTTTAACTACATTGCTGCTGCTGTACTTTCAAACCATGGTGCCTCATCTCTTATTTTCCTGTTATTCTCATCAGCCCTCTTCTGTTGATTGAGCAGCTCTGTCCCTGTTTTATTGAGGGAAGAACGTTTACCTCTCTCACCAACCATACACCAGCAGTGACCTGAGGAGTCCGCAGGCGTGCGTGGTGGTGGTATAACCAGCCCTTCTACAAGGCCAGCGTCCTGGGGCCCTCCAGCGTTGGAACTGGGTGGAGGCCGAGTCCACGTGTGGTTTTATGAGCTCCTGTTCTCTTGGATTTACATGGCTGGTTAAGAATTATTTATTTCTGGAGTTCCCTGGTAGCGCAGTGACTGAGACCGTGTTCCCAGTGCAGGGGCCCAGTTCAGTCCCTGCAGGTAACTAGATCCCACATGCTGCAACTAATATCCAGTGCAGCCAAATAAGTTTTTTTTAAATTACATATTCCTTTGTATTCTTTTGCACTGTCCTAGATAACACGCAGGAACAGTTTCAGTTCAGTCGTGTCCCGACTCTGCGACCCCATGAACCGCAGCACGCCAGGCCTCCCTGTCCATCACCAACTCCCGGAGTTTACCCAAACTCATGTCCATTGAGTCGGTGATGCCATCCAACCATCTCATCCTGTCATCCTCTTCTCCTCCTGGCCCCGATCTTTCCCAACATCACAGGAACATACATACACAAAGGAAGGACTCCAGTTCTTAAGGGATCAGGAGGCCATTAGAATTGGCAACATCCACCCCTCTCCCGCCATCACTGCCATCACTGGCCTGTTGATACCACAGCTCACTTCCCTTCCACGACTGGGGGCTGGACCAGTGCTCTTCTGAGAAGCGGGGAGGTTGGACTTTGGATGTGCCTCAGAAGTCAGGATCAGAACTACCTCATGCAAGCTCTTAAACTTCTCGTTAACAGTGTAGGAAAAACTGGCGGAACCCAGTACTTATGGAATGTTTAATGAGGTTTAAAGCTGTAAATATATCATTGCATTATTTGTACAATTTCAGCTGGGAAACATGCATAACCTCGGTTCTAACATTTTCTACCCACTCCTAAACTTGAGTTGAATAATCCCATTTCCTACTTTCTCCAACCCATGCTGTGTGCCCACCGGCACCTCCATCCTTACCCGGAAGCTAGCAGAGATGCTCTAAGTGGACCAAAATGGACCTTAGAGCATCTTCATGCTCGGCCTAAGGAATCGTTGATAGGAAACAAAAAGCAGCACTTAGGATTGGGGTTGATGTCACTACTTCAGTAAAAAAACTGCCACACTGATACCACCTTGTCACCTCGGCTCACTTTTTCTTGGGTGCCTCCAAGCAAAGGGACGGTTGGAAGTGATAGTGCCTTTTCATTTTTCAAGTGGAGGAGGGCATATTTTTGTTAGAAGTGGGAGCAAAGGTCGATCAGTCTATCCCACTCGGAGCTTGCATCAGAACACTACACTGAAGAGCCCTGCTACTCAGGACTGGCCCATGGGCCGGCAGCATTGCCATCTCCAAGGTTCTAGGACATGGAGAATTTGGGGCCAGACCTGAGTCTGCAGTTGAGACTGACAGGGGACCTGTTAAAAATGCAGGTTTTGAGGCACCTCCCCAGGTCTCCTGAGAAAGCTTCCGTTCAGTCACTCGGGTCGTGTCCAACTCTTTGTGACCCCATGGACTGCAGCACGTCAGGCTTCCCTGTCCATCACCAACTCCTGGATCTTGCTCAAACTCTTGTCCACTGAGTTGGTGATGACATCCAACCATCTCATCCTCTGTCGTCCCCTTCTCCTGCCTTCAGTCTTTCCCAGCATCAGGATCTTTTCCAGTGAGTCAGGTGGCCACAGTATTGGGAGTTTCAGCTTCAGCATCAGTCCTTCCAATGAATATTCAGGACTGATTTCCTTTAGGATTGATTAGTTTGATCTCCTTGCAGTCCAAGTCTTCTCCAACACCACAGTTTAAAAGCATCAATTCTTTGGCACTCAGCCTTCTTTATGGTCCAACTCTCACATCCATACATGACTAGGAAAAATCTATGAGAAAGCATGGTCCTAGTAACCTGGAACCTTCAGGCAGTTCACCTTCAGCCTTAGAGCTGTTCCCCAAACTAAGAACCTAGAATGCCTGTTAATTATCAGACATCCAGCCACTCCTCCTCCTCCTCCTTCTGCTACACCCTCAGCCCCAGAGAAGGGGCCCAGTAAATAGAAGATGGGGGCTTCGGAGCAGTTTCCCAGGGAAGGGTGGGTGTGTTTATGGGTGCAGGTCTTAGTTACAACTCCAGAAAGCTGCCCAAATGGGGTTGGGCTCTGTGAGCTTCTTGAATTATAGCCCTAGATTCAGATTTGTCAGAAACTCCTGTGAGGACAACCTAAAATTTCTCACTGGAAGTAGGAACCAAGTAGACTATACCAAGGATGCTATACATATAATTACAGTGCAGAGTAGAGGGTAGGGCTGACAGATTTAGAGACTAAAAGTACAAGAGGCCCAATTTGAATTCAGAAGTCCTTTTTAAAAAATCTGTTTTTTGGCCTATGCTGGGTCTCCGGAGATGCTATGCCTGTGCCTTCTCTAATTGCAGTGAGGGAGGGAGGGTTACTCTTTGTTGAGGTGCAAGGGCTCCAGGCATGCGGGCTTAGTTGCTCCGAGCACGTGGGATCTTCCCAGACCAGGGATTGAACCTGTGTCCCCTACACTGGCAGGCAGATTCTTAACCACTGGACCATTAGGGAAGCCCCAGAACACCTTTTTAAAGTATAAATATGTCCTGTGTGATATTTGGGATATAATTATACTAGAAGAAAGTTTATCTGAAATTCAAATTTAACTGTACATCCTGTATTTATCTGGCAATTATATCAATAGTAGAGAAACATTTAGAAGGCAAATGTTCTTCCAAAGAGCTTAGGAGTGCGTACCAGGGCCAAGACCCCCAACAGCTTTACAGCTGGGAGGGACCCACACCACCTAGAGGTTCAGAAAGCCCCACAGACCACGGCTGAGCGAGGAGAGAATCTTCCAGTGCATCCTCAGACCAAGGTTTGCCACCAGCTTGTCCTGTGTCTGATGTGAACTTTAGCAGAACTAATAGGTTTCAACATACAAATCTTAACAACCTACCTTGGAATATCAAGACTAAGTTTTGATGCTTAAATTACAAATACTTGGAAAATCTGTTGAGTCTGGCTTAGAGCCGTGCTCCCAAGTGGCAAGTAACTTTGGGTCAGTGTGGTGACTGGTTTTAGTCTCAAATAAACTGAGGACCTGAAACCTCCAAGAACCCCAAGTCTATTGTCAAACTAACCATCAGTCTGTTATCAGATGGCCAGCAGCAGCCACACGACCAGAATCAGTGTGGGTATGAGTGGAGCAGTGTGAACCCAGTTATTGCTGGAACAAACCTCTTTCGGTGACTCACTACATAAAGAGCCGAAGCAAAATAGACTGTGCACTATATACACCAAGAGCCCGACTTCTGGAAAGTTCTATCATGCCCTGCGACAGGGATTCTCAGGCTCTGTGCTGAGCCTCAGGGAGTCACTGGGTGGGCACGGCCCAAACCTCAGCAGTGCCTGGGGGAAAAGGGAGACAGACCATTGTGCTGGGGGAATGGGGCTAAGTGCCACTCGGCATTCAAGCCAGTCACCAGAAAAACATCTGCCTTTCTTGAGAAACAAAAAAAGCGCAAAGCTGAAAATAACCTCTGAATTCAATCAAATGTCTGAACACAGCTAACAGAACTGGCCAGAAGCACAGCAGGCCAGTGGAAGGGACACCCTTGCTCCCTTCCTGGCAGAACAGTGTGGAGCTGGGCAGCTGGGTGGTTCCAGCTTTCTGGGGACAGCAGCCTGCCACCGTGCCTCAACCACCAACTCCTTACCTGGAGTTCCACACCTGCCACGCCTGTCCAGGCTTCAAGTGAACTACTCTTGACAAACGCTGAATAATTCAGTTCTTTATTATAAAAATCTCAAAAACGTTAGCTTCAACTAGAAACTTACCTGCTACGAAGGGACCAACGGCAATCCTGAAACCTAAACTCCCTTTAAACGAGGAAATGATGCCAACTTCCCCAGAAGTTGCCTCCCAGGCTTCACGTGCAGCGGACAGTCTGCATTCTTAGGAATATTTCCTAGAACTCTACAGATATTCACACCTGCTACATTCAAGTCCACTGGAAGAAACAAAACGATGAAAAAGAAAAAAGCGAATGGAAAAAAAATTAACTTCACTTTCTACTGCGACAGGTATTCAAAAGTTGTTTTGCATTAAATACATTTAATTGTAACTCTAGGCTGTATTCACACTGTGATCTCCTCTGCACGCCCGGATGCAGCCCCTTCCCTGATGGCAGCCGTGAACCCTGCACAGGTGAGTACAGGTGGCTAAGGTGTCCTTTCCCTTTAATCCTATCTTTTTCTCCACCACAGGTCACAGTTTCTAAAGGTCCAGGCCCACAGAACTCTTTGAGGGATTAAAACAGGAGGGGAAAAAAGAGAAGGAGCCCACATCCATCCTTGAAGAGAAGGTCAGTCTGTTTCCCAGATGGGGGCTGGGGAGGAGGGGCGCTCCGTCTCCAGACCCAGCCAGTCAGTGCTCCCCCGTCTGAACGTAGTCCTCTGTGACCTGGGACAGGGTGCTCAGGTACTGCCAGCTCAGGGCCGCCAGGAGCATGACGAATGACAGGTAGATGGGCGAGTAGTGGCTCCGTGAGACCAGCTGACAGTTGGGGAGATTCTGTGTCCTGATGGTGGAGATGATCTGCCGTGTTTTAGTGGAGCAGGGGTCAGAGGTGGGAATTCTGTGATAAATCTGTTGAAGAAAGAGGAAAACACAGTAAATCCTAAAAACCTTATAAATATCTGTGCTCACTTCTTGCGACAATCTGCAACAGCCAGGCATTTTATACCCATTTGACCAGTGAGAAAACTGAGGCTCATAGAATACAAAAGTAACAACCCTAAACCACTCCACTAATAAGGCAGGATATCAGCCTAGCCTGGGTGATCCCCTAGCCCATCCCGGAGCAGCAGGGCCATCCCAGTGGGCTCTATCCCAGCACTTCAAAGAGCCAGTGGCATCCACATTCTTTGTTGAGGCTGAAGCAGAGTGACGTGGTGGAGGGAAAAGATATTGCGATGCCGCTCCTGTTCCCCTCCTGGTTCACACCATTCCCTCTGCCCGGGAATGCTGCTCCCATGTCCTGTCCTCAGCCTAAGTCCCCCCTCCTGCCCAAGCCTCGGCTTAAGTTTTTCTAGAACACCCGTCCCGAACGCCCAGGTCTGGCCAAGGGCCTCCTCGGGTCCCTTCTCACCCATCACACTTGCTGCGGTGGAGTAGCCTGGGAGGAGGGCAGGAGGGAAAGAGCACAAGCATGGGGGTGGGGACACAAAGAGCTCAGACATCCAATCCCCTGCCTGCTCTTCAAACTGTGCTCACGGGCGCCACCGGGGCATCCTGCAATAGAAGCATTCTGACTCAAGAACCAAAATGCTAACCCGCTTGTGGGGGTGCAGGACTACGCTCTGAGTCGAGAGGATCCACGGGGTTTGAGGAACACAGACCACAGCCAAACAGGAAGCTCCGCCTGCTAGAAAAAGTCGGTCCTTGCCAAGGAATCATCTTTGGCAGAGAAGGAAGTAAAAGTTTCTGGCTGTTTGCCTGAGCACTTGTCTTTGTCCCAAAATAGCTGGTGGAGCTTCTCACCAGCTGCCAGAAACCCAGACTGCCTTCAGTGGAGGCAGCTCCAGAGGGCGAGGCCCTGAGGAGCAGCTGCCCTGCTCAGGGGGTATGGGCTTCGCGCCACCTCGTCCTTCCCACTTCAGGCCTGTGAGAGCCCTGGATTCCCTGCACGTGCCCCGCTGCTGCAACCAGGGACCCCAGGGGTAAGTGTCTTCTCGGCTTAGTGCTCAGCGAGGAGAGACCGGATGCGAGCTAACATCTGGCCACCAGCAAAATGCCCAACAACTTGCGGACTTCATACTAAAAGTCTTCCCTTGAAACTTTATTGACAAAATGTCCTTAAGGCTGACATTAAAGCCATTTCACATTCCATTCCTTGAGACTTAGAAATTTTCAGTTTAAGTCAAATAAACTTATGGCTATTAATATTTCCTCTAAAATACCTTAAGTTTCACTAGAGTAATTTTAAATAAAATAATCTATGTCCTGGATCAAAGGTCCAGGACAAACTTTTAATCTTTTTTATATTTATTTATTTGACTGCAACAGGTCTTAGTTGTGGCAAGTCAATAGGTCAGCATGTGGGATCTAGTTCCCTGACCAGGGATCAAATCTGGGCCCCCTGCAAGGGGAGCACAGAGTCTCAGCCACTGGACCACCAGGGACGTCCCTGGAAACTTTTTCTAAAGGGCCTAAAAAAGTATTTTCAGCATTGTGGGCCCTGTCTGTCATAGCTGCTCAGCCCTGCTGCTCAAGAGCCCTGGGAGCTGCGGACGATAACAGAAACAAATGGATGGGGCTGCGTCCTAATGTAAAGTCATTCATGAAATCAGGGGGTCAGCCAGCTGTGTGCGGCCTGCTCTGCCCTGCCCTAAGTCAAACTGTGAATCCCAACTAGGCTTTAATTCCAGTAGTGATGGAAAATACCTAATAAAAAATGAATTCTAAATCAGCAATGGAACTGCCTACATTTTAAAAACATGGTTTTCTAAAATCAATGATCAGAATAAAATTATAAAACTATTCTCTGAACTATAAACTACATAGCATGTTTCTAATTTATATAAAATGGGAACAGTACCTAAAATGTCACTATTTAGAAAGGGTAATTCAAGCCCTTAGAATTGTGGTGAACAGTGGCTCTGAAGTCAGCCAGACCTGGGTCCAAATTATGGCCCTAGCCATGGTGTTAGGGCCTCAAATTTCCTTGATATTAATAGTACCCACCTATTTGGCTGCTATGCCAGGTACAGAGTAAGTCCCAAGTAAGTACTGGCTAAACAGTGAACCCCAATGTCCCCAGTCTCATCAGTAGCTATTTTTTGGTCAATAGCTAGACATGTTCATCTAGTCTGTAAAAGAATTGGGAGTTTTTTAAAAAACCTGATCTCTATACCTTCAATAAGTGCCTCACACAGAAATGCAGGGATCTAAAACTCGGCAGATGGAAGACAGGAGAGAAATACAAGAAAAATGTGCAATATGCAATGGAAATCGGAGGAAATCACTGTATTATAGAATTTGTAGATAAAACTGCTCGTATAAATCTTATCCCTGTCAAAACATAGCGCAGGGACTGGAGAGATCAGAAAACCAGGGGCAGTGGTGGCCTGTGGGGAGGGAGGTCTTAGGTTTCCATCTACTTCTGCAGTAGTGCGGCCTTCAGTAAGAACAAACCGCAGCCTCTCGGGTTTCTATGCAGCGGAAGGCAGCAGCCACCCACACCCCCCGTGAAAATCAGAAATGTCTCCAGACGCTACTAAATGTCCTCGGAAGAGGAGGAAGCTAAATCACCTCACTTGAGAAGTAATGCTCAGGGCCTGCCAAGTAGAGAACCCCGACCTCTAAGAAAAAGTTCTAGAACCGGCATGCTCTGTTTTATGGGATGCATTTTGGCATATGAAATGAGATTGACATTACAAAATTTAGAAACAGTTGCAGCCTCTTGGTTTTCCTTTGTCAAAATTCCCCACGATGGATTCTCCACTGAGGCCCTTGCCATAATATGAAGTATTGGACGGGGTGTCAGGAAGTGTGGCCTGCGATCCTGGATCCCCTCAGATGCTATGTCATCAGCCCCAGGCCTGGCTTCACATGCCTCAGCTGTAAAAGGAGAAGCCTGGTTGGCCTCTAACTTTATCTTCCAGCTCAAAAAATATGATTCTCCTAGGAGCGCCATCGTAAGACCTGGCTTCCTTTATCCCCTCTGACCAGGGCACCAGGAAGCTCCCAACAGTAGGCTCCCTGTGCTTATTCTTCTGGAATAAAAAACATCAACCCGTGTCTTTATGCCATAACACTGCGAGTTGTTGAGATCATCTAATATCCCAATATGAAGGAATGTTTAAATGCTGCTGCTGCTAAGTCACTTCAGTCGTGTCCGACTCTATGCGACCCCATAGACGGCAGCCCACTAGGCTCCTCTGTCTCTGGGATTCTCCAGGCAAGAATATTGGAGTGGGTTGCCATTTCCTTCTCCAATGCATGAAAGTGAAAAGCGAATGTGAAGCCGCTCAGTCACGCCCATCTCTTAGTGACCCCATGGACTGCAGCCTACCAGGCTCCTCCGTCCATGGGATTTTGCAGGCAAGAATATTGGAGTGGGGTGCCATTGCCTTCTCTGATGTTTAAATAGTAACATTATTAAATAAAGCCCACCTCTTCCATGTACTGGTGTATTATGGCTTTTACAGCTGGCATGTTGGTGGCATCCATCATCAGGGTGACCGCTTGCCCTTTCCGAATCTTCACCACCCCCTTGAACACCTGCTGATTATTGTAACAGGCAGCCAAAGTAGCAATGGCCATGACCTACGGATAACGAGAGACAGAAAGCACGTTCATCTCATTTCACGAAAACACGCGAGAAACCGCACTGTAACCAGTCATCGTGAGACGGGAAGAGAGCACGGGCAGAAAGCACCGAAGGGCTAAGATGCAGCTAGCCAAGAGAAAACACCCACACAGAAAGCACGCCAGGACGACCCCAGCTCCCACACTCCCCTTTCTCAGCAACATACAGAATCAAGTGCCCTTTGCAGTTCTCAATAATTCTATAATTTAGTCACAAAAGTTTCTTTTTATTTGAAAACACACACACACACACACACACACACACAATCCAATGTAACATTTTCCATGCTAAGGCAATGAGTTATTAGATCTGAAAAACATATATTCCAAAATAGTATCTGAAAAATTTTCACTATTTTGTTTTTTCTCCGTATTTTTCCTACAATGAACATAATCGTCATACATTAAAAAAAAAAGTACAGGGGGGTGTGGGGGACAAAAGTAGGGTGCGAGGGGGTATGGTCTCCCATGCTTAAAAGGAAAATTATTTCTAGGATATATGGAAACCTAGATTCCAGCATATGGTTTCCCAGGTGGCACAGTGGTAAAGAAAGAACCTGCAATGCAGGAAACCTGGTTTCAATCCCTGGGTTGGAAAGATCCCCTGGAGAAGGAAATGATAACTCATTCTGTTATTCTTGCCTGGAAAATCCAATGGACCGAGAAGCGCGGTGGGCTACAGTCCACAGGGTCGCAAAGAACTGGACACAACTAAGCACATGCCCATATGTAAGTCCAGCACAGAGATTTTAGTTCCATCAGCTGGGCAAGGCTGGTCATTAGAATCAGACCAAACCAAGTTTCCAAGTCAGCTAAATCCTGTAACTTTCTTCACTTTGAGTTAAAAACGGAAATAATTGGTAACGGGATTTAAAAATTAAGTTCCTAGGTTTCACAGGCTCAGGCTTCATGTTCTGTTATCCCAAGATCTAGGAAAAGGACAGCAAAAGTTAAGTGCTTAATATTGACTTTTTAATAACAGCTTCACCTGTGTTTCACCCAGCACTCCTCAGAAAATCTGGAGTTGAAGCCCTCGATTTAAATAGTGAGGATAAGAATCAAAGTAACTCGTTTAGAGTAGCTGATGGGAAAATAGGTTCTAGAATTTTTTGGAAAAGCACAAACTTAATTAACCTCGAGGCAGAGCTGAGTGTGGTGGTTGTGGGGCAAAGAAAGAAAATACACTAGTCATCTTTTAAGGAACGCTCCATTCCTAAATACACAGGCCAAATAGTAAATGCCTTCCATCACACCCACCCCCAGCATCCCGCCCTGTCATCGGGCTCCTCGCTCCGTACCTGTGGAATAGCACAGAAGTTAAATATACTCTGGTTTCTAAGTCGTGACAGGTAGGTGATGACGTCGGGGATGTGGTGCAGTGCGTTGGTGATGAGTTCGTTCAGACACTGCACAGCGAAGTCGATGTTCTCTGGCTTAGCAAAGTCACCCAGCTTCTTCACATACTTGCTCCAAGTCTGGACAGATAAGCAGATTAAAGACAAGTCAGCATGGGCACAAGGGAGCGATGTGTGAGCCACATGAGAGGACCTTTGCAAATAAGAACAATGATATACAAAGTCCATCTTGCCGCTGCCTCACCTTTCAAGACTGAATCTGTTTTAATCCGTGCAAAGGCTATTATAACTACACTCTAACCACAACCCAGAATAAGTTCAGTGTATGGGAAAGTGTCCCTTTGGGACAATTAGTTCAGCACAGATGGAGCAATACTTTGATGACCTCAGGCCAAAAAGGCCTCCTGATTTTCGCAAGGCAATGGTCTACCTCTGAAAAAATAACCAGCTATAACAAAATCAGCTACAACGGCATTGTAAGATAAACGTTAAACATTCGCAAGGTGGCCAGGCCTCAAAATAATTAATGATTAACGTTATGTTCCCAATTCTGATAAGAATACGGCTGAACAAATTATCTCGGGGAAACGAGCTGAGTGTCTACTATAAGAATGTTACCCTCCTTGATCTTAGTAACTTGAAAGTGAAATAACAGCCTCAACTTGAACAATGGGATTGGTTTGATGATCTTTAATGATATTATTTAATGAGTTATTTCTGGAGAAATAACTTAAAAAAGAATGAAGGGATGGAGCCAAAGCAAAAACAATACCCAGCTGTGGATGTGATTGGTGACAGAAGCAAGGTCCGATGCTGTAAAGAGCAATATTGCATAGGAACCTGGAATGTCAGGTCCATGAATCAAGGCAAACTGGAAGTGGTCAAACAGGAGATGGCAAGAGTGAACGTCGACATTCTAGGAATCAGCGAACTAAAATGGACTGGAATGGGTGAATTTAATGCATACGACCATTATATCTACTACTGTGGGCTGGAATCCCTTAGAAGAAATGGAGTAGCCATCATGGTCAACAAAAGAATCCGAAATGCAGTATTTGGATGCAATCTCAAAAACAACAGAATGATCTCTGTTCGTTTCCAAGGCAAACCATTCAATATCACAGTAATCCAAGTCTATGCCCCAACCAGTAATGCTGAAGAAGCTGAAGTTGAACGGTTCTATGAAGACCTACAAGACCTTTTAAACACACACCCAAAAATGATGTCCTTTTCATTATAGGGGACTGGAATGCAAAAGTAGGAAGTCAAGAAACACCTGGAGTAACAGGCAGATTTGGCCTTGGAATGCGGAATGAAGCAGGGCAAAGACTAATAAGAGTTTTGCCAAGAAAATGCACTGGTCATAGCAAACACCCTCTTCCAACAACACAAGAGAAGACATTATACATGGACATCACCAGATGGTCAACACCGAAATCAGATTGATTATATTCTTTGCAGCCAAAGATGGAGAAACTCTATACAGTCAACAAAAACAAGACCAGGAGCTGACTATGGCTCAGATCATGAACTCCTTATTGCCAAATTCAGACTTAAATTGAAGAAAGTAGGGAAAACCACTTGACCATTCAGGTACGACCTAAATCAAATCCCTTATGATTATACAGTGGAAGTGAGAAATAGATTTAAGGGACTAGATCTGATAGATAGAGTGCCTGATGAACTATGGACGGAGGTTTGTGAGACTGTACAGGAGACAGGGATCAAGACCATCCCCATGGAAAAGAAATGCAAAAAAGCAAAATGGCTGTCTGTGGAGGCCTTACAAATAGCTGCGAAAAGAAGAGAGGCGAAAAGCCAAGGAGAAAAGGAAAGATATAAGCATCTGAATGCAGAGTTCCAAAGAACAGCAAGAAGAGATAAGAAAGCCTTCCTCAGCAATCAATGCAAAGAAATAGAGGAAAAGAACAGAATGGGAAAGACTAGAGATCTCTTCAAGAAAATTAGAGATACCAAGGGAACATTTCATGCAAAGATGGGCTCGATAAAGGACAGAAATGGTCTGGACCTAACAGAAGCAGAAGATATTAAGAAGAGGTGGCAAGAATACACAGAAGAACTGTACAAAAAAGATCTTCAAGACCAAGATAATCATGATGGTGTGATCACTCACCTAGAGCCAGACATCCTGGAATGTGAAGTCAAGTGGGCCTTGGAAAGCATCACTATGAACAAAGCTAGTGGAGGTGATGGCATTCCCGTTGAGCTATTTCAAATCCTGAAAGATGATGCTGTGAAAGTGCTGCACTCAATATGCCAGCAAATTTGGAAAACTCAGCAGTGGCCACAGGACTGGAAAAGGGCAGTTTTCATTCCAATTCCAAAGAGAGGCAATGCCAAAGAATGCTCAAACTACCGCACAATTGCACTCATCTCACACGCTAGTAAAGTAATGCTCAAAATTCTCCAAGCCAGGCTTCAGTAATACATGAACCATGAACTTCCTGATGTTCAAGCTGGTTTTAGAAAAGGCAGAGGAACCAAAGATCAAATTGCCAACATCCGCTGGATCATGGAAATAGCAAGAGTTCCAGACAAACATCTATTTCTGCTTTATTGACTATGTCAAAGCCTTTGACTGTGTGGATCACGATAAACTGGAAAATTCTGAAAGAGATGGGAATACCAGACCACCTTACCTGCCTCTTGAGAAACCTGTATGCAGGTCAGGAAGCAACAGTTAGAACCGGACATGGAACAACAGACTAGTTCCAAATAGGAAAAGGAACACGTCAAGGCTGTATATTGTCACCCTGCTTATTTAACTTAGATGCAGAGTACATCATGAGAAACGCTAGGCTGGAAGAAACACAAGCTGGAATCAAGACTGCCAGGAGAAATATCAATAACCTCAGATATGCAGATGACACCACCCTTATGGCAGAGAACTAAAAAGCCTCTTGATGAAAGTGAAAGAGGAGAGTGAAAAAGTTGGCTTAAAGCTCAACATTCAGAAAACGAAGATCATAGCATCTGGTCCCATCACTTCATGGGAAATAGATGGGGAAACAGTGGAAACAGTGTCAGACCTTATTTTGGGGGGCTCCAAAATCACTGCAGATGGTGATTGCAGCCATGAAATTAAAAGACGCTTACTCCTTGGAAGCAAAGTTATGACCAACCTAGACAGCATATTGAAAAGCAGAGACATTACTTTGCCAACAAAGGTCCGTCTAGTCAAGGCTATGGTTTTTCCTGTGGTCATGTATGGATGTGAGGGTTGGACTGTGAAGAAAGCTGAGCGCCAAAGAATTGATGCTTTTGAACTGTGGTGTTGGAGAAGACTCTTGAGAGTCCCTTGGACTGCAAGGAGATCCAACCAGTCCATTCTGAAGGAGATTAGCCCTGGGATTTCTTTGGAAGGACTGATGCTGAAGCTGAAACTCCAGTACTTTGCCTACCTCCTGCGAAGAGTTACTCATTGGAAAAGACTCTGATGCTGGGAGGGATTAGGGGCAGGAGGAGAAGGGAACGACAGAGAATGAGATGGCTGGACGGCATCACTGACTCGATGGACGTGAGTCTGAGTGAACTCCGGGAGATGGTGATGGACAGGGAGGCAGTGATGGACAGGGAGGCCTGGCGTGCTGCGATTCATGGGGTCGCAAAGAGTCAGACATGACTGAGCAACTGAACTGAACTGAATGATATTATTTAGGGGGTTCTCTGAAGCTAGCAAATAACTTACTTTTATTCTTAGGTATTCTTAAACTTCCTAAAGAATAACACTTATACTTTATACACTCCCCAAAAGAAATGAGTGGGCCTAAAAGGACTAACAGATTTAATGGAAAATCAAATTTGTTTTCTATTCTTAACTTGCACCTAGATTCACTCTGATTGATGGTACTCAACTATCCTGCAGAACCTGGAGAAAAAGGTTAATGAGCGCCTATGTAACCATCCGCCAGCTTCAGCAGTACTGACGCTTGGCTTCCACCACTCCAGCCCCTAAATTATTTTAAAATCCCAATAATCATTGGATTTATCATTTTATCCTGATATGTTATCATTTAATATTTTATTATAAATTTCTAAAAGACCAGGACCCTTTCTTGCACATATATCTTATCACAACTAAAAGTTAACTAAAGATAAATGTTTAATACAGATTATCCAGTTAGCAGCCATGTTGTCCCAGTGTCTGATTTTTCCCCACTTAGTTTCCTCCAATGAGGATCGTAAACAAACAAGGTCCATGCGCTGTATCTGGTTGATGTCACTTAGGTCCCTCTTAGGTCCAGGTGCTCAGTTTTTCTTTCACTCCTCAGTGTGGCCCAGTCCAGGAAGAGAAGCCTGGCTGGTCAGTGTCCACGTCCAGCTCAAGGGGCCAGTGCTCTCCAGCTCCTCTAGGCCTCGCCACGGCTCTCGCGGACTCACACCGTCTGACAAGGAGCACCCGTTTGGGCTGAGCTACTCTCCAGCTCCTCTGGGCCTCACCACGGCCCTGGGGGACTCACACCGTCTGACAAGGGGCACCCGTTTGGGCTGAGCTACTCTGCAGCTGCTCTGGCTTTGTCCTGCACACATTCTGCTGCTTTCGTTTGCGGAGCTGGTGTTTCGTCTGCACGCATTTGTGGTTTGGAGTTCCTGGGGATGTTCTGTCACTTGTGCTTTTGGACATGTTATCCATGAGCTCGGTTTTGGGCATAGCTTGAGTTTTTCATCTTTTTTTTCCCCCCTTTGGTGAGAATCTGGGAAAATCCAAAAACTATGACACGGGAGCCAAGCCTCTGAGTGGGACACCCACGCATAGTTATACCCACCACTGGAGAAAGCCTGTCCAAGAGAAAGGGGACACAGCCTGAACTCCTAGATGGATGCAGCCAGTCTCCCTGAAGCAACTTAATTCCTAACCTAGCCTACACATTCTCTGTGCTGTCTAAGGGACCTTGATTTGCGTTTCTGTCACTTGCAACCAACAGGATGTAATGGTTTGTTGTCAGAGAGCGTTCAAAATTCTTTCTCCCCAAACCCCCTGAAGCTATTACCTCCTGAGGCCAAAACTCTCTTCCTTCTCGCTGGTCTTCCAGATAATCACGGATGATGTTTGTTTTCTGCAGGAAAAGGCCCATAGAGTTGGCTCGCTCTGTGTCTTCACCAATTAAGGGGTCTTCTAACTCTGAGGCCGAGAAGAGACGGGAGAGGCCAATTCCCACTAGCCCAGCAACATAGTGACAGTACTGTAAGAAAATTTTTAGAGTACTTTAACAATGAAACTTCTACTAAAATGGAAACACTAGAAATCATTAGCTGCAAAAAACCAGGTTCCAAAGAGAGTGTAAAAGATCTCATTTTGCTTTAAAAACACACACACATTATATACCATGTACATGTAAGGAGTAAAAAACATTCCAAGAAGGATGAACACAAAAGACTTAACAAAAACGATCTCTGGCTCATCAGAGATCTGTGGTCTCTAGCTCATGTGATATTTCTCCTTTTTCTTTTCTTTTTACTATATTTTCTATATCTTTATATATATGTGCAACGCACACGCACTGCTTCTGGAATAAAAGGTTATTGGAAAAATAACCGAGTACAGTAAACTTTCTGATATCTGAAACTGGGAGTAAAGACCCTGAGGGAATAAGGAAAATTCTAACAAAAACTAGAATACTAAGTAGAGCTTAATCTTGAAGACATTTAAGATCTTGCAGCGTCTCAAAATCTTCATTATGTAAAAGAATGTCATGGTAGTACTTTGTTTTTTGGTTTGTTTTTTTTTAACATAATGAGGATGTGTTTTAAGCTCTGTGTATTAAGTCCTCAGAAACAACCCAGTGGTAACATCATAACACTGTTAAGTGTTTATGAGGAGACATTACCACTGGGTTGTAAAGACACCACTTCTTCATCCTAAACATCACGGTGGGCACTGCCAGCTCATTGGTGCCACCCGCACCAACAATGCTCCACAGGGACACTAACCTTGTCCCACTCCCGTTCAGACGTCACGCGCTTATCCAGAAACTCTGCCATCCCAAAGCCCATCTTCTGGCAAACGTCAACAATCACTGTTTGATATTTCTTAGCCAGATTTCGAAACTCCAGGGAGATCTGAAATGGAGGTCGTAAAAAAACAGAAAATATGAAACATGTATTAAAACTGGGAAACAAGATGGTACCTACGGATCGTAAAGCAAAGCTGTAACAGAACTTGGTAGTGCAGACCCTCAAATGATCCAGCAGTAAGCCTAAATCTATGTTATACTATGTATCTACATACTGAATAATAAGCTCAGCAAATTTCACAAATGTTAAAATAGAAGGGTATCAAAATGCTAGTCTCTAAACTCAAGATCCAAAGTCTTATTATATGCACACCTTCCCAATTAATGAGAAATGAGATGCTTCAACATAAAACTGGACCTAAGTGTAAGCATTTCAGGAGGAACACCTCATTTCCAGACAAGCCTCAGTATAATGACGGTTCATTTGTGGAGTCTTGGGCGCTGCCTAAGCAACAAGCACGGCTGAGGGTACTGGGACGCACAGCCAGCAGGCGACCTGCCCTAAGAGCTTATATTCCACTGAGGAGACCAGACAACCATCTTCCACCATCAGGTTCTGAATTCATGCCATGAAGCTATAGTGTCTTCCCCATTATAAAGGCTACACTTTATAATTTCTTAAACAACTCAGTGTAGTTCAACCTGAGGCAGCCTATCCAACGTTTGTTTGTTTTTTCCATAACCCAAGCTTAATGTCAAAAAGTATTATTGATGCTTTTAAAATTCATCGCTCCTGCATAAGTATCTTGCTGAAGTTCAAAGAAGTGTTTTGTAGGTTGCCAAAATAAAATATTAAATACCATGAAACTTTTCAAATAATATACTATCCACAAAATACGAAAAGTAGTGAACAGATTTTGCTAAGGATCTGAAGGGTGAGATCTTGGTCTCATGTAGACTTGGTCTACATTTACAGAAAGGTTAGAAAAACTTCCTCAGGAAACACCTAAATGTAAGGACCTGAGGGAAACTCAGCTGGTTGCGGGGCACTGAAAGAGCTCAGCAGCCTAAGATACTAAGGATTATTCTGATAAACATTGACTGTTAAATCCCTAAAATCAGTAAAATCAATCCCATCTCCCCAGAACTGCTCTTTCCAGAACAGCTGTTCCAAGACAAAGGCCAAAGGCAATTCGCACGTGGACTGAAGCAAATCAGTGACTCTACCAAAGGTCATCTGAATCCCTGAATCTCGAGAGGACCTGGTCTTTCAACAGCTAACAGGGCTGGGTCAGTTCTATTTATAAAAGGGGCAAGGCCAGCCAGCTGGGGGAGGGGCAGCTTAGGCTTGAAAACAAACCCTCCAAGATAAACACTTCACTGCTGAATGTGAACCGATTTCAGCTCTTTGGTACTTACTACGTCGTTGTACAGAACATGAAAACAAATGTCTAGGAAAGAGTGACAATGAAGAGCTCTCCATTTCCCCAGAAATCTGAGGGAGGGACCTCTGCCCAGCAAGGTCAGCCAGGAGGTGCTTTCTCTTGTGCCTCCAAGTAATTCTGTTTCCCACCTATAGTACACTTTTTGGTCCCCGGGCCACTCTCTAGTGATCCTAAGTATGAGAAGAGAAGACATGGAAGAGAGTCCACTAGTATCATGGAGAAAGGACAGATTCCCAAGAGGGGTGACAGGAGCATGTAAACAGAAACCTCCCTAATAATAAATCTTGGGATGTTACGATCAAAACACTTATATGTAAAGTTTTACTTTCTTTAAAACTTTATTTTACTTCTGATTGGAGGATAATTACTTCACAATATTATAATGGTTTCTGCCATACATCAACATGAATCAGCCATAGGTAAATGTGTGACCCCTCCCTCCCCATCCCACCCCTCTAGGCTCTCACAGAGCACTGGCTTTGGGCTCCCTGCCTCACACAGCAAATTCCCACTGGCCATCTGTTTTACATATGATAATGTATATGTTTCAATGCTACTATCTCAAATCACAACATTTTCCTTTTAACCATGTTTTAAAGGGACAGTAAAGCGTACCAGGAATTGAGTACCAGGGTTCTGGAGGCAGGCCTTCTGGATTTGAATCCTGGTCCTGCCACTTAAACTTCACAGGTAATTTCAGGCAAGGGGCTTAAAACTAAAACTGTGCCTCAGTTTCTTCATCTATACAAAACATGGGGAACAGTGTATCATAGACATTACATGTTAAACTCCATTAATATAAAATAAGATGATGAATCAATAATGCAATGCATTTCATAACTCATAGCTCAATAAATGAGTGCTATTACTGTTAGTATCATTTACAAGTAACCCTTTGTTATTCCTCAAGCTATGACTGGAGGTAGATCTCTAAGACTACAAGTCTCCACTAGCACCAGGTGAAAAAGATGCACTCTAATTTCACCCATCACATACAGTGATTGTTCTAGAAAGCCTCCGGTGCTCATGCTCAGTCACTCGGTCGTGTCTGAGTCTTTGCGACCCCACGGACTGTATCCTACCAGACTCTTCTGTCCGGAAGATTTCCCAAACAAGAATACCGAAGTGGGTTGCCGTTTCTTCCTCCAGGGGATCTTCTGGACCCAGGGATCAAACCCTGCGTTTCTTGCACTGGTAGGTGGATTCTCTACCACTGAGCCACCTGGGAAGCCCCTAGGGAACACTGAGATGTTGCCAAATCGAACCTTTATTTATAAGGTATGAAGAATCGCCTATTTATGTGATATGATAAAGATATGACTTTTCTAAGATAAAATCCTAGAAAAGTAGGATCTAGGCACATGCATAAAAGAAATCTGTGAGAATTTCTAAAGCTCAAGATTTTAGTTAGAACTCACTTTACTCCAACAGAATGGACTACATACCTAATATTTACAGAACACTCAGTATGTACCAGACACTAAGTACTTTTATGTATAAACTCATTCAGGCCTCACAGCTCTCACTTTACAAAGGCGGAAACTCAGGCATGAGGAAGTTAATGAGCGCATCCAAGCTCACACAGCTGCGGATGAGAGAGGTCATCCTGCTTCAGTCCTCACTCAGTCCAGGTGCAAAGAGCCCACTCCCCACTCCACAACTGCCACCCACTGTGAGCTGCACGGCCTGCCACCAGACTCAGGACGCTCCAGAGGCCAGCGGTGTGGCACACCTAGGCTGCATTCTTGGGTGCACAAACTGGACAAAGCATCTTTCAGGACACTGGCATTTGAGAGCTCTTTCCACGGGAAGAAAGGCTGGACTTACCAACAAGATCCTGGTAATCATAGCAGCAAATAACATCTGTCCAAGAGCTCTACCTATGGTAACTCTTTCCATCTTCGAAACCACACTAGGAGGCAGGGACTTTTAATCTGTTTTACAGATGAAAGAATGGAATCACAGGCAGACTATGTGATCACAGGCAGCACCAGTTAGTGAGCAAGAGTGTGGGGCCGCCAACCCTGAAGTCTGGCTTGATGAACCATCGCCACATCATGCTATGCTGTCCTGAGACTGCTGACTTTGCAGTTCCCTGCAGGCTCACAGCTCAGTAGCGAAGAATCCACCTGCCAATGCAGGTGACACGAGTTTGATCCCTGGTTTGGGAAGATCCCCTGGAGGAGGAAATGGCAACCCACTCCAGTAGTCTTGCCTGGAGAATCCCATGGACAGAGGAGCCTGGGGGGCTACAGTCCATGGGGTCGCAAAAGCAACTTAGCCACTAAACAATGACAACCAGGCACACAAGCTGACTGACAGCCACCCCACCAATCATGCACCCCCTCCTCCTACCGTTGGAAAGTCCTCCAGGACTTGCCGGTCCTTTTCCTTGCTCTCCGTGAACCGCCAGTCAGGCTCATAGAGGTATGAGTGGAAGTTGTGTAGCAGTGGCACTTTTCTTTCTATGCTGATGGTCATGTCATCTTCCAGCGTGTCCAAAGCTCGGAGAACCAGATAAAATATGCATACTGCGTGGCTGTAAGAAAGGAAGAGCTACTAATACGATGGAGCAAACACTCAAAGATACCGTTTCAAAATCACATTCCATTTCTGCCAGGCCATTTTGAAAGCCCTCCTACACTCTTAACTCTACAGACCAATGAAAGGCTATCCAAAGCTTTTCCTACTTAAGGCAACTTCTTAGCTTTCCTTTGGGAACAATGGACTTCTGTAATTTATAAAATAAAAAATGTACCAGCTGGATGTCACTACTACTCCCAGAATGAGCTACATTTAACTAATGAAAAACTGTAGAAAGACCAAAT
Organism: Capra hircus; assembly: GCF_001704415.2. Taxonomy (NCBI): domain Eukaryota; kingdom Metazoa; phylum Chordata; class Mammalia; order Artiodactyla; family Bovidae; genus Capra; species Capra hircus. The sequence continues at coordinate 7,469,230 of NC_030815.1, forward strand.
GTGTAGACAGAACTATTATTTTGCAGATAAAGTCAAAAGACATAATAACGTCCCAGTCTAAATACTATCATGTTTGGCTGGCTGGCTCAGTAGTGTCTGACTCTCTGCAGCCTCATGGACTCCAGGCTCCTCTGCGCATGGAATTTTCCAGGCAAGAATACTGGAGTGGGTTGCCATTTCCTTTTCCAGGGGATCTTCCCCACCCAGGGACTGAACCTGAGTCTCTTGGCAGGTGGATTCTTTACCACTAGCGCCACCTGGGAAGCCCAAATAGTATCATCAGTTCAGCTCAGTCGCTCAGTCGTCTCCGACTGACTCCTTGCGACCCCATGAATCGCAGCATACTTAAAGGCAACTGGTCTAAGTCATGTATATAATCTGCACAGAGGCAACTTCAGAAGAATTAACCCAATATACTAGAAATGCAAGGTAGCCTAAATGAAGCCAAGGAAAATACATGAGCCGCTCGGAGACAGGTCCACCGGCCAAGACTAAAAAAAGTTAATAAACATCCCCTCCCCGCACCCCCCCTCCTCCCCAGCCAAAGAACTGGGCAGGGACACGATGAGATGGCCAGGTGCCTGGAAGAGCCCAAAGTAAACACAGGCGCGTTTCAACCGCCAACATTTCCTTCACCCACTGGGGCACGTTCTGGCAAAGCCACAAGCACAGAGACTGCAACGCGAGGAGCTGTGTCAAAAAGTAGCTTCGAATGACTCTGCAGGCCTCTAGCAAAGTTTTCCTCCCCCAAGTCAAAAACTGCAGCCTCTGCCACTCACCGCATTTCTCCATCCAGCGCCTGGATAACAGCTGCGAAACTGCGACTGGTCTGATTCAGGTACTTGTAGCAAGTTTTCAAGCTGCTGCTGAGCGAGTCCTGCGGCGAGAGGAGACACACGGCGGTGGGAGAGGCGGAGGTGCTGGAGTGGGGCTGGGGCGAGCGGCCGGCTACCGCGGAGCTCCGCAGCCGGCCGCACACGCCCTCTCCCCGCGGCCGGTCCTTGGACGGCCAGGCGGCGGGAGGCAAGGGGCAGCCGCGCGAGGGGGTGCCCGCGCCCCTGGGTGCCGCGCCGGGACTCAGCACCAAAGTCCTCTTGAAGAGAGACATGGCCTTGGTGCTGCAGGCGACTGCGGCCATGGGAATCGCAGGGCCAGCGCGGTTTTTCCTCCATAGACCCGAGCCGAGAGGAGAGGCGCCCTCCGCGGGGCGGGACGGGCTCTCCCTCACCCGCAACAGGCTTGGGGCTCCTGAGCACCGAGCAGGCGCCCGCCGCCCGCCCCCTGCGGGCCCCGCCCACCCCGCGGCCAGCCCCTCTCACCCCACAACCCGGCCCGCCGCCTGCCCAGATGGAAGCCCCGCCCAGATGCTAGCCCCGCCCCGCCCCGCCCCGCCGCCTCCGGCTCAAAACTTTGCCACCTTGCGCCTTCCTCTGAGTTCCCCTTCTCCCCAGAACCCATAGGCTGCTTAAGGGAACCCAGTCCTTTTTTGAGAAGTTTGCTTTCTCCTGCAACGGAATCTCCCCTCGGCCAAACTAGCCAGGCTCCTCTGAATCCTCAAGCTTTGTACTTCTGTGCTTATCTTTGCATCGCTCAGCTCTAGCCAAGAACGCGGTTGAATTGTTTTAGCCAGAATCCCCCATAACCCGTATATGATCACCCTCACTATCTGGCAGGGTTCCTCTTCCCCCACTTATCCTAGCGCCCCGGCCCTGCCTCCAGGTAGAATGCTCTTTACCCCATAGGTTTCCTCTTAGTAATTTTCCACCCACCCGCCCTACACTCTGTTCGGAACTGAGCCCAGTTCTATACTGAAGTCTCTTCCTCTATTGCAAACACTTTTCTGAATAAAATCTTTTCTGACCTCTTTAACTGCTGTCCTGTTCTGGTTTTATTTTAGCACCTGTTAAACCTCTATTTAGGGGCTTCCAGGTGGCTTAGTGGTAAAAACTCTTGCCTGCTAATGCAGGAGACAAAAGAAACGGGTTTAATTCCTGGGTCGGGAAGATCCCCTGGAGGAGGAAATGACAACCCACTCCAGTATTATACTGTTATATTCCAGTATATTATATATTATTCATATATAATTATATGTTATTTATATATTATATTATATATTATTTATATATAATTAATATATATTATATTCCAGTATACTGGAAAACTCCATGGACAGAGGAGGCTGGCAGGGTACACTAGTTCAAGGGGTCACAAAGAGTTGGGACATGACTGAGCACTCACACAAACCTCTATTATCCTCTGGAAAGCAAATTATTCCTTTTATAAAGATTTCTAATCATCTTTCCCTTTCAAATCAATGAACCATAACGATCCTTATGAACTTTATATTTACTCTTCCCTAAGGAAAACAAAAACTGTTTCTTAAAAAAATCCATATTTTAATACACAACCATATCAGAAAGAATTGCTGTTTTGTATTTATTTTTATGGAGACTTTATATTTTAGAGTAGTTTTAGGTTCAAAGAGAATTGAGTTCCCATATACCACTCCCTCACCAGTCTCCCCGCACTCTCTTTTTAAGAGAGAAACAGGAAATAATTTGCAATATCTAACAAGAAGCGGATGGTTTAAAAGTATATTTTTATATATATATAGAAAAGTAAATCCCATAGTCACTTTGGAATGTTAACAGTGAAACTGGGGACCTTGCTGGGGTCCAGGTGAACTATGTTATTTTCATTTGTGTATATTTCCTAAATTTACATAGATACATATTCTTTTGTCAAGAGAATAAAGCTTTTTTTAAACCATAAGAATTTCATTTTATTGTGAAATTCAATTTAAAATTATTAGTAAAAATTAATATTTACTAAGCACCATATATTAGTAATATCATTTTGGACATACAGTCTGGCATATAAAAATACTCAGTGAAGGACTGATGAATAAATTAATTAGTTCAGAGAGTATTTTAAGAGCAGTTCATCAACTCCTCTCTCAAAATGTGGAGAGGAAAGACTTCACAATAAATAAAAGGAACAACTCTTTTCTGAGCTCTGAGCCAGCTCTGCACATACAATTTGATTCCTTTCCCTGCTCTGCCAAATGTTTTCATCCTCAGCTACACCTAAGGGTTTGGGGGCTGATGTCAAAGCTAGATTGCACTCCTTCTGAAGAGTTAACAATCTTTAAGAACATGCCCCTCCTTTCCAAAAATGCCCTCTCCAATCTTAAAAGGGACCCAGGTCACTAAATCACTTCTCATCTCCTTCTGCCGTCAGTCTTTTTCTTGGCACCTATTTGTTTCAATACATCTGTAACAATTTCCTCAAATTACGAAGAAGATACAGGGAAGATAATAACTAAAAACCACACTATGGAAAACATCACTGTTACAAACATTTCCACTGCTTGCTTCCCAGGAGCTAAGGGAGATTGGGGGAGGGAGCTCGAAGCTAAAGCTACTGCAGCCTGTCCCTTGAGCCTCCTGTTGTTTCCCTTTGCTGAGATGAGCAAGCTCCCAAGAACTCTCCAGTGAGAGAGAAGAGGGATGAAGGGCATTGAGGGGAAGAGTGTGCAGTGGTGAGAAGTATAGGACTGTCCTCCCAGGACTGGGGCTCCAGCTGAAAAGCAGTCCCACAGTGGACAGTGACCAACCTTCCCCACAGCCTTTCATTCAGACTTCACGCAGCGCGGGTTTCCTCAGCAGGGAGGGAAAACCCCACAAACTTGAGAACTGAAGTTACAGAACAACCAGTGTAAAAACTACCACCTACTGGGCAGCAACTATACGCCAAGCACAATATACAAACAATAACCTTGCTCCTCACACAATCCTTTAAAGAAGATATCATACAGACCTGCAATCCACCCAAGGACATCAAGGCCAGATGTGTAGCAGAACTCAGAATCTGCAGTGTTTTAGAAGACAAGCAATAAAAAGCATACATATCCTGTCTTTGTGGAGTGGCTCCCTGTAACTGGGATTATCAACACTTTTCAACAGTGAATAATTACCCTAAGTGGGATGACTTTAAATCAAAGCACACTGTACCGCCAAATGACTTTGAGCCAGACTTATTAAAAACCTGTTTTTAGACCATTTTGGAGTTGGGAAACTGTGACTGAGAGATTGTGAGCCATTATCTCTATTTTATGGATGAAGAAACTGTTGCTGAAAGTTAAGTGACCACAAGTGATAGAGTCAGGATTTGATTTAATAGAGAAGATGTTAGTCTAAATAACAGGATTTAGACTTGATGGAAGCCAGAACTTCATGATTAGAAAACACTTTTTCCATTTTGTGCTAAGTGATGTCACACAGCTTGCAGCTGGCAGGATGCCTCCAGATTTATTGATATGCTTCCAAAAATTCAGGATAAATCAAGTTTAGGGAACCCTGCACTCCTATAGCCAAATCTTTCTATGACTAAAATAATCTCAGCCCTCCATGTCTGCTAAGTATAAATCTTTTTCTCTGGAGTCTTTGTTACCTAAGAGAGAAACTAAGATAATGTTTAGTGAAGAAGTCTTACGTGTCCCTTTTCTGAAATTATTTGCAAATATTTTGTTATTAATTTTATGAACTTCCCTGATAGCTTAGCTGGTAAAGAATCTACCTGTAATGCAGGAGACCCTGGTTCGATTCCTGAGTCCGGAAGATCCCCTGAAGAAGGGACAGGCTACCCACTCCAATATTAACGGGCCTCTCTGGTGACTCAGATGGTAAAGAATCTACCTGCAATTCAGGAGACCTGGGTTAGATCCCTGGGTTGGGAAGATCCCCTGGAGGCGGGACATAGCAACCCACTCCAGTACACTTGCCTGGAGAATCCCCACGGACAGAGGAGCCTGGTGGGCTAGAGTCCACAGGGTTGCACGACTGAGCGACTAAGCACACACACACGTTATTATATATTTGTGTTTTGAAGGGGGGAGAAAAATTCCGTTCCTATTATCAGATGCGGCCAGGGATCTGTGGCCCCAAATAGAAAAACAGCCACTGCTTTACAATCCAAGATGCAGAGTTTCTGGAACACCTCCCAAGACAGGTAATTCACTACCTCTGGAGACTGCCCACCTCAGTTTGATTTTTCGTTGTCCCATAGGTGTTCCTATGTTTTCTCTAATTAGAGGTATACTCAGCCATTTTAAAAAATGCTTCATACAGATTAAAACTGGCTCAGAAAACCTAAAACTAACAAAATAATCCCTGGAGAAGCAAATGGCAACCCACTCCAGTATTCTTGCCTGGAAAATCCCATGAATTTCATTTACAGTTCATGGGGCCACAAAGAGTCGGACACTGAGTCACTGAGCAAAATAAAATATTGTACTCTGTGCTCACCAAACCTTAGAGCTAGAAGAGGGAACAGTCAGGTCTCACTTTTCAAAAAAATTTAAAAGATGCAAAGGTAAGTGTCTGGACCCAAATCACAACCTTATAAATGATGTCCCCTGACTTCAAACATTCAGCTCCCTTGTTCTGCTCTCATTTTTTCTTTGTAGTACTTCTCTCCACATGAAATACTGTGTATCTGCTTTTTTTTCTTTTTCATTCTGTCTCTTCTATAAGAATGTAAGGTTTGTAAAAGCAAGGTCTTCCCCTACTTTGTTCACTGTTTAATCTCAAGTTCCAAAAACAATATCAAGCATGCAACCAGTGGTCCCATGTCTGCTAGATGAATATAGGAAGGAAGGAAAGAAGGGAGTAAGGGAGGGAGGGACTATACAGCAGAATTGGAAAGAACTGGAAAGGGAAGAAACCCGCAACTGTTGCATGCCTGCGATGTGTCTGGAGCACACACGATAGTGTTGGGATGTGATCCGCTGTCTGGGGCCAGTCCAAGCCCGTGCTCTTTATCCCGGGGTGACCTTCGGAGTGAGAGCAGGAAGGTCTTCAAACAGGCCCAGGTCAGCATCCCGGAACCACCATTTGAGAGCTTCAAAATTCAACCACTTTATGTCACAGTTTTATAACCTGTAAAATGGTAGTACCAATAGCTCTTATGTCTTTAGGGTTGTTGTCAAGATCAACTAAGTGTGGTAAATTACAAAATGGCCATAAAGTTTGTGGCTCTTTCCATCAGAAGATGGAGTCTTTCTCCACCTCTTTGCATGTGGGCTCCCCTTTTTTTGGCCAATAAGACAGCAGGAACTGTGAGTTAAGCATAAAGCTCAAGAGTGTGTGCACCCTAGGGTTTGCACAATTCTAGTCAAGAGCAGAGAGTTCTCAGGCTAACAGGCTGGATGTAACACACAGAGCCCCCAGCTTATAGCCTGTAAATCACACATGGTCCAGCCACATGCCAACTGAGCAAACTCAGTAGAAATCAACCACAAGCTGGCCCAGACCAGAACCTCCCAGCTCTCCTAGAGAACTAGGAACTAAATAACAGGTGTTATTTTAAGTCACTGAGTTTGGTTTTTTTAATTATGATGAAATATATTGTTGTTTAGTCACTAAGTCGTGTCCAACTCTTTTGCAGCTCCAAGGACTGTCATCCACCAGGCTCCTCTGTCCATGGGATCTGTCAGGCAAGAACACTGGAGTGGGTTACCATTTCGTTCTCCAGGGGATGGTGTAGACCCAGGGATCTAACCTGTGTCTCCCACACCAGCAGGTGGATTCTTTACCACTAAGCAATTAGGCAAGCCATGGTGAAATATACGTAACATGAAATTGCCCATCTTGACCATTTGTAAGCAGGCACTTCAACACTGTTAAGTGTAGTCATACTATTGTGCAACCAAACTCCAGAATTAAGCCACCCTGTTTTGGGGTGGCTACCCAGTGAAAGCTAACTGATAATAGACTTCAAGTCTAGCACATAGAAGAACTCAAATGCTGTTTATTATTAATTTGATTAGTTTAACTCACAGTATAATCCCCTAATCCCATTCACCTGCCAAATTACTGTTCCCCAAATACTGCTTTCATCATGTCATGGGTGCATTTGACCATTGCCTGCTTCCATGAATACAGCTCAGCTCCAGGATTCCCACATGCACCCACTGCACTTTGTACTTCTTTTTTTTTTTTTTTTTTAAGTTAATTTATATTGGAGTACAGTTGCTTTACAATGTACTTTAAAAAAAATTTTTTTTTCTAAATCCCTTTTAAAGCATTTATTTATTTACTTAGCTGTGCCTGGTTTTAGCTGCAGTACATGGGATCTTTGACCTTAATTACAGCATGTGGGATCTACTTCCTTGTCCAGGGTTGGAACCTGGGACCCCTGCATTGGAAGCAAGGAGTCTTAGCCACTGGACCACCAGGGAAGTCCCTTTACAATGTACTTCTCACTTGGAAGCCTCAGCCCCACACACTGTGCACAGTCCTACCAAATAACTTGGCTCATACTGTCTTTACACACGGATGAGCCTCACCACTAATCTAAACCTAATACTTCTTCAAGGCCCTACATATTACAAAGCACTTATTCTGTGTTTTCTGAAAACTTTTTGCTGTAAAATGGTTCTACTTCACTAAAATTTTCCTGAAATCTCAATGAACTTGAGATGACTTGACATTTCCTGGGTTAACTTTTTTTCTTTTTGGCCAAACTACACGGGTGCCTGGGGTCCCAGTTCCCCGACCAGGGATCAAACTCTCGCCCCCTGCACTGGAAGTGCACAGTCTTAGCCACTGGACCACCAGGAAAGTTCCCTAGGTTAATCTCTGTACACCTGTTCTCCATCAGGGATGAACTGAGGGTACACAGTTTCCTGTCTGTGTCCATCACACAAAGTGTGTTCAGCTTTCAGCTGAATCTGTACCATCCTCTGCTTAATGTGACCCTGTTGCTCATCACCTTAATGATTGTCAGCATGATGGAATCAAAAACGGTTTGTTATAGTATTTTCAGTATTTTTGTCTTCGCTTAAAATATTTTAGGGACTTCCCTGGCAGTCCAGTGGTTAAGACTTCAGGTTCCTAATGCAGGGGGCATGGGTCTGCTCTCTGGTTGGGGAACGAAGATCCCACAGGCTGCAGAGCACAGCCTAAAAAATTAAATAAAACATTTTATAAATAAGTACATTTTTTTAAATTAAAGCAATTATGAGTCAAGTTAATTAGAAATACAGTATCCATAAGAAAGGAATTTAAAGTTCTGAAATAACCAGATCACACCTAAGGAATACTGTTCAGTTTTGAATACTAGACTTTAAAGGGAGAGAGAAAAGGTTGGTTAATGACCTGGAAAGCATTGGGAGCAAGGAGTCTTAGCCACTGGACCACCAGCGAAGTCCCTTTACAATGTACTTCTAACTTGGAATCCTCAGCCCCAAACACAGAATAAGTGTTATATAATAACATATAATGAATAACTCAGGCAGAACACAGAATATTTGGCTTGTATATCAGTATTCTTGGAGAGAATGAGACTTGTCCTAAAATTTCAAGTGGCATATTACAAAACAAGGATTCGACTCTCTTGACTCCAGAGGGTAAACAAAGAGTAAAACTTCAACTCACTGTTAAGAAACACTTCGTAAAAACCAGAACTGTCTGGAGGGGGCCAGTCTCCAGAGGTAGTGAATTACCTGTTCCAGGAAGTGTCCAGGAAACTGTACATCTTGGATTGTAAACCAGTGGCTATTTTTCCGTTTTGGGTCACAGATCCCTGGCACCATCTGATAATAGGGAATAGAATTTTTCTACTCCCTCAAAACACACAAATATACAATAAAATAAATATTTCCAAATAATTTCAGGAAAGGACCACCTAAGAGCTCTTAGCCAGAATCTCCTATATTAAACGAGTATCTATCAGCCAAGGTATAGGAGCAATTCAAGGCTGTATTTCCTTTAAGTGAAAGTGAAGTCGCTCAGTCGTGCCTGACTCTTTGCTACCCCATGGACAGTAGCCTGCACCAAGCTCCTCCGACCATGAGATTATCAAGGCAAGAGTACTGGAGTGGGTTGCCATTTCCTTCTCCAGTATTTCCTTTAGGCATCCCTTCAAAAATTAATCCCCTATCCCATGCAGAGGTGACTTTTCCCTTCTGTAAATTTCCTTACCTCATGTACTATATATATTCTGCCAGTTACTTAAGTTTCTTTTGTTTACAAAGCTAGAGGTTTCTTGAGGGCATTGCATCAAGGTACATCAAACATCAAACAAGGCTCCTGTTTTCAAATAGCTTAAAATCTGGAATCAAACAGATTCTTAACCCTGAAAGGGACTTTGGGAACATAAAATCCATCCACAAATAACCAGGATACAAGACTATGGGGCTGATACAAGATTAAACAGTGCTAGAGAAAATGGTTGAGGGAAGGTCAGAGGTAACATGAAAAAACATCTCATTATGGTGCCTGCCTAAGTTTTCTATGAACAATTTTATAACATTTTATCGACCGGACAAGACAATGAGCTCTTTGGGTGTCTAATTTGTCTACACGTTATCCTGCCCTTCTGCACCAGGCATAAAGCCTAAAACAGAATAGATGTTTAATGTCTCCTGAGTGGTCAACAAAGGTAGCAGTCACAGAAGCTAGACTGTGAAGAAGGATTCTGAGTTACATCACAAAGGGAAAATTTTTCTGATGGAAAATTACAGTGTTTTACTAAAGGACAACAACTAAGAGTATATTTAAACAAAGGACAGTATTTGTGATGTTTCCATTGGGGAAAAGAATTTATAACTTTTGATATAACCCCACTACTTCAGTTGAATGTGTCTATTCATTTAAAAATCACTTAATGACTTTCTTGTTGGAATAAATACCATATTTATTCATTGCAAATTCACTGAACAAAGGGTACAGGAGTGAGGCAGATGAAATACAAACAAACCCAAGTCTGGCCTTCAAAGAGCCAACAGTATAGCTAATCGAGGGACAGACAGACAAATAATTAGAACTTGCAAGAGTAGATAAGTGTTCTAAAAAACTCAGGGAGCACAGAGGACGAAGGGACTGCTCAGACTGCAGGAAAGAGTCGGGGAGAAGAGTATGGAGGTGTTGTAACTGAAAACTGTAAGAATGAGTAAGGTTTCATTCCAGAAAAGGTATTCCTGACGATATTTGCATAGTTCATTATGTTCAACAAAATTCTTTCACACGTCCTCTCCCATTTAATCTACCCATGTAGTCTCGGTTGTTTAACCCACGTATTACAAGACACACCAAAAACCAATCTCAGGGACAGAACAAAATGTGAAGCCAAACTACTTGAAAACCAATGTCTTGAACGAATAGAAACATTTTAAGCAGCAAGACAACTTGGGGGTTAGGGGAATGCCTAGGAGACCAAGGGCAGCCGGGCCAAATATTGGGGTAACGGAAGGTGAACCAAACTTGGCAGGTGGGGCCGCCTGACGTGATAGGGGTCTGTTCCCCGCAGGGAAGGAGGGAGCTCGAGGGGTCTGGCACTCGCTGGCCGCAACCTCTGCGCTCGATTCTGGGCCCTGCCGGTCAGACCCAGAAGTCAGCGGTCGCGCGCAGCCTCCCCACTCCGCGGGGATGCAGGGATGCTCAGCCCACCTGGTCCATTTTGGGTATCACCTTCCGCCGGCCCCCCATCTGGAAGCGCAGAAGGTTGTAGAACTCCTCAGGGTGCCCCAAGCACTTCACGAACTCCATGCTGGCGGCAGCGGACAGTCGGATCCCTGAGCTCACCTCGTCGACACCTCAGCCTGGCCCCTTCCCGCACGGGATTAGGCTGAGGAGGTGCGGCGAGGAGGGGCGGGGCGGAGGCGGACCCAACGCGGCGGCGCCACGCCCATTTCCCCACCAACAACAACGGGCCTCCAGCTCTCGCGCGGCTCCCGGTGAGCGCGCGGGGTGGACTGACGGCTGTCGATTGGCTAGGGCCGCTCGCACCAGGAAGACGCTGGCCAATCGGCGGCGGCATGAGTCTGGCGTGAGGACCACATCCTAGAGGCTAAATGGAGGGTGAAAAGGGGGCGGGAGAGCAGGATTGGTGCTCGTAATGAAGGGGGGGTGGCCTTCGTTTTCCTCCGCTAGGCTTGCGCGGATCTGGGGCAGTGAACTCTCGCTTTGCGAAACCCCGAGGCGGAGCTCATGGCGTTGGAGACCGGCCCCAGGCTGGCTTCCTCTGAAAGCCCAGCCGCGGAGAGTCCAGTATGACTTTGTTAACAAGCCCTCCACGTGTTCGTCCTGCCGACCAGTTTAGCTCTTCCCGGACGCACTCGGCGCAGCCGCACCTCGCTGGGTGGGATCAGCCTGAGGCTGCCGAACACACTTAAATTTAGTACCAGAAAAGGATTTGAAGAATTTCTACGCCCTATCCAAAGATGATATGGAAAGTGCTCTCATAAGCCCTAAAAAGTACTTGCTGTCCCAGCCCCCAACGCCCATATCTATTTTAACAGCAATCAGTGATCCTTTTAAAATTTTAAGGCAGACCAGATCACTGCCTAAAAACCTGCAGTGTCTCTCCATTACATTCATAAACGCCAAAGTTCCTATGAGAGTCTAAAAGCTATATATATGAGTAGCGCCCCATTCTCATTACCTCTCTCACCTTTATTTTCTATCCCTCCCTCCTTTGCCCCAGGGCCTGTTGTCTACAGTTCATTTTTCCTGCACTATTTCCTCCCACCCCAGATATGCAGTTGGCTAACTCCTTCAAGTCTTTGCTGATTTCTCATTTAGGCCCACACTGGTCACCCTGTTTTACAGGGCAGCTTGCCCTGATTCCTCCTCCACCACTGCTGATGCCCCATTCTGCTCTAGTTTTTCTAGTAGTATCGTTTATACGGTCCTTGGACTCTTTCAGTTCAGTTCAGTCGCTCAGTCATGTCCGACCCTCTGCGACCCCATGAATGGCAGCGCGCAAGGCCTCCCTGTCCATCACCAACTCGCGGAGTTCACTCAGACTCACGTCCATCCAGTCAGTGATGCCATCCAGCCATCTCATCCTCTGTCGTCCCCTTCTCCTCCTGCCCCCAATCCCTCCCAGTATCAGAGTCTTTTCCAGTGAGTCAACTCTCCACATGAGGTGGCCAAAGTACTGGAGTTTCAGCTTCAGCATCATTCCCTCCAAAGAAATTCCAGGGCTGATCTCCTTCAGAATGAACCGGTTGGATCTCCTTGCAGTCCAAGGGATTCTCAAGAGTCTTCTCCAGCACCACAGCTCAAAAGCATCAATTCTTTGGCCCTCAGCTTTCTTCACAGTTCAACTCTCACATCCATATATGACCACTGGAAAAACCATAGCCTTGACTAGATGGACCTTAGTCGGCAAAGTAACGTCTCTGCTTTTCAATATGCTATCTAGGTTGGTCATAACTTTTCTTCCAAGGAGTAAGTGTCTTTTAATTTCATTGCTGCAGTCACCATCTGCAGAGATTTTGGAGCCCCCCAAAATAAAGTCTGACACTGTTTCCACTGTTTCCCCATCTATTTCCCATGAAGGGATGGGACAGATGCCATGATCTTCGTTTTCTAAATGCTGAGCTTTAAGCCAACGTTTTCGCTCTCCTCTTTCACTTTCATCAAGAGGCTTTTTAGTTCCTCTTCACTTTCTGCCATAAGGGTGGTGTCATCTGCATATCTCAGGTTATTGATATTTCTCCTGGCAATCTTGATTCCAGTGTGCTTCTTCCAGCCCAGCGTTTCTCACAATGTACTCTGCATATAAGTTAAATAAGCAGGGTGACAGTATACAGCCTTGACGTACTCCTTTTCCTATTTGGAACCAGCCTGTTGTTCCATGTCCAGGTTGAACTGTTGTCTCCTGACATGCATATAGGTTTCTCAAGAGGCAGGTCAGGTGGTCTGGTATTCCCATCTCTTGAAGAATAGAAATTGATAAGAGGCCAGACCAGGAATTCAGGCAAGGCTTTACTGGGACACAAGGGAGAGAAAACAAGTAGTAGATTCCCTTGCTCACTCTCTGAAGGGGGCCGAGCTTGTCCCTTAAATGGGGTGAGGGTAGGGGCAGATCAGTGGGTGGTGGGTGGAAGGGGAAGGGGTGGCTTAGGTGGTTGGCTCACCCCTCTAGTGGTGCTGTTGCAAGGATCATGTAGTACCTGCTTTTGTTTCTGGCACCTCCTGCCAGTTTTGGTCTTATTGTATCTTGTTGTTCATGTGGAACCCTGTACCAAGGTCACAGGATAAAAATCTCTGGAAATGACCAAACCCCGTAGCAACTGTTGCCATCAGCCTCCAGATCTAAACCAGCCAGTTCTCTGACCCCATATTATGTAAAATGTGCACCCTATTAACCAGCCTATAGCATCGTAACCAATCACCTAATACCACCATTCCAGTAGAAATTTTCTCTGTCTTGAGGCTATAAAAGTTGGCTGCTAACCTGTAAAAGGGTTCGGTTCTCCCTTGAGCCAGCCCACTGTTCTAACAGCATCTCCCACTCTAATAAACTTTATTCTCCTCTCATTCTGCCTCCTTGTATCTGGAAATTCTTTTCCAACCCATGCACGGACCATCATTTGCCCAGCAGTTCATAATTTGCCCAAACTGCCCAAACATGTAGTTACGTTTAGTCCCTTCTAGTCTCTTTGCATTCTGCTGCTCGGGGAGACATCTGTCCAGGTCTAGGCACTACAATTAAGGGTCCAGGTCCCAGCCTATCTCAGTACTGATTACATTCTGATATATATTGTTTACTTATGATGTTTAGTGTCGGCTTCTCCTTATAAACTGTAAGTTCAATGATGACAGACCTTTGTTTCGTTCACTAACATAGGCTCAAGTCTTACAATGCAACTCTTTGATGTCCCCTGAACACTGCAAACTTAACATTGCCCCTAACTGGAATCTCTTGCCCATTGAAATTCCTTCTTCTCCACTAACAGCCTCCCGGTTGCCTAATTACAAAATCCACATGTCATCCCTAAGTCCTCCTTGCTCTCCCTACATCCAGTCATTCATCAAGTCTCTGGAGTCCAAGAAACACATATCTTTCATCTTAATCTCTGCTCCATCAAAGTTCAAGCCTCATCTTCTCTCTCCAACTATTTTGAGGAGTTTCCCATCTCTCTCTCTCCATCCAATCCCATGTGACAGTTTAAGTAATGTATCTAAAACATATATTTGATTATATTACTCTCTTGCCTACCATCTTTCCATTTCATTTTATAAGGTACTGTGATTTTAATCAGCTTAAGGTGAGGCCCTGTGGGCTTTTAGACTTTGGTTACATGAATTAGTCTTGCAACACAGAAAAACAGATTGAAGGGAGAACTCATGTACCCACGATTTAGTTTCGTCTTACCTGGGGTTTCAGTCAGCTCAGTTCAGTCGCTCAGTCGTGTCTGACTCTTTGAGACCCCATGAACCGCAGCATGCCAGGCCTCCCTGTCTAACACGAACTCCCAGAGCCTACCCAAACTCATGTCCATTGAGTTGGTGATGCCAAACCTGATGTTTGGTCCTGCTTAAAACTCTTGTCCTAAAGGAAATCAACCCTGAATATTCATTGGCAGGGCTGATGTTGAAGCTGAACTTCCAATACTTTGGCCACCTGATGTAAAGAACCAATTCAATAGAAAAGACCCAGATGCTGGGGAAGATTGAAGGCAGGAGGAGCAGGGGATGACAGAGGATGAGATGGTTGGATGGCCTCACCAACTCAATGGACATGAGTTTAAGCAAACTCTGGGAGATGGTGAAGGACAGGGAAGCCTGGAGTGCTGCAGCCCATGGGGTCACAAAGAGTCGGACACAAGAGCCACTGAACAAGAGTAACAGAAACTCTTGTCAACTTGTAACTTCGTATCTCTACTTGCATACTGCTTTTGGCCAGAAAACACAAAGTTAAGAGTTTTAGCACTCCCTCGTTGCCCTGTTACAAGAATCCTGTAAGAAACATTCCCTTCTTTCAATTTTAAACTCCATAGAGGAAATGCTTTGAAGATAAAATCAAGGATTCTGGCATAGAATAAAAATTCCCTCATCATTTGGCACCTAAATTCCCTTTGGATTTCAGCCTCCTATTCAGTCACTTGACTACTTTGAAACCTCTTTTGAAGCTTTTTTGAAGCTCCCTGGCCTGTCTGTTCTTCAGATTTAACAAGCATCCGTTAAACACCAACAACGTGGCCCATACTGGGAATAATGAAGACAAGGTGGATGAGGTTTTACCCCAAAGACAGAGAGGCGGAAGAAGTCCAGTCCAGAGTGAGAGACAGATGTGTCTGACGTGATGTTGCTGTTCTCTAGACACACCTGGAGCCTCATCCAGTTCCCCCAGTCTGATCTAGGTGCCCAACCAGAAACAGTATGGATAAATGGACAGTGGCCAGACCAAATAAAAGAATTCTTACCCATAACCTCTGCACTAGTCAGCCTGAAATGGTCAGGACTTGATCAACTACTTCTCTATTTTTTGTCCCTGCTTCCAACTCAGGACCAACCACAGAAAGCCAAATATACTCCCAAACCAGTCACACAAGACACCCCCACTTCTAATTAGCTTGCTTCCAGCATCCCCTTGCCAACCTCCTACCATCAGAGCAAAACGATGATTTTTTTTTTTTTTGGACTATGAAGTCTTCCCACTCCCTGCCTGCCTCTGAGTTTCAGCCACATGCCAGTGATGGGGGCTAAGGCCCTCGCTATAGCAAGCTCTGAATAAAAAGCCTCATTTGATTTTTTTTTATTCTGGTGGACTTTTCTATTTCCACAAACCTCATTACTTCAATCTTGTTTACTGGTTACTCTCATCCTGAACTTTATGCTAATTATCCTTTGTCTGACTCTTCACCTCACCTTGAACCCCTCAAGGTCAGGGACTGTGTCTAAACAGGGCACCTGGCACAGTACTTGCCACGTAACACGTCTCCAGTACTTTTTATTGAATACCAAGGCTTGAAATAAGAGGCTGTATTGGAACTTACAGACCACGGATAGGCAGTCACTGGGCTCCCACCCTGACACATAAAGCACTTTTTCGTAACCTACTGAAATGTTTCCAACACTCTGTCGTAACAAGCTGGCCTCCTCCTACTACTGTAGAAGTTTCCTTGTCTTGTTTATCATTGTATTTCCAGACCTAGCATTTAGGAGGCATTTACGAAATAATAACTGGGGGCTCTTTATCCCTTCTCAGTGTCTATCCTGAGAGATTTGTACTTTCCTTTTCTTTAATAAATCCTATTCACTTGGTACCATGGGTGTCTGCGTGTTCGTAAGTTCATTCTTCAGCTCTGTGAACAAGAACTCGGATTCTCATTTCATCTTTTGGGGGCTCATCCAGGATCCTTCAACACCTATGTAAGATCCGAAAAGTCAAGTCTAGGCAATGGCTGATTCCACTCCTCCTTTTGGGACCATCTTATGGAACTGGGTATCAACTTTCACCTGGTAGAAACCCCTGGTCCTGAATGGAAGTCTTAGTTTGCTCATATTGTTTTTTGGCCCTTGTATTCTAAATTGTCTCTCTCGCTTTGTAATGTCTCACATTGAAGCTATCAAGCTTCAAATGGTTACAGAAATAGAGCCTAAGATGACATACCGAGGTTCACTAGATCATCCCAGTGGTGAAGATCTAATTGCCATCCCTTCATGATGCCCCTACATAGCTTGGAGAAGCCAGATTGGTCACTGCCCCTTTCTCCATAATGGCATTGAGAGTCTCCATCTCTAGAGGTGGGGATTGAGGTAGAAACTGCTAGGCAGTCAGTGTAGGGCTCTGAGACCTCGGTCTTGTTTTCAATAAACATCTCACTCCGTTAGCCTAAATTCTGTCCTGAATTCTTGGAATGCGTCCTTTTGTTGTTCAGTCGCTCAGGCATGTCTGACTCTTTGTGACCCCATGGACTGCAGCACTCCAGGCTTCCCTGTCCTTCACCATCTCCCATAGTTTGCTCAAACTCATGTCCATTGAGTTGGTAATGCCTTCCAACCATCTCATCCTCTGTCATTCCCTTCTCCTCCTGCGTTCAGGGTCTTTTTCAGTGAGTCGGTTCTTTGCATCACGTGGCCAAAGTACTGGACTTTCCAGCTTCGGCATCAGTCCTTCCAATAAATATTCAGGGTTGATTTCCTTCAGGACTGACTGGTTTGATCTCTTTGCTTTCCAAGAGACTCTCAAGAGTCTTCTCCAGCACCACAGTTCAAAGGCATCAATTCTTCAGAACTAAGCCTTTTTTATTGTCTAACTCTCACATCTGTACATGACTACTGGAAAGGCCATAGCCTTGACTATATGGACCTTTGTAGGCAAAGTGATTTCTCTGCTTTTTAGTACGCTGTCTAGGGTTGTCACTGCTTTTCAATGTGTCTTTGGCCTGATAAATGATCAGCAATCAGATCCAGGGAAGCAACCAAAAATGTAATTAATACTAGTAAAGATATAAAACTGCTATAATCCCCACCTTTTGGGGGACTCTTTACCCCCCTCAGTGTCCATGTTGAGAGCTTTGTACTTTCCTTCTCTTTAATAAATTCCTATTCACTTGTCAAAAAATTTAAAAAGAAATAGAAAGAAACAATTATTGAATGGCTAAGGCCACTGAGAAGAGACTCTTGAGAGTCCCCTGGACTGCAAGGAGATCCAACCAGTCAATCCTAAAGCAAATAAGTCCTAAATATTCATTGGAAGGACTGATGCTGAAGCTGAAACTCCAATACTTTGGCCACCTGATGTGAAGAACTGACTCACTGGAAAAGACCCTGATGCTGGGAAAGACTGAAGGCAGGAGAAGGGGACAACAGAGGATGAGATGGTTGGATGGCATCATGGACTTGATGAAAATGAGTTTGAGCAAACTCCAGGAGTTGGTGATGGACAGGGAAGCCTGGTGTGCTACAGTCCATGGGGTCACAAAGAGTCAGACACGACTGAGCGACTGAACTGAAGGCCACTGAAGCCTCACATTAAATACCAAGCTTTTTACAATGCCAATCATCATGAAACTCCAGCTCTTAAGTAAATCTTTTCCCTAACACCTGCAGACTCCAAATATCTCACCTCTTACTTCTAAGTGAAACCTGGACTCCCCACCGCTCACCTGCAGCCTGTCAAGCAAAGCCTTGCCTCACATCCAACAGGCACATGGCCACAGGGGTCATTCCCACTGTTCACCCCACCCTGGCCTAGCAGGTTCTGCAGCACCATCTTCTCTCATCCTCAGTCCGCCTCTCCTGGCTCTTCCTTTCCTCCTCACAGAACTAACCTGAGACTCTCTGCCAAGAAGCTCCTGCCAGGATGAATGAGCAGAGAGGGTGCGGCAGCCAAGTTTTCTGTTTCTTTCATGTCTCTGCTTCCCTGTCACCTCCACATGGAACCCAGTCCAGGCAGTTCTGCTGAAGAACTGACAATGTGGTCATCAGCCTTCACAACTCAGCTACTAGATGCCACTATTTTCCTCATTACAGACTGAAGTCAGAGAGATGCTAAGTCAGTTCCTGAGAGGACAGTGTAGATGGAGAATTACTCTCCCAGGTTTCGCTCTATAAACTTCTATGTGGCTTGAATTTTAACAACTTTAATGATAAAATAAGGAATCTCCTTTGCCCTCTTGGCTTTCTACCATTCACACCCTGACAATCTTCCACTGTGGGTTCATCCAGCATAGCTCTTCTCTTTGACCCTAAGCTACAGAGACTGCTGAACAAGGTCAGGAAATGGAGCAACTACTCTAGTCTCCAGCATGGTTCCACAACCTTCCCTTGAGCTCTAACTTCCCCTCACAGCTGTTGCAAAAGCTCCCTAACTCCTACTCTGTGCCTCAAAAGACCTCACCTCCCACTCATTTTCTCCGTGTCTGTTTTTCTTTTCCGACTCGAGCCCAGGCTTCTCTACATGCGGGCACTGGTGTTTCCCTTCGTCCTGGTTTCCCCCTCACCCAATCATACACACATCCTCACATCACTTCCGTCTGTGACCCTCTTTCTCATTTCCTTCAGGGACCACCTTCTTGAAGAGTGGGGCTCCCTCACAGCTCACTGGGCTCCCACCCAGTCCTCAGCCCCTACAGACTGGCTGCCATTCTGCACAACTGGCTCTCGAAGGTCATGACCTCAAATTTGCCCTACTGTCCAAGGCAGAGGCCTCTTCTCTATTGTGTGCACCACTGGCTGCCCCCAAAGTTCTCTCCTCCTGTTCCATCTGATCCCCAGTTGGCTTCTGTCATCTCTTGCTTCTTCTACAAAAGACCTTAAGGCTCTCCTGTGACCTCCATCCTTCTCAGGCCACACGAGTACCCTTGTTAACCTTCTTGAACTGACCCTCAGCTCCAAGGAAAGCTCCCAAATCCATGCCTGAAGCCTGCACTGGCAGCGAGCTTCCTGACTGTTGTCCTCCTGCTTAGGCACAGGTGCCCCAAGCTCAGCGCACAAGGTCTGTCTCCTCATGGACCCTGCTCAGTTCCCCCGACTTCCCACCTCAAGGGCAAGGTGGGCGTGGCTTCCTCGAGCTCTCAGCTGCCAGGCCTCAGCCATCCTCAGCCCCTCCCCAGCTGTGTTTCCACAGCCAGTCAGCCGACATCCATCACCATGGTGACCCTCCCATCTCCCCTCCTTTCCACTTCCAAGGCTGTTTCTAGTTCTGTGGCTTCTTTTCTCAACAACTGCCGACAGCATTTTCCCTTTTCTATTAATCTCAGTGAGTGTCCACTCACATGCAGGCTGTGATGTCTGCCCAGCCCATCCCTTCTTGTACTCCAGCCCCTCACAGACACTGACTTATAGGAAATGGCCTGTGTGGATACCACCTTGGCCCCCAGCCAGTGCCTGCCATCAAATGGCTTTCCCCACCCCACCGTGGGCGACTCAGTGACTTCAGACAGACAAGAGTAAAGAGTGCATGGCTGCCCTCCTCCCAGCCCCGCTCCTTGTAAGTAGACCCACCTGGCCAATTCAACACGTCTCACACGGTGCCTTCACAAAGAGCTCAGTTACATACGGTGAAAGAACCTTTCCAGCCAAATAAAGATGACAGCACAAAGTGATGAACAGCTTTATTTCCGTGTCCTGGTTTCTTCGAGGTTTCGCTAACAACTTTGATCCCTGTACTGGTGAGCATGTCAATAGTCACAAATACATCACCTTGGGGAGGAAACAAGCAGGTTGTTTTTTTTTTTTTTTTTTTCCTATAACCCACTGGACACACCAGGAAGGTGGCCAGCTCCCTGATCCTGTCTCTCCTTTTTCTCCTGGTGTCTCTGTCCCACGGAAAGGGTCCAATTGGGAGGCTAAATTCGAGCACTACTCTCCTGTTACTTCCTCCTCAGCCCTGGATCCCTCTTGGGGAAAAAAGAAGAATAATTCCCTTTTCCTGGTTCTCAAATGGAGGATCTTAACTGCAGCCAGTGTTTCAAAACCAAAACCAAACCAAAACCAAACCAGTTCAAGATGTTTCAAAACATCTGCAAAGCAGTGCTGGGCCTGGCTGTCTCCCACCGGCTCTTATTTTCTCTGCCACACTGTCATTTCAGGAGGTCTTCCCTAAAGTGCCACTGTGACTTGTCTCATCTTTCAAAATGGGGATCAGATAGAAGAATTAACCAAAACTAGCAGAGAACAAAATCGAACTTCGTGAAAACTGCCTTAGACTGAACTCCAGTGAGATGGACATCAATAGTACTCGCATCCCAACCACCCAATTCCTGTGCCCAGTCCCAATCTCTGCCCACACCTCTGTCTGCAATGCTCAGGCATCACAGTCCCTTCAGGGCTAAGCTCCATGTAGAAGGAGGCTGGACGCTTTAGGAGGGCTGCACCTGCTTGGGCTCATCTGCTGACAACCTGGGCTGGCACTGGGGGCACCACCACGTGAGCCTCTGGAAGCCCCCTGGGGGCCCCAGGGACTCTTTCACCACCTGGTGCCCACCAGGGCACTGCTCCTTCTGGTAGATCTGCGTGTGCTGCTGTGTGCCCTGGAATTTGCCCTGCAGCCAGTCTGCACTGAAGGCCACCACATGGTCCACGAGGGCCTCGAGGCGTGGAAGACCCAGGAGGGAGCCTGGAGAAAGCGGGTGGATCCTGGCTCTGAACAGGGCCTCGTTCTTAATGATGTTCCCTGCAAGAAGGTGGGGAGGGGACGAGGGAAGGCAAAAGGACATGTCCATAAGAAAAGCTGGCCACAGAATTAATAAAACGGAGCAAAGTTAGCATAGGGAGCACCTCAGGAGGAACCATGCGTCCTTGGGGCTCTCAAGGGAGTCCCTGCACTGAGCTGGTCACCCCATCTGCGAAGGATCTGCTAACAGCCATCTGGTGGATCACAGTCCATGGAGTTGCAGAGAGCTGGACACAATTGAGGACTTAGCATGCACATATCCCAGAGGTGGTTGTAAAGATGAAGTGACATAAAACTCACACGTGGCCCAGGTTATAGCAAAGAGATTAACAAAAGGGGCTTGGATCTGAGTGCCTGGCTGTGAATCCTGGCCCAACCAGACCCAGCTACCTGACCCTATCGAGTTCCCTGCCCTCCTTCAGCTTCTGTCTCCTTCTCTCTAAAATGGGGGTGGGTTACCTCGTTTTCGTGGGCATAAAATGGACACATACAAACAAATGCTGAGCACTATGCTGGTATGTGGAGAGTAATAATTAATACTAGCTGCTATTATTATTTAAAATGTCAAGCTTAATGCCTGAAATATAGAAAGTGTTCAGAAGGTGTTATTTTTTGCGATTTTTAAAAATATTTACTTATTTTTAATTGATGATTGCTTTACAATATTGGTTTGATTAGAAGGTGTTATTTTATTATTTTTCTACTTCTGTCTCATCTGCTGTGAAGTCAACTTTGACCCTTCCTTTCAGAATCAGTAAGTTTCTTCAAAATGTCCCAACAGTGCATTTTCTTTAACCTCCACTAGGCATTTACCCCAGTCTATCTTAAGTTCCAGGAAGTTGAGTCCAAGTCTGCTGGGTTATTAACACTCTCCTCCAGGAGAGACAGTGGCTTAGTGGCAGGCAGACGTTTAGCATGTGTGGAGCGATGGATGGGTGAAAAGACTGCTCTTTCCAAGCACTTCACAGTCAGACAAAATTTCTAATTCACCGGTGGACTACCTGATTCATTTCTCAGCTGTGCCCTTAGAGCAAAGGGTCTTTTGCTTTAATTTTTTCATCTGAGTGAAGGAAAAAATGGTAAGTGGCCACCCTGCAGAAGAGCAGTAAGGATGGACCCGTGTGCCTGGCAAGGTGGAGTCAGTCACCTGAAAAACGTCAGCTGTTATGATTACTGTCCGTACTAGCAGCTAGTTGTAGAATATTTCTCTTGCTAAATTACCCTTAACACTGCTCTTAGAAGTCTGTGACAATTAAAAACGATATATTTTTTTTTAAAAAAAAAAGGATGGAGATGTGACCCCTGCTCTCTAGAAAGTCACACTCCAGGAGACTGCCAGGCCAACTATGACTAACAATATAATCAGGGTAGGAGACAGGTCAGAAAAGCCTGATCTACTCCCTCATTTTAAAAAACAGGGAAGGGATTTTCTGTGGTTGCCCAGTGGTTAAGATGCTGCACTTCCAATGCGGGGGGCATGGGTTCGATCCCTGGTCAGACAACTACGACACCACATGCCACAAGGCAAAAAAAAAAAAAAAAGAGAGGGAAGCAGGGCCAAGGAGCCCTGACAGGTGTGGTGGGTCCCAGTGTCCCACCTCCCGGACAAGGGACTTTCTCACTAGGTCCGTCAGGCGGCCCACCCTCTGCCATCAGCCGTACCTAAGCCTGAGAAGTATCGCTGGTCCAACAGCGTATAGCAGACGGGTAGCTCCCGGCCCAGAGCCTCCAGGGCCTGTCCTCGGTGAAACTTTTCCGACAAGATGTCAGAGGTGGGACTGACCACAGGGGAAGAGAAGCGCCATGCCATCTGACAGTTATAGAAGGCCAGGAAGCCGCTCCCGCTGAAATGCAGGACCAGCCTGGGAAGAGAGGAGAGGCCACAGTGCACAGGGTGATGCCAGAAGCATCTGGTCCTACGTGCACACACGGCTCCCACTCCACGCAGGACAAACCTGGGGAAGCTCAGGTCCCGCAGGACAAAAGGGATGGCTCTGCCAGAACCGTCAAACTCTCACAGCCAAATGGAGTAATTAAAAGAAAACATATATACTCTCCTTTTTCCTGATCAAAACAATATTTAGACGACAACTTGGGATATACAGAAGAGTCTCAAGTTCAGGAGGTGTGGCTACCGCACAAAGCAGGGCTTGCTGGGAAGGAGGGCAGAGAGCCGATGCTAAGGAGGCACCTCTCCCATCCTGGGCAAGATCACACTCACTCCCCTGGGCTTCCTGAATTGCAGACACAGAGGAGAAACCTCCATGAACCCCGATAAGCAACAGTGGGTCACTCTGTGAGGGGAGAGACTCAGGCTGCAGCTGGACTCCAAGACTCATGCATCTTATGTGAAAGTTAAGGGACAATTTGAGAGGAACAGGACTCAGAAAAACACCTATGCATGGTATCTGAGGTAATTACTCAAGGAAAAATGCATCCCCAATGGAAATGAAATCAGCAGGATTCAAGGCGGAGGAAGATGGAAAGGATGGATGAAGAGATCAGCACAGGACCCTGCGACATCTCCTGTGTGATCTGAGGCCCACAGGCACGCAGAGCACCTGAGAATGTGAACCAAACGTGAGGCAAGGAGGCGCCCAACAAAGGACACCCTTCATATGTTTTTAATATCACTTAATTATACATAACTAACAATTGAGTTAATTAGCAATCTGGAACTAAAATTCTAAACTAGCTCAGCAGACACAGAAGATGGGGTAGAAATGACAGAAAAGTATAGAAGCAGAAATACTAATATTTTAAAAGTCTCAGCTAGGAGGGAGGGGTAGCAGGAGAGTGAGAAACACCAGTGTTAATAATAAGGGAGAAGAGTATTAATTTAACGCTATCAAAAAAATTAATAGCTATTAACCCGGGGGGGAGAAAAACAGATATCATTTAAAGAGAAGATTACCACCAATAGGATGAAGATGAATAGCAGTACTTCCAAATTAACAGGGCTTTAAAAAAAAAAAAAAAGGGAAGGAAAGAAACTTGATAAATCCTGATAAATCCAACAGAAGAAAACAAAGGACAGTAAGACAGCAAATGAAAGAAAATCCAAATGGCCTAGTTACCCAATTTCAAAACAAGGAGTTTCAGTTTGAGTTTAAAGAGATACAAAAGCCTACTATTCACTGTTGATAACAAACATACCTAAAATAAGTGAAAAAAAAAAATGAACTTATAAACAAGTGGAAAAAAAGTACAGGGAGTGAGCCAGCCAAACATGGAACAGCACTGTTAACATCAAGAGAAACAGAATTAGGGCTAAAGGCAGACAGAGGGAACAGGATTATTTAACAATGAAGCTGCAAAGAGTGAGAGTCAGGGACCCTGATGCCCGCGACCCAGGGCAGCAAAACAAAGCCACTGAAGTGCTTAGAAAGACAAAGAGAAACTATAAAAACACAACTACAGTTAGGGATTTCAATGCTCCTCTTCCCAAGTTTGGCATAGTAAATAAGCAAAAAATAAGCAAGAACGGAGAAAATCTGAGCGATCAAAACAACTACCTGTTCTTAACATTTACAGAGTGTTTTACTTTTTTTGTTTGGTTGGTTTTTATCAGAATGTTTTACTTTTAATGAACATTTTATCTTCATTTCTGTATATAAAAGGTAAGCAAAGATCAATCATGTGTTTGGCTGCAAACTTTGATGCCAAAAGTAGAAAACGTACAGGCAGTTGTCCTGATCATAATCCAAAAAAAAATTTAAAAACAATGACCCCAAACACTCAAAGAAAGTAGATATAACTCAGGCCATGTTCGTTGGGAAAATTATCCCTGCTCTCCAAGCTGCCAGGTGGTTCCCGCCCCTCTCCTGGTGTAGACCACAGTCTCCCTGCCGTCACAGTGGCCAGGGAAGTGGGTTCTCTCTCCCAGAAATGGGCTGCCAGAGGGCAGGTGGAGACCACCAAGCGTGCCTGCAGAGCCTGGCCCAGGCAAAGCCCAGAGACCCTGCACAGCCACAGACAGTCACAGCCCATGGCCTACTCGACCATGCCTCACCTGGGAATAGGGTCCCTCCAGTCACCCCTCTTGTTTGCCTTCTTCGCTCTGGAGAACTCGTTCACCCAAATGCTGCCAAACAAACCAAAGCTGACCTGCAGCCACCTCTCAGCACCTCCTGCAGGGGTGTCTCCCCGCAAACACTGCAGACCATCGTCTCCACTGGGGACAGCACTGTCTCCTCCCAGGGACCGGGAGGACGGGTCAGAGGCTTCCTGGTGGTGCCTGGCTTTGTTCTTTTGCTCTCCTTTTCGCAGAGGCTCTGACAGTGGGGAATTGCGGAGGGACACAGTTTCTTCATCTGGATCAAATCTAAGGAATAATTTCTTCCCATGGACCTAGAAAAAGATGAACATGATCTAAGGCTTGGTATAGAATTATTTGTGTCTTCCCAAAATTCATATGTTGAATTCTACCCTCAATATGATAGTGTCTGGAGGTGGGGCCTCCAGGAGGTGATTAGGTCATGGGGATGGAGCCCTCCTACATGGGATTAGTGCCCTTATAAAAGAGACTGCAGAGGGCTCCCCCACCCCTTCCTCCACATGAGGACACAGCAAGACAGCTGTCTACAAACCAGGAAGTTGGTCCTCACTAGACAGTGAATCTGCTGACACCTTGACCTTGGACTTCCCAAGCTCCAGACTGTGAGAAATAAATGTCTGTTGCTTATAAGCCGCCTGCTATGAGGTGTTCTGTTACTGCAGTCCACAAAGACTGAGCCTTTTAGACCCAGAGAGGGGAAGACAGGAAGAGGTGCATCCAGCCATTTATCCTAATATAAATGTCTCCCCTCCTGCCTCTTCTATGAAGCTTTCGCAGCTTGAGTATTCGGGACTTGCCTTTTGCTTTTTGCTCCAGTCATATGAGCACTTAGTATACAGTTTTCAAAATGATTAGAAGCAAGCGGAACAATCGTATCAGCAATGAAAGAGATGCACGCTGGATGCAGGGCCACTCTAGAATGCCCAAGAGAAAATGCTTCCAATTTTTTCATGGATGAGCCAATCTTCTGAGTCTGTTATGAAAAATTATTTTCTACGAGCCAGCTCTGTGACAGCAGGTGCTAAAATGCAGGCCTCTGGGATCCAGAGACAAAGGGACATTAATCATGTCCTCCAAACTTTGCAGGACAGTGTGGACAAAGAGTACAGGTGCTCTCGTGCAGACCTGGAGGTTAGAAGGCTTGGGCTCCAGTCTCTGTCCCTTGCCAGCCTATGTCAGCTTGGGCTAACCACTCTCCCTTCCCTGAGCCCCTCCTTCAAATGCAGAAAACACATGTGAAGGTCTAGCAGACCTCTCACAGACATCTTTCAGTTCTAACTGAGGTTTTATAGCCTGGGATGTATGTGAGAGAGAGAGAGAGAGAGAAAGGAAAGAGAGATAGAGGGCAAGGTGGAAGATAGAGAACTAGTATTTACTGAGCCCCTATTATGTGCCAGGCATAAAATCTACTTAACTCAATTTTAACTGGTAGGTGGTTTACCCCATTTTACAACTCAAGCAGACACTGGAGCTGAGATGTTGATTACCTTGCTTAGGAGCACACAGCTAAGAAGCAGCAGAGCTCATTAGTTTCTCTACCATCAATGACTGTAAGTCTCCTAAGTACCAGACACTCAGTTAAGTGCTAGGAATACAATAATGCTGAGGCCACAGCCCCTGTCCTGTTTATTTGTCTCCTCCAATCAAAAGGCAGGACAAATTCAGGAATGAGGGGCCAACAGGAGGACATATAAGGTCCCCTGGAAGCACATCAGGGTCTCTTCCCCAACCCAGACCAGGCAGAACAGGAGGTTAGAGGGCTTGGGCTCCAAAGGATGTGATGGCAAGGCTGAATCCAAAGGAGACTAGGAATCACCATGGTAACATGAAGGTACAGGAATGGGGGTGGAGTAGGGAGAAAAAGGAAGATCAGCATGTCAAACCATGAGCAAGAAGGGCTGTAAAAGGAGCTTCAAATAGTTCAGCATGACTGGGGAGAAATCTAAGGCAGGGTGAGCTGCAGGCCAGAGGGGAAGGCATGAATCAGACTGGCAAGCAGCCACATGAGCACTTTAGGGAATAATGACTGATGTTGAGGGCAAAGACGAGCCAGGCTGAAACCCAGAACAAAAGGCTACGCTCAATTCTCCACCAATTAAAAAGTAAATTAAAAAAAATTTTTTTAAGGCTATGCTCTTTCCTCACCCCCTTGCTGGTCCCAGAGAATTACATACTGATCCCAACCAAAGGTGCACAGTGGACTCAGCTAGAGTCACCAGAATCACTTCAGACCCTGAATGTGAATATTCAGCTCATGCACAGTTCCATGGGCCACTGCCACTGACCTGAGGCTGAGAAACGTCAGAGGAGGAGTTGCATGGAGTCCCAGCGTGGCTACCCTCAGGAAAAAGGAAATAACAGCATGGAAAGTCTTAAGAGAAACTGAGGGGAGGGACAAGCTGTGTTGATGGAGCTGGCTCACTGTGGTGAGGTGTGGAATGAACCTGCTGGAAGACGGTGAACTCACCTGGGTATCCTGCAGCCAGAGGGACTGGAAACTTGTGGGGTTTAGCTTCTTGCTGCTGCCTCCTGTCTTGACCACCTGCTGCCCCACAAAGGGGGAGACCAGATGGTGAAACTTCCTCACCAACGGCCCCTCTGGCATCCCTGCAGGCAGAAACAGGGAAAGAGGCTGCTGGCTTAGCTGTTTTCTCCATCATTTCTGGTGGGTTCCAAGCTTTCAAGTCGCCACTGTTTTTGCCATCAACTTTAAGAGCATATACAGCCAAAAAGGGAATGTGGTTGGGAAGGGAGGTGGTCAGATGAAAGAGAAACCCCGGGAATTCCCCGGTGGTGCAGTGGATAAGAATCCCCCTGCCAATGCAGGGGACATGGGTTCGATCCCTGGTCTGGGAGGCTCCCATAGGCCACGGTGCATATGTGAATCCCGTGAATCACAACTACTGAGCCCCAGAGCTGCAACTACTAATGTACGAGTGCCTAGAACCTGTACTCTGTAACAAGAAAGCTCCGGCTCACTGCAAATAGAGAAAGCCCATGCAGAGCAAGGACCCAGCACAGCCAAAAAAATAATAAATAATATGTCCCCAAAAAATTTTTAAAAAGAAAGTCCAGCTGCAGCAGGGTGTAAGCCAGTTTCCCAAGGATGGCTGCCTCATCCAGACCCTCACCTTTCTCCAGGCAGCACCAACAACATGCCAGGCACCACACGACAAGCGCCCTCCACTGTGACCCTGCAGACTGAACAGGAGCCAGCCCTTGTTAACTTTTTTCCTGGACTGCGGCCCTAACTCATCTCCGTGTTTCCTCTGTCCTCCTCCGTCTGCCCTCCCAAATCATCCCAGCCCCCTGCTGGTACTTTGTCTCCCCTCTTTCAGTGGAGAGATGGCTGGGACAGAGAAAGCTGTAAGCGACACAGACATAGATGCTGATTCAGCCTGCCCGGACCATCCTGCTGGCAGGAGCACCGTGCATGCGACCACCACGCAGAAAAGCGACAAGGAAAGTGACAAGCCTCAGGGTCATGTCAGGTCAGATCAGGGAGAGGCCACATCCAGCTTAACTAGAGAAAATTACCCCTGGTAACTGAGAAACAGCTGGGGTTTCATGTTAACCCTGATGTAGGTCACCTGGGACCCCCATCTCTTCCTGCCCCAAATCATCGCACTCCACTGGGGTCATGTGTGGGGGGCATTCACATGTTTGAGTCTAAGTGCTCAGCACCTCAGCTTCTAAGACACTGAAGGCATCCCCCCAACTCTTATACTACTTATTCCCCGGCTTCCTCAACTGCACAAGCCTGCAAATGATGATGAAAACCCAAGGAACTAAGCAGCTTCCTGGCATGGTGGTAGCTACTGCATTTCAGTAACTCTGAAAAGAATTTTAAAATCTCAGAATGGGCGTGCCTCTTACAATCCATGTTTTCTCACTGTTTAACTAGCACCACATTCCAAAACATTAACGGGTATTTTTATTTTGATGGTGCTTTAGACTCACTAAAATGTAGTGTAGGTAAAGGTGAAGTCGTTCGGTCGTGTCCGACTCTTTGCGACCCCATGGACTGTAACCTACTAGGCTTCTCCGTCCATGGGATTCTCCAGGCAAGAATACTGGAGTGGGTTGCCATTTCCTTCTCCAAGGGATCTTCCCGACACAGGGCTCGAACCCGGGTCTCCCGCATTGGAGGCAGACGCTTTAACCTCTGAGCCACCAAGGAAGCCCTAAAATGTAGTGTGGTTGCCCCTAATCAGACCTTCAAGACAGAGTATCCTGACAAACCTGCGAGACTGCAGGGAGACGGGCCGCAGTTAAGTCGACCTGAACTTCTGCCAGCTCTGAGCCCTAGTCCTCTCCAACAGAGGAAGCTTCTGGAAAAGCTCCTATCTGAAATGCATCTGATCCTTAAGATCTTGCGACACAAGGGCATGTGTTTTTTAGGTTTACTTATGGAGATGGAGCTTCCCTGGTGGCTCAGACGGTAAAGCGTCTGCCTGCAGTGCAGGAGACCCCGGTTCGATCTCTGGGTTGGGAAGATCCCCTGGAGAAGGAAATGGCAACCCACTCCAGTACTCTTGCCTGGAAAATTCCATGTACTGAGGAGCCTGGTAGGCTACAGTCCATGGGATCGCAAAGAGTCGGAGGCGACTGAGCGACTTCACTTCACTTTATGGAGATGGAAAACTGGGCTTAGTTACAGCCTTAAGAGACAAGAAGCCAAAGGGACACCGGTTTCAAGGGGACACCCCGCCCACCCTCAGCCCCTCCCCCGAACGGTGAACCGCGCGGCTTGTGGACCACAAAGAAAGGAGGAGAGGAAGGGGCGTCGCCGGCGTCCCCTTTCCTCTGCAGATGGACCTCCCCCATCCCCACCCCTCCCCCACTCCCCAGAAGTCCAAAATGGCTGCTTTCCCAACGCCTCCTCCGGGTGATGTGCGGGAGAGGCGGGTGCAAAGACGGAGCAGGCGGTCACTGCAGGAGCGTGAGGGTGGGGGGTGGGTGGGGGGAGGCGGTAGGTTAAAAAGTGGTAAACAGCCGAAAAGAAAGAAAAATTCGACCCGGGGTACGGGTTTTCATGAGGTATGCTTCTAAAATGTTCAGTAACTGAGTTTTCATGCGGTTAACAGGTGATGAGGGTAAAGCTGGGAAAGCCCTGCATTTCCAACTGGGGGTGGGGAGGCCGCTACCCGCGCAGGTCCTGCGACGCCGCTGGTGGGGCTCGCGGCTGGACTCACCGGCTCTGGGCCCCCGAGACCCCGGGACCTCAAGGGCCCGCACGCAGCCTGGGGGAGAGGCGGACGCGAGGCGGGGGACCGGGACGCGTAGGGCGAGGCTCCTCCCTCGGGGGCGGGGTCGCTCGGGGCTCCGCCCCCTGCTGAGCGTCGGAGGCGGGGCTCACGCCCGGGGCGGTTGGGGTTTCGGGCTCCTCAGTCCAAACAGGTGCAGTGAAAGAGCCGGGGGTCCTGAACCACATCGAGGAGGTTCCATGTGTCTCCAGGGGCACCTGGGAAACCTGGAGGGCGGAGAGTGAGGCTCCAGGCAGGGGTCTCTTCCAGTTGTCCCTTTCTTTGGACTTGTGACCGTCGACAGTGAACCGTATTCCCCAGTGGTTCTAGGACCTCATCTCATCGTGTCTCAGTTGCAGAATTTGGAACCAAGGATTCTCCCCAGCTTTTGAAGAGAAGTTGAAAGACTTCATCTTGGAGTGGTACCTAGACCCAGGTTGTGCGGGGTTTCCAGCTCTTAGGTTTCCACTCTTTGGGAGTGGCGGGGGTGGGCTGTGATAAATGTCCAGATTCTGGAGTCAGATTTGAATCCTGGTTCTGCCTGTAGTAGTTCTATACTAAGCAAGCTACTTAAAATCCTTGGGCTGAGGAATTCCAAGGCTGGCCGTCCAACCTTATGCGGTGCGGGTTCGATCCCTGCTCAGGGAGTTAAGATCCCACATGCCTCGCAGCCAAAAAGCCATAACGTAAAATAGAAACAATATATTGTAACAAATTCAATAAAGTGTTTTAAAATGATCCATGTTAAAAATATATATAAGAAATTCCATGTCTATCTTCTTCATGTGTAAAACGTACTTATAAGGATTTCGGAAAACTTGAATGAGTATATACAGCTACTAGAGTGTCTGACGTGCAGGACTGCTCAATAAGTGGCAGGTACTTTTTAAAGTCGAATTTCTGGGCTGGTCTCAGATGGAATGTTCGAATATCAGGCTGTTGCATTCTGGAGGCCACAAGAGAGAGAACGCTGGCGCCCCCACATGGTGAGTGTGTTAACTGCAAGGGCGGTAACCTTTATGCCTACTGAGTGGGTGCTCAGGAAGCACCCCTCTTCATGCCGGCTCTGTGACCTTGGGTGAGTTTTTTTTGATGATGGTGGGACAAAAAGGTTTGCACCAAATGATCTCTCAGATCCCCTCATGATCTGTAAGTGCATCAGACATGGTCTCCCAATCCAGGTATCCTTGTTTCTAGCTGGGTTGTTTCCCTTCCATTTGACTCTCCCTAACCAAACTTCACTTTCACTTTTCACTTTCACGCATTGGAGAAGGAAATGGCAACCCACTCCAGTATTCTTGCCTGGAGAATCCCAGGGACGGAGGAGCCTGGTGGGCTGCCGTCTATGGGGTTGCACAGAGTCGGACACAACTGAAGTGACTTAGTAGCAGCAGCAACCAAATTACTTTGGCCACCTCATGCGAAGAGTTGACTCACTGGGAAAGACCCTGATGCTGGGAGGGATTGGGGGCAGGAGGAGAAGGGGACAACAGAGGATGCGATGGCTTGATGGCATCACCGACTGGATGCACATGAGTTTGGGTGAACTCCGGGTGTTGGTGATGGACAGGGGAGGCCTGGCTTGCTGCGATTCATGGGGTTGCAGAGTCAGACACGACTGAGTGACTGAACTGAACTGAACCAGCTACTGGAAGGAAACCTTAGCTATACTATCCCTATTCTTTAGCAGCTTGTGTCTTGTACTCCCACAGACCCCAGACTCTAATCCTCCTGTAAGGAAGGGGCTACCAGGAATTCCTCACACTTCCCCTTGTGTGATCTGGTAGTACTTGTCAGCAGAGGTGAGCAGTTATGCTTTTTGTTCTTTAAAAATTGAAGTGTAATTTATATGTGGTTATGGTTTTGATCTAAAGTGAGGAGAAACCCAATAACTATGCAGGCAAAATAATTTCAAAACATGGGCACTATTGCAGGGGTAGGGTGGAATGAGGAAACTAGCTGTGGTCAGGCTGGAAGCCACATTAAGGAATTCTGCAAGGATGTCATTGAGGGGGCTGGACCAGAAGACTTCCTGAAAGTGTTTCCAGGTCACATCCCTACAGCGAAGTCTGGGGATTCTTTGAATAACGAAGCGACAACTTTACATTCTAAAGCACATTAGCTGGCATCACTCATTGCTTTGTTCGGCAGAGAACAACAATCCTATTTAGGATTCTGTTATTTCAGTCTTACCGTTTTTGTCCAGCATCCCAGCCCCAAAGTCTTAAGAACCCTAGAAGTAATGAAATTTTCATTTTTAAAAAAAATTTCATGAGTTGTAAAGGAAAAGGACAGAGGAACAAAAATATCTAAATGTTTCACATCTCTAATTACAACCCATTTCATTGGACTAAATCTTTTTTAGCAGGGACTAAACCTATCTTAAAAGAGAAGCAGCACAAGAGACTACAATATCTTTGTGGTAAGAGAGGTCTATGTGTATTGTTCACTGGTATCATTGACTAGTATTGAACTTCATCTGGATGAACTACTTGCTGTCAGAGATTCAGTGATTTGGAAACTGAAACCACCCAGTGATTTGAAGTTCAGGTGCATCTGGTTAGAAATCTATGCAGTCATGTTTATTGCTCAGGTGAAGCAGGGGCACCACAGCTGTGAGACAGAAGGCAGTCACCGCACAGCTCGGGGATACAGTGTGAGTGTGTGTTGTGGGGGGCGATGGGGGTTCTCATTTATCAGCCTTCACTGGAGATGCTCCCTCTTTGGATCCTTCTGAAGACCTCTTGACACCACCTCTAAGTCAGGGCCTAAGAGCAGCAGCAGGCACCTTACAGGATTTTTCTGTGTCCTCTGTTCCTGTGAACCCAGAGCACAGCTGTATGTGGTTGCCCCTCTCTCTGTACAGCTGAGCCCACAATTTCCCAGGCTTCAGCCAGTGTTCTAGCCATGCACAGACCCAAAGAAAACTGGACTTTGAGAACCTCGGTCTGCTTTAGTGCCATCTTGGCACTCCTTGTCACTGATGCCTTTTTGCAAATTGGACTGCCGCAGCTACTGGAGGGGAGATAATAATCCCACAGGAGCCAGGGTGGCACAGAGCAGCTGTGCTCCCAGGAGGCTACAAACAGAGGCTCAATTACTGAACAGAAAGGAACAGTGTCCAGGGCCCGGAGTCCCCAGGAGCACAGATTCCACTTCCCGGGCTACACTTGGAAGCTCTGAGCCTCGTCCTTGGTTCTGCGAAGATACCTATTTGTGTTAAGGGTGGAGGCCTGTTTGTGTTCCAGCTTCAAGCAAAGCAAGGATGCAATCTGAAGAGTAGTCTCCAATGTCAGAAAATGATTTTAAAAACTGAAAACCAGTCACCTCCACTCCACCAGCAGCTTGCCAAATGACCAAATTTCTTGTGCACTAGTGTCCACATCAGTAAGTTCTGGGGGCTTGGAAGAGGGGGCATCAAATAACCCCCAGCCCAGGTCTAATTGGTGCACGTTCAGTGAATATAAATTCATGTTCACTACTCTCATCCCAAGCCAAACATCTGGGGTGAAGCACAAAATCATGGCTAAATCTGCTGCTGCTGCTGCTGCTGAGTCGCTTCAGTCGTGTCCAACTCTGTGCAGCCCCATAGACGGCAGCCCACCGGGCTCCCCCATCCCTGGGATTCTCTAGGCAAGAATACTGGAGTGGGTTGCCATTTCCTTCTCCAATCCATGAAAGTGAAAAGTCAAAGTGAAGTCATTCAGTCATGTCTGACTATTTACCCCCTAAAGGTATCGAAAAGTCAAATATTAAGGACTGATGCTCCTGAGTGTTAAAATGATTTGATCTGCACTTCAAAATTTTTGTCATAGTGAGGGGTGAGCCTGAAAGGGACCGTGAGGGATGTCTCAGCCTGAACAAACACCCCCCAGGGGCTGCACTCACCATATTGGGGCAGAGACTTATTCTAAGGACGCCATCGTCGTGAGTCCATCTCCCACCCCCACCTCCCCATCCTTCTTCTAGCCACTTTCCAACCATCTGGGAACTGCCTCCTTTCAAATATCCTGACTGGTAGCAACTTGACCTCCTCTTGACCTCCTGGGGCCTCCCTGGTGGCTCAGATGGTAAAAGAACCTGCCTGCAATGCAGGAGACCCAGGTTGGGAAGATCCCCTGGACCCACTCCAGTACTCTTGCCTGGAGAATTCTATGGACAGAGGAGCCTGACAGGCTACAGACATTGGGGTCACAAAAAGTCGGACACAACTGAGCAACTAACATTATTGACCTCTTCTAAGGATACATTTGATTTGAAAAATCAACCCAGTCTGGTGAGCAAGGAGGATGAAATAAAGCTGGATTTTACCATCTGGGGTGAAGCACAAGTTATGACCATATAAGGAATGAGGTCAATCTTCTGGAACTGTGTGTGAAGGTATATATATATCCATCCTCTGAAAGCCATTCCTAAAGGGAAGTGGCAAAAATGTTTTCAGCTAAGACTTCATCATCAGAAAACACATCTTCCCCAAGGCTAATATAAATCCTGGTAGGTTTATTTTTGCTTTTGAATCTTTTTTGCTACTCTTTGCCAGAGTTATCAATTACTCATTTTTCTGGATGGTAGATGCATTGAATAGCTTTGGCTATTTCATAGCCAGTTTAAAGGCTTTTCCAATTTTATATCGAATGCTTGCTATAGTTTTTTATCCTCACTTGCTCAAAAAATAATGCGGGTGCTGTGAAGCGTCAAAGACCTTCAGTTACCAACTGGGTATAAGCCATCTGAGAGGCAGGAAGCTGTTACCAACAGTTCTGAGTGGGAGCGGATTTGCCTGTCTGGGTTCTTTTCCACAAACCTTAGAGTCACCCCCCTCAACCCCACTCCACTTTTAAGATGAAGCAAGTAAGCAAGTCTGTAAGCCTAAGTGAAGACAAAATGGACAAAGGAGAGGTTTTCCCCCTCCTCTCCTACTGGTATGGAACCCTTGGGGGGCTTGTTTGGATTAAACCATAATGGAGAAGATGGCAAACAACTCAGTGTGACCCTCCAGTACATAGTGTAAAATAAGGTGGACTGGTGAGTACTACCTCGAAGCCCTCCTTCACACTTCAGCTACCAGTGTTTGCCAGCAGCTCTAGAAACGGCCCCCTTCCTGGGGCAGCAACTTCTAAAAGGCCACAGAACTTCAGTTAAGGGCTGGTTCAACCCGCCCTAGGAAACCAAACCTAGAGGTTACCTGTCGAGTCACAGGCTAGTCAGTAGCAGGGCTCGGATGCATGTCCTTGTCACTAACCCCCGGCACCTACAGAGGAAGTCTCGGCCAACTGCCAAAAGGAATGGACAGAGAAGTGATTCAGCAAAGGGGCCTCGGTGGCTCAGGATTGCTTTGCAGCGGGCAGCAGTGAACTTCTTAGAAAACACCGCGGAGGGAGGAGGAGAAGGGAAAGAGGAATACGGATAAATTTATTAGTTAAATACTGATTTTACAGCCATTTCACCTTAAGACAACGTTAGCAGTTTTGTGGGTTAGGGAAGGGTATACAAGGGGTGGGGGCGGCTTTCGTAAAAGAAAGCCGATGTAAATGATGATTAAAACAGATCTTGGGTTTAAAGATAACCCTGCTACCGCCGGGAGGATTGCGGGGCGGGGGCTGGGTGTTTGTGGAGTAGCACAGAGGAAGGCCAGTCAGCTACACTCTGCGGGCAGCCAGGGCACGGAAGGCAGCAACTTCGCGAGCCCCGGGTCACGGGTAGAAGAGTAGAGATAGGAACGCGGAGAGGAGGCCGATTGCCGAACCGAGGGAGCGGCAGGCGCCCCCTCGCGCCCTTGTATCTTCTCTCATCGCTCGTCGTCTTTCTTCCATGAGTTGTGTTGTGTTTGTTTAAATATATATTGGAAAATCCCTAGCATTTTTGCCTCCTGGACAGACGCCTTCTGCTGGAGAAAGGACGCGGGTGCAGGCAGCGCGCGCCCCTCAGATGGACTCGGCCCGCGGCCCAGGCAACAGGTGTGTTTCCAGGGAACCACAGCGCATCCGCAAGTTCCAGGCCAACAACCCCGCCCCACGCAGCGCAGCCCCAGCCTGGTTGGGGGAGGCCGTCCACCAGACATCCTGTCCAGAAGGATCTCAAGTCTTAGATGACTGCTAGTCAAATTCGCTTCAGCAGCAGAACCTTTTTTGTTCTTAGGAACCCCCCTGAGCGTGATCAGGCGGAAGCAGGATTCAGGGACTAGTTCAAACTGCAGGCTGAGCAGAATCACCGAGAGCAGCGGAGGGGCGTTTCTTTGCAGAGGCCTCGAGGAGGGCGGGGGTGAAGAAAAGGAGCGATTTGAGCCGCGGAAGAAACTTGCAGGGAGACGAGGTTGCCAGGTAGCGAGTTTGCGGAAGCCACTCTCCCCACGCAGCATCTGGTAACACTGGCCCTACACGCAGTGTTTCTGGAGTCAAGATTCAATATGAGGGATGCGGGCGCACTGAGCCCGAAGGGGAGTGTTGGCCGAGGGCAGGACCGGCCGCGGGGCGGTCCAACAACAGATGCCCGCTCTACCTGCCCTGGGATCCCCGGTGCCCGCAGCACCGTGGAAAGGCCACCAGCTTGGGTGCAGTGGTGGAAACAGGGGAGAAGGACTTCTCGTCTCTTGTCGGGGGTGACGGGGCAGGAAAATGAGAAAAGTCTGCAGCTCCGTGGGAGGGGCTGAGGTGTGCTCCTAGTGAAGGGGGTGGTGGGCTCCTCCTGATCAGAGTCTGAGCTCTCCAGTCCCCCACCTTAAAAAGGTATGCGCTAAAATCCCCTAAGCAAATCATTGACTTCAAGTTTCTTCCCAGTTGTTGTCTGGAGTCATTCCCAGACAGAGCAGGCCGGCACCCTGGAGCCCAGAGCCTCATCTCTGCTGTCCCCCGTGTCCCCAAGTCCGGGCAGGAATCCGAAGAGGGAAGGGGTGATATTATGCAGTGATTATGTCCCCATGACTGTCAGCCAAGGCCAGGCTGTTCCAAGGGTCCTGCTTGGAGCTGGCCTGTGGTGACTGGCTGACAGAGGACGCGTAGCCTTGCGGGGAGAGCTTCAGAGCGGAGAGGACTGGGTGGATGGAGGACCCATGGCCAGACATCGCACTGACCGAGAACGTCTGAAAGTGAAAGGTATAAGATACTATCAGTGGGATCCTTCCTACCGGAGAGGGGAGCCCTGCTCTGTAGCTGTGCCCAGGCTGACTCCCACCCCAGGAAGGGGACCAGAGGACAGGGTCAAAAGACAAGGGCGGGAGAGGTACCATGCCGCACTGCTGGCCCCCTGACCCCTGAGGTATGAGAAGCAAGGGATCTTCCTGACTGACCAGCTGCTTCTGAGCACTGACCCGGTAACTCTGTGACTATTCTGGTTTCTCAGACGCCTTTGATGATTGCATCAGACATTTTCTATAATCTTAGCACCATCAATGTCTATTTTCCAAATAGATGCCATTCCCCCCTGCCCAGAAGGGGTTCCTGGCTCTCTTGGTCCCACAGGACCAGTTTCTCTTCACTCTGACAGCAGAAAGCTCATTAGGACATGCTCACCTCAAGTACAGGAGGAGAAGAGATCAATTAATGGGAGACTATGACCAAGTTTGGAGGGATTCTGGTCCCAAATTGGGGAGCCACAGAGGGAAGAGGGTGGAGGAGTAGGGTTGCCATCATATCTGACCGAGGGACATGAGGGTCCCGCTGGCCCATCTCTGGACACATGTGTGAAGCTGGACCTGCAGCCAGCTCTCATTACAATAGCATCCTGCCTGTGATCCCTCATCAACCCCAAGCCTCCCACCCTGCCCGCTGCAGCTTCCACAGGCCAGGAGGGACCTCATCCTCCTGTTAAAATCTACCTACCGTCAAGGTCAAGCCACCCTCACTGAGGAGAAAGACTTGCTTAGAAAGCCCCATTCTGCTTCCCACAGCCTGGGATGGGTTCGCCACTTCCCCTAGCGAGCCCACAGTCTAATTCGGGTTGCAGTCATGCTGTGTGCCAGCCCGTCTTCACTGGCCCTGGCACAGGTGTTGCTGTTTAGTCACTAAGTCGTGTGTGACTCTTTGCAACTCCCTGGACAGGCTTCTCTGTCCACAGGATTTCCCAGGCAAGAGTACTGGAGTGGGTTGCCATTTCCTTCTCCAGGGGTTCTTCCCAACCCAGGGATCAAACCTGCGTCTTCAGCATTGGCAGGCGTGTTCTTTACCATTGAGCTACCAGGGAAGTGTGGCACAGAGTGTATCACGGTTGTGTATCCAAATCGTCGTAGCTTGATCAGATATGCTGAAATATACCCCTGTGTGGACAGCGCCTTGCCTTGGCTGGGGGCCTGGCCACCTGGAGTCTACTTCCCCACGGGCAGTACCTGCGACAGGGAGCTGCTGGGCCCGTAGTGGGATGACAGCCCGGGCTCTGTTTTGATGGGACGCATCTCCTCACTGCTGCTGGCGGCCACACTGCTGGAGCTGCTGGAAGCGCTGGTGGTGGGAGGGAGGCTCTCACTGCCTGAGGGACCTGGAACAAGGCAGAGTCAGGACACCCAGCCCAGGGCCCGGGACACATGGATGGTGGCCCTTGGAGCCAGCTGGGGCAGATCAGCGCTAATGGCCCTGTGTACACTTGCTGGGGAGAGAAGAAGCAGGGCCCTTCATCAGGCCAGGGTGGTCATTCTCATGATGAAGCAGGAGCAGCAGAATTTCAAGGGAACTTCTTCAGATGACTGGCTCATCCCCCCTTATCCCAGATCCTTGGGGCCACATATGTCTCAGGATTCAAAACTTTTGCATTTTAAATGGGGCAAGACCTATATATTATAGAATATCTGCGTCAGGGTCTGGGGCAACACCCAGTAATTAAATACGTTAATAGTTCTCCAGCAAAATGTGAATACTCACACATGGGATAAATAAAGATTATAAATAGCCTGTGTCAGTTCAGATTACGTCTTGCTGCCAAATCTAGCTCCCTAGGTTTGGAGTTTCTGATGGGGGATCGTACACCTGATCCTCCAGGACTCCACCATGTAAAGAGATGAAGTTCCCAGGGGAAGGTGCTGGACATACACACAGTGTGCAAGGAGGGGGAAAGGCCGAGGACCAGCTATGAGACACTGCACGTTCTAATAATACGTGACTGCCAGAAGGGGCAAGCCACTGTGGAATCTGGAAAAGGAGCACTTCGGTCATGTTCTCAGTAGTGGAATAGGGAAAGTCATCTGAACTTGTCAGGCCTTACATTAGAAGATAAAATTTCCATCAGATCAGCTGACTTATTTTCTCTGCCCCTGCCACATTTTCCAGTAAAATCTTTGACAGTGGTACTGACTGAGAAGGAAGTGCTCTTCTTTTAGACTTTTTATTTCGTATTAGAGTTTAGTTGATTAACAATGTTGTGATCGTTTCAGGTGGACAGCAAAGGGACTCAATCATACATATATATGCGTCCATTCTCCCCCAGACTCCCCTCCCATCCAGGCTGCCACATGACATTGAGCAGAGTCCCCTGTGCTACACAGTGGGTCCTCGTGGGTTATCCATTTTAAATATAGCTGTGTGCACATGTCAGTCAAGCAGGAAATGCTCTTGGTAGGGGACCCAAGTAGTCCTCATCTTGAAATCTAGAAATTGAGAGGCAGAATGTATATTGAACAGAATATCCATATTTCCTAAGTGAAACCACAGGGGTTTTAATTCCAGCTCTACCCATTCACAGCTATGTGACCCTTGTTAAGTCACTGCCCTCTCTGAGCCTCAGGTTGCTCATTAGTAAAATGGGGATCATAAATGGGGTCCAGTGAGGGTCTTTAAGGATCAAGGAGACAGTATTGGTGAAGGAGGTTTACAGAGCACAAAGCACACACAATGTCAGTTATACACTAGCTTTCAAATCAATGTCCAAATCTAACTGAACACAGCTCATGGCCCCTGTGTTTCTTGACCCCAAAGCGGACCAAAGCGAACCAAAAGGACTTGAGTTCTTGAGTAGCTGCAGCACTAAAGAGGGAGGGACTGAGGAACTTTCCTTTTTCCTCCGAGACCAGTCTAGCTGGACCTCCGCAATCTTTGCAA
Organism: Capra hircus; assembly: GCF_001704415.2. Taxonomy (NCBI): domain Eukaryota; kingdom Metazoa; phylum Chordata; class Mammalia; order Artiodactyla; family Bovidae; genus Capra; species Capra hircus. The sequence continues at coordinate 7,509,474 of NC_030815.1, forward strand.
CTGGCAAAGATCAGGCCATGACAAGAACTGAGCTTGCTTTAAAAGCTCCCAATACGTTCCAATGCACTGTTACTTTTGCACTAAGTTATTCATTCTGTCCTGAAAGGCGAGAAATGGACGATGCTATCATTAACACCTCTGCAGCCTGGGCTGGCCCGCCTGAGCATACACGATGCTCATTCACCCTGAGGGCTACTGAGTTATTCATAGAATTACACCGAGATCTTTTTCTCACCTGCTGGTGTCTTTGATTTGTTAAGGTTCTTGGGCTTCCGTTTTCTGGTCTGAATCCCCTCTTTCCGCATTGCAAGAGGCCTGGGGACCTAGGAGGTTGCAAGTCAACACACATGGTTTTCCAGTTGTACATGATCTGTGACAGTATTTACACAACACACACACACACACACACACACACAAATACACACTAGGAAGGCCAGATCTGTACAATTCCTCTACAAACTCTGGGACTGAGTCTAAGTGAATCAGGCCTGGAATTCCTTTTGAGCAAGAAATCAATTCTATTAAAAAGATGAGTTGAACACTTACATTTTGGGATACTGTACTAGACCCTGGGGAAACAGACTTAAAGACACAATTCCTTGCCTGTAGAGTTCACAGTGTGTTGCGAAAGACAGACAAATAGAAAATAACCAGATTTATAGGTGATGTGGGAAAACAGAAAAATAAAAACACTGAACTCTGCCTTGGACTGGGGGAGGGAAAGTGGCAGACTGGCAGGGTCCTCTCTCTAGTATTTTAAGATAGGGTGCCTTGCCTACATCTGGGTTCTTTCAGGCCTGGCCAACCAAATCGTTCAGTCCCCGGTCTATGCTAGTCTCTCCTATGGGACTAATACAGGCCACGCCTGCAAATACCAAAGGAAAAGCCACAACCACTTCTCAGATATGAGCATGGAATTGTTCAAGAAAGAAGTGTGGGGGATTCCCTGACAGTCCAGTGGTTACGACTCTGCACTCTCACTACCAAGGGCCCAGGTTCATTCTGTGGTCAGAGGACTAAGCCACCAGAGTGGCTGAGAAATAAAAGGGGGCAGCAGCATACGTGAACTTGAACTGCCTTCCGGTCAACCTAGTAAGATGAGACAGCACCTCCACCTCTGGAGGAAAGCGTCCTTCCCTCCCAGCCCTCCTCCCCTCCGCCCACCTTGAGCTTTCTTGAACACCATCCTGACTTCAGAAGAATCCTGCCCTCATGTGCACCCCCACCCACATTAGTACTTTAAAAACATTGTCATAAAATGCACGCCACATAAAACTTACCACCTTAAGCATTATTAAATGTATAGTTCAACACTCAAGCACATTCACGCTGCTATGCAACCGTCTCCGCCATTCATCTCCAGAACGCTTTCATCTTGCAAAACTGAACTCTCTGCTCATTAAACAGGAACTCCTCATTTTCCTCTCCCCTTACCCCCTGGTTGTACTTTCTTGGGGTATCTTTTCCCATATACTAATATGAGTCGGTATACAATCGAATATATCTTTTTCTTTTATGGCTTAAATGTTTTGAAAATTTGCTGAAGAAGAGTTCTCCTCCCATCCCCAAGGTTACATAACCTGTCCCTCTACATTTTCTTCTAGTATTTTTACTGTCCCTTTTTAAAGAGGTTTTACATTTTATATCTTTAATACACCCAAGTTTATTTTTGGTTTTGGTAGGAGGTAGAGGCCAAGTTTCATTTTTGTGTTCCAGACTGTGTCAGTACAAGCATTCTTAAAAACCTATTCTTTATCCATTGAATTGTTATCTTTGTTATATATCATACTACCACATATACAGACTACTTTTGAGTCTCTCCATCGGTCAAACAGGAATTAGACTTATGTAGTATTAAAGATGGAAGCGATGTTCCCTAGCAATGTCTCTGCTATGGTCTGAATGTGTATCCTCCTCAAACTGATATGTTCACAAGCCTATAATCCAAGGTGATTGTGTTAGGAGGTGGTGCCTTTGGAAGATGATGAGGTCATGAGGTTGAGCCCTGATGAATGGGATTAGTGGCCTTATACAGGAGACCCCACAGCATCCTTGCCCCTTCCACCATGTAAGGACACAGTAAGAAGTCTGCCACCAGACAGGGGGTCCTCCCTTGATCTGGCCTCTGATCTCAGACCTCCAGCTTCTAGAACCACAGAAATTAATTCTTGTTGGTTAAGCTGCTCAGGAGGGCTTCCCTGGTGGCTCAGACAGTAAAGAATCCACCTGGAATGTAGGAGGCCTGGGTTAGATCTCTCGGTAGGGAAGATCCCCTGAAGAAGGGAATAGCTACCCACTCCAGAGAACTTGCCTGGAGAATTCTTGCCTGGAGAATCTCCCTTGGACAGAGGAGCCTGGCAGGCTCCAGTCCCTGGGGTTGCAAAGAGCTGGACATGACTGAATGACTAACACACACACACACACACACGCTGCCCCGTGGGCCTCCCGGGGGCTCACTCAGTAAAGAATCCACCTGCAATGCAGGAGACCCCAGCTGCCCAGGCTATGGCATTGTTTCAGCAGCCTTAATAGACTGCTGTAAGACAGTCTCTGGACCTTCCAGATTGAAGTATATGTAAGAAGCAGACAATGAATTATGATCTGTGGGGAAGAAGAGGGATGAGACCCAAGCTTCGGGGTACGGGAGGTGGTGCGGAGGGAGCCTTACGCCATGGAGCTTCATGTAGAGGCCGCAGGCATTACACACTGGCTCGCCCTCGGCGTTGCGGCGCCACAGCGTGGTGGTGGTGGTCTGGCAGTTGGCGCAGGAGAGGCCCACTCGGCGCGAGGCAGACTGCAACACAGGAGACAGACCCTTCAGGCCCAAGGCAGGTGCCGCGGCATCTGCTTCACCAGGAGCAACCGCGGGGCGGGGCCACGCGAGTCTCAGGCTCGCCGCCACCGCAAGGGATGCTCCGGTGCTGCGATGCCCGGATGCTGGGAATCGGGTGCCCCAGCCTTTCACGGGTGCATGGGACCGAGGGCTGGGCTGCCCGAGACAGCAAATCCTGGTCATTCCTGCTGCGTCAGCGACATTATCAGTCACTCACGTCAGGGAAGAGCCCAGCAACCACTGGGCACTGTACCCAGTAAAACTTCTCCCCAAAGTAGAATTAACCTGGGCCTCAGGGGTGGGAGTTGACAATCACTGTATCCCAGAGACTTCAGACACTGACTTCAAGAGAGGGAAGCAAGCACCAGGGTTTATCCAATCTGCTCTTCCTTCCCTGGTATCTGTGAAAGCTATTGGTCAAAATTAAATCTTGGTGGAAATGACCAGGAAATTAGGAGCCAAAACTTGCTTCTATCTCCTCCCCAGCCACAGGGCCCAGCACACCCTCACATAATCTTTGGGTCTGTCAGCGGATCAACTGAAAACTGAGGAGGTCACAACATAAAAAGCAAGAGTCGGCCTTCCTCATGGGGTTGCCGTGAGCACAGGAGACACACCACGCAAGGCAGGCAAGGCATAGCCTCGCTTTTCACTTCTGCATAATTAAGGGGTTGAACTAAACCGGCCGGACCATCCTCACAGTTCAAACTAACACTGAAGGTGGAAGAAATGACTCTTTGCCACCCATCCAACCCTTCAACCTGCACCTTCTTTGACAGATAACTCGAAACCCCCAGATTCGAAACCAGGAGCTTCCCACCGAGGCTGAGCCCGAAGCCAGGAACTGAGAGAAGCAGAGACGCAAGCCCCCTGCCCCTGCCCTGGCCACGCGGCACCAGGCCCTGGCTTACCAGGCGGCGCTGGGGCTTGATGAGGGGCCGGTTGATGCCGTTCATCTTGTGGTAGAGGCCGCAGGCGTTGCACAGGTAGTGTCCTGTCCCGTCCCGCCGCCACAGAGGGGTGGACATGGCCCCGCAGTTGACACACTCTCTGCCTTCCGAGAAGTCATCAAACATATCTACTGGGTGGGAAGCGACACAGAGGATTAGCTCTCTGCTTATGCCCGGAAACCTCACATCGGACAACCCAGAGACCACAGTAACAATGGCCTTTCCTTGCAAGGAGGGGCAGACGGGTCACCTTGGGCTGCCATGTTCTTGCTCACTCTGCCCTCACCCTGGAGAACCGGCTCCAAGGCCTGTCCTGGGGAGTGGACATTTTACCGCCGACATCACAGACACAGCAGGGCTCTCCCTGGTTGTGACAACAGGAAGGGAGGGCGGCAGAAACCACCAGCACCTGGACCTCCCGCTCCTTCAGAGCTGGGGTCTCACCCGACACTGAGTTCCACTCAAGACCTTCTTTCTCTCTTTTTTCCCTTTCAGAATTGAGATTTCAGTTCCTTTTCAGTAAAAAGATAATAAATATTTACTTCAAGAAAGTTAAATGCTGAAATGTGTAAAAAGAATATAGGAAACACATGTAGTCCTATAACTCAAAGATCACCATGTTATTAAGTTTGTTCTATTACATCCTTGGTAATACTTTATATATTGACATAGGTTTGCCTACTTGAGGTCAGGCCATATCATTTTGAGCCTGTCTTTTCAGTTCATATCAAAGCATTTTCCCATATTAGAAATTCTTCAGAAACTTTAGTGTATATTATCCCATCACAGAAATGCACCATCCTTTATTCTCATTGAATTTTTACTAAGCCATTACCCCGTTTCTGATTTTTGTAGACACAGCTCATTCAGTAAACCACTCTTAGCATTTCTGGTTATATCTCAGGATATTCCCCTAGATATAGAATTACTGAGCCAAAGGGACTCTCTTTTTTGAAAGCTCTTGAAATTTTCAAACTTCCCTGCATGAGAAGGTTGTAATTCATTTTTCTCATTTCAATATCTGTATGATTATGCTATGTCCAAGTTTGACATTTTTCTTGCTTACTGGAACAAAGAAATAAAGGTGCATATTATGAGCAACGATGCCTTAGAGTGGAACCCGTCCACAGGAACGTGGCCATCCCTGCCACTCCCCTGCACTCACTCACATGCCCCTCCCTCCCCATCCCCTTTGTCTTCCATGGTCTATAGAAATTTTTTAATATTTACTTATCGATAGATTGACTGATTTGGCCATACTGGGTCTTAGTTGTAGCATGTGGGATCTAGTTCACTGACCAGGGATCGAACTCAAGCTCCCTGCATCGGGAGCTCAAAGTCTTAACCACTGGACCACCAAGGAAGTCCTAATGTCTATAGAATGTAACAACTGACATATCTCACTCATGTCATCCTGCTGAGATACGTTGGGCCAGTTTTCTTATTCCCTGTTATCTATATAAAGCCTGGTTGAGAACTCCCAGAAGTCTCTCTGACTCCACAGTACTGCTTCCTATTTTGACAAATTTTATATACTTTCTAATTTTCTGTCCCTAAATACAGCCACTCTGGTGTCCAGATTGTTCTCATCCTACTACGAGAAGCAAGAGTGGATTTTTCTCTAGTTCACAGGGAGACTTGAGGAGGAGGGTAACACCTTTCTCTGCCATCAGGACTTAGCCCCCTTGCCCTGGGGGTTAAGGTCTCACATTCTGCCAGTTCTGTGGGCCCACTACCTGCTCTAAGGGAACATGAGCTAAGAGAGAAAAGGATGGTGGGGGGCCCTCCCCTCAAGTCTGGGTACACAAACAGTCATTTGCACCTGCAAACAAGTAACTGTGAGTCAATAGTGTGCAGGTGTGAGGGGCTGTTTGCTCAGTCTGGGGAGCTGAGCACACACAGTCACAAGAGAGGCTATTTTTGCACCCAGGTCACACTGAGAACCCTCCAGCAAGGTCACTGGCCTTCAGAGCCCCACATGGCATGACGACTCCTGTACTCAGCTTTCTTTCCCAAACCTGGGGGAGGCGTCAACAACCTGCACGTCACCCTCCACCCACCACTGCCACCCCATGCTTGCCTGCTTGCCCTGCTGACCTGGCCCAGCCTTTTGGTGAGAGGGCTGGAAAGGCCAAGGGAGTTCATAAAAGGCCCTCAGACCAAAGAGAGGCGCTTGCAATGTCCTCATTTGTAGCGTGTTTGCAATCAACACTAGATGGCGCTACAGCCTCAAGATACATACCTGTCATTCGGGTCTAACTCCGGACAGAGGGCTTTCCACAGCACCTTCCCATTCCAAACCCAGTACAACTCAATTCTTCTTTTTTTTTTTTTTCAGGCCCAAATGTGGCCCAAATGGGAAAACGAACTCTTATTTAATTACCATCCAGCTTTCAACATTTTGTGGCCAATCTTGTCTCATGTATACCTCCACCCACTTTCCCTACCTGATTTTTTTTTTTTTAAGAAACTCTCAGACTTTCTGCCATTTCACTCATAAATATTTCAGAACGTGCCTCTCACAGATAAAGATTCACAGTCTTCTCCTTTTAAAGATGAACAAACCAATCTCTTTCCTATGTTCCGGTTCATCTAAAGAAGGCTGCACAGAGGTTTCTCAATCCATTCCTCTTTTTTTGGAGGGGACATTCCCTTTTCTCTTCACACTTACTGTTTTACATCCCAGACAAGGAAGGTCTCATCCCAGGAGCCTCCCCAGCAGTTCCAGTCTCTCTGCTGGTTACTAGCCTGACTCGTTGAGAACCCAACACCAAGGTTTGTGTTAGAAACACCTTCTCACCTGCCACACAGAATGGGTTACACAGTCAAGCAACTATTTTACAGGCTGGGGAAAGGCACTGGAGGTCGGCAAGTATGTATTTGTCACTGACAAATATTTACTGAGTACCTGCTATTTAAGCACTCTGATAGAGGTCATAGGAGCTATGAACACCAATGCCCTGTTTGGGCAAACTGGGCCAGAGTATCAGCAATGAATAACAGTATAAATGAACTCATTTGGGCCATGTATCTTTAAAAAAAAAAACAATGGGGGGGCTGTGCTGGGTCTTCACCGCTGCACAAGGGCCTTCTCTAGTTGTGGCAAGTGGGGGCTACTCCCTAGTTGCAGTGCCCTGAGTATACAGGGGCTTCTCATCGAGGTGGCCTCTCTTGTTGCTGAACATGAGCTCAGTTGCTCCATGGCATGAGATCGTCTCAGACCAGGGATAGAACCCGTGTCTCCTGCATTGGCAGGTGGATTCTCTACCACGGGGCCACCAGGGAGGCCCTGGGACACATATCTGAAGCAAGTTGGGTATTATGGTGGTAGAGACTGCTTGTCTAAGGTAGAAGGCGCCGAAGTCTGACCCAGATTGAAGAGTCAGGCGTTACAACAGCAGCCAAAGGAAAGCTGTTAAGGACGAGCTTCCTAAAAGCATCGTAAATGCACCGCGTCTGCCTACAACCTACACCTCCAAATGGGCAAAGTCTCCAAGTCTTCTACCAGATCTTGTCACCTGACCTACTCAATGGAATGTTACACAAACGTAAATGATTATGACGAAGACAACCTAATGACAGAGAAAAATGCCTACCTCCCATGTTAAATAAAAAATGCAACCTGCAAAACATCCTATACACTGTGAGGGCAGCTGAGACCGCCAGGAAGGGGCTTCTTAAATTAGGCTAATAAATTGTGTGGCTTGTTCATTTTTCAAAGCATCATTCTGAAATGTTATAATTGCTTAACTTTTAAATATGATGAAAAAATAAGAAAACAAAAATTTTTGATCATTTGCAGCAACTCCCACTATGCCATGGGGGAAGGGACCTTTTATTCTCTTACATCTGACACAAGCAGGATCCTGATGGACCGAAGAAGGGAAAGCAAGTTCAAACACTGCTGCTGAGCTCCCGCTCTGGGGGAGGTGGGAGGCGACAGGCTGGGAGCCCCAAACCAGCACTAACATCTGTGTGAACCTTGGTAACAACCGCCTCATTACATAGACGTGCCCTGGGTGGAACTTCCCGAGGGCAAGTGGGCAGCAGCCTGATTTCTAATGAGGAAGGCCATGGCCATCAAAAGCCCCACCCACCCAGTGCCGGGCATCTTGGGATCTGGACCAACCACCTAGGCAATGGGAATCCAGCTCTCAGAAGTGGGTCAATGTTACCCCATATTCAGAGGAAAGACTTGTAATAAAAGTTGTAAAGTACTTTGCAAATAAAAGGAAAAAAAAAAACCTCACAACAATGGCTGTAAAGAGGTCTGCAAACACCCAATGGGATAACAGTGATGGGTTATTGTCAGGGCTGGAGGGGTTGGGAGAGAGTGGGAACAACCAGGGAGAAACTGGGAGCTGGGATTTGGGGAGAGGGAACAGACAGAAGAGCTAGATTTGGAAATCTGACCTTTTCTCAGTTGTAAGGTGTATCGCTCTCAGAGTTGACCCAGTTTGAGACTCACAGGCAGAGTGAACTTGCAGGCAGGTTGATTGGTCTGGGGCTGCTCCTCATGGGAACTCTTAATTCATGATCATTTTAGCAACCAAAAGCAGAAAATGAATTGAGCCCTCACCCCGGGACTGGGGATTTAACTCCTCACTTCATCCATGCCCAATTAAAAAAATCTTTTAAAGGAGGGGCACAAACCCAGCCTGGTTTGTTCTGTGTCCAATTTATTAATAGTACGGATATGCCTAGGAATTAAGGCAGACTACGCCCACCCAAGTGCCTGCAAGAAAAATGTGGGCCAGGAGGTTGAAGGATCCCACCCTGACTTCCCCCATGGCTAGCTGACGCAAACACGGGCTGGGAGCTGACCTCTCCTGGCCGGCTCCATCAATCTTGGGGAACCCACCCACAGGCTGGCCAGCAAGTCAGGGCTGGGAGAGGGGCTGATGGGAGAGGAAGAGAGGGGAGGTGGTGGGGGAGAAGTGAGAGGACTCAGAGACCGGGATCACAGTTGGCAGCATCCACTGGGTACTGCGAGAAAGCTGTTTTGTCTCCCTACAGACAGAGAGCGCGAGCTCAGGCTGATGGACTTGGCCACGTTCATGCCAGCCGCTGGGTTGGAGCAGCAAAGCTGGCTCTGCTCTGCTACAAAGGTGCCCCTCATGCCTTCCCTCTTCAGGGGGGCTACCACTTGCTGGGTCTTGAGCCAGAGCTGGGAGGGAAGAGACCCTCCTCTCCCCCAGTCCTCAGATGCTGAGTGCACCAGGTGCCTGTGCTTCTGGTGGGGGCACCAGAGCCCAGATACCTGCCGTGTGTGTGTGTGTGTCTGCTCTGCCTGCCTTTGAAGCAAGTGCTGGACATAGAGATAAACTAGGCAAAGCATAAAACGTGGAAGTGTTAGTTGCTCAGTCGTCTCCAAGTCTTTGTGACCCCAAGAACTGTAGCCCACCAGGCTCTTCTGTCCATGGCAAGAATTCTCCAGGCAAGAATACTGGAGTGGGTTGCCATTCCCTTCTCCAGAGGATCTTTTCCACCCAGGTCTCTTGCATTGTAGACAGATTCTTTTCTGTCTGAGCCACCAGGGAAGCCCATATTAGGCAAAACTGGGGCAAAAATCTCTGCCCTAAGTTGTCTTGATCCAGCTGGGGATGCACAACTCAAAGCAAATAATTTTATTAAATGCAGCAAATTGCCATGAAGCCTGGGCTTCATCACCAAGCCCCACCCCTCACGCCCACCCCCAGCACATCCTCAGCTGTCCCAGGACACTCTGCAGTCTATCTGGGGAGGGAAGACACACAAACACAATGGAAATTACCCATGCCCAGAGGACTAATTCAGTGGTGCAAAATCAAGGCCAGAGTGGGTGCGAGGCCAGGCCGGGTGAACAGAGTGGAGGGGCTGCCCAGAGATGGGACAGAGCCAAAGGGGCTTCAGGACGTCCAGCCCCACTCAGACGTCCCCTGCTGAAGCCCAGCCCCGAGTCCCATCCAAAGTTCAGCGGACACTGTGCTTGGATTTCCCGACAGGCCAGGCTCTGCCCCTGGGCTGGCGCCTCGGTTTGAGGCACGAGCAGCAAACAAATCCCAAGGTTTTTGGGCAGCGACTGAGCCTTCGGTCTTCTGGGCTTCGTCAGGCCCGGCCGGTGACAGGCAGCTGGGCGGGGAGGCAGACACAGCTCAGGCGGCGGCCGGCTGGCTGGCAGGATTAGAGCACCTACTTTGGAAGCTCCTGCTAAACAGAAGCGGTTCCCGCTGGGCCGGGCTGGAGCTGCCCTGCGGAGCGGGAGCTGGGGGCCTGCCTCTGAGCGCCCGGCAGGGCACGCGGGAGATGCACAGAGAGCACCCACTACACCCCAACCCTGACCCACGAGGGGCGGGATAGCTTCAGACATTTACAAATAAGGAAGCTGAGAAGAACCTGCATGAAACATGAGACCCACTACATTTCTTTTTCTTTCCTTTCTTCCTACTTTTTTTTGCCACACCATGTGGCTTATAGGATCTTAGCTCCTGGACCAGGGATCGAACCCATGTCCCCTGCAATGGAAGCACAGAGCCGTAACCACTGGACCCCCAGGGAAGTCCCTGAACTACATTCCTTAATATCCACTGAGTGATATGAGAGACCTTTAAACTTTTCTTCAGATGACTATTGTAATCGTACTGGAAATAGATGTCCACCGACAGACATACACACTCGAGTAGCATTTACCGAGGAGCCTGGCTTTGGACTTGAGGTGAGAGTTAAAGAATGGGTCAGGTTAAGAAAATAATCACAAGTAAGCAAGGACATCCTGAAAGGACATCATGCTGCCAAGAATTAATACCACCTCATATGCTTTGGCCACCTGATGTGAAGAACTGACTAATTGGAAAAGACCCTGATGCTGGGAAAGACTGAAGGCAGGAGGAGAGGGGGATGACAAAGGATGAGATGGATGGAATCAGCGACTCGATGGACTTGAGTTTGAGCAAGCTCTGGGAGTTGGTGGTGGACACGGAGACCTGGCATGCTGCAGTCCATGGGGTTGCAAAGGGTCACACACAACTGAGGGACTGAACTGAATACGTTAAGAAAAATGACACGTCACACAGAGAAAGACTCCGTGGGGCAACCAGTGATGACACAGAAGCAGCTGTGGGAAGAGACAAGCCTTTCCATTCTGTGGACCAACTGATCCTTTCTTGAAGCTCTACAGGCTCCCAAGCATCCGCCTCCATTCCTGTTTGGTCTGCATTCACAGCAGGGACAGAGTGGGAGGGAGGCCCGAAAGAGGTATGTTAGTGGGGTTCAGAGAAGTTAAGTCTTGTCCAGTAAATAGAGGAGCTCAGATTTCAACCCAGAGAGACTGGCCAGTCTCTTAACCGTGGGCCCAGAGTTCCACCAGGTCCTGCCGGCAGATGGATGGCTTGAGCATCTTGCCGGGGGCCTGATTCTCCTCCCAGTAGCAGACAGTGATTTTTGAACATGAGCAATTAAAAAATCACTATGTGCAAGACAGTTGTGACATGACATGTTAGCAGCGAGGACCACAAGCAGTCCAGCACCGATTTACCCAGCTCACCTGCACCACAGAAGCATCTCAAGCCACGTGCGTTTCAATGCCGTTCAGCACACCAGCTTGGGAAATGCCTCCTGGCCTGCCTCTCTGTGACCCTCAAGAGTCCCCAGGTATAGGGATATAATTAGCGTGTAAAGATTTCCCCATGACTGAAGGGGTAGTCGCTGACGTGGGAGAAATTTCTGGGAGCTTTAGGTTTGTATTTGTTTACTTGGCCGTGTCTTTGTTGCTGTGTGAGTTTCCCTCTATAGTTTCGGTGCGGGGGCTGCTGTCTAGTTGCAGTGCTCAGGCCTCTCACCCCGGCGGCTGCTCTGGTTTCGGAACACGGGCTCTAGGGCGCGAGGGCTCACCTAGCTGCGGTACACGGGCTCAGCAGTTGTCTGCTGGGCCCTGGAGCACAAGCTCAGTAGTTACAGCTCGTGGGCTCAGGTGCTCCATGGCCTGCGGGATCTTCCTGGATCAGGAATCAAACCTGCACGTCCTGCACTGGCAGGTGGATTCTTTACCACTGAACAACCAGGGAAGGCCTCTGGGTGCTTTAGAACTCACAGCTGATCCTTGGTGAGCATCGTGTCCTGAGCCTCCCGCATTGTGCACGGTTAAGTCCATGAAGGATACAGACCGCCTCGTGATTATCCACGGCGTTAGGTTCTGAGCATATTTACTTTGCTTGCTGTATCTATAAGCGAAACACATGTAGACTCCCGGGAGAGGGTCCCCATGGCCCCTTTCCACTTGTGACGCATGGGCTTGGGAAACTATCTTCAAAGTAGACAAATAAACAAAGAGACACTCAAAAGATTGTGTTGTGTTTTAATTTCGATTTTAAAACTCTTCCTAATGTTGATATTTTATCCTTCTAACAATAAATGTTTTTACAAACACTGTTTTGCCAAGTGGTCTCCTGGTCCTCTGTGGGCTCCCCCTTCCCACATCCTGTCCATTTTTACCCAGTGGATGAGCTGCCCAGAGGCTTCCCCAAGGGGCCTGGGGAAGAACCCTGCAGACATGAGTGAGGACTCTGTCAGCTGCGGCATCCAAGAGACACCCTGTCCTGCAGCCCTCCGCCTCTAAACCTGGAACTAGCGGCTCCTCCTCTTTGCACCACCCCCCCGCCCACTCCATTGGACTGGCTAGGGTACCACATGACTCGTCATTTACAGCAGGACACTTCTGAGGGAAAGGTGCTTGTTACTAATTATTCTGGGTTACTGCTTTGCTGTTGTTCAGTTGCTAAGTCGCGTCCAACTCTTCGCCACCCCATGGACTGCAGCACGCCAGGCCTCCCTGTCCCTCACTCTCTCCCGAGTTTGTCCAGGTTCACGTCCATTGGATCAGTGATGCCATCCAACCATCTCATCCTCTGCCACCCTCTTCTTTTGTCTTCAATCTTTCCCAGCATCAGCGTCTTTTCTAGTAAGTTGGCTGTTCACATCAGGTAACTGGCTTAACATCAGACGTATGGCCACTCTTGGCAGAACTCAGGTATAAGACCTACAACCCTGACACTTACTCCCCCGGGGGCCCCCGGACACTCGTTCCTCCCCAGTGTCACCACCTCCCAGACAAGGTGTACGCAGAATGCAAGGAGAGAGGTGCCCCAAACTGCTCTGAATGCTGGCTTCTCTAGTTGGCCACTGACGTCTCCCAGCTCCCCGGGTTCAGGCTGGGTTTAGCCTTTGGCTCAGCTACAGCCACAGGAGCCCTGGGCGGGCATTGGCCACAGAAAATATTTGCTGCTTCCTGGACTCTGGGTACTGAGCCCAAAACACACCCCCATTCCTTCTCTGTGCCTGGTAAGCTCTGAGCAGCCCCTCATCCTGGTGCTGGCTCCTGGAGGGTGGGCACACAAGTCTCGAAAACTGGAAGAGATGTCTGGGTGACTATGTGGACATTTGGTGGAGGAAACCAAGGTCCAAAGATGGTGAGTAAGTCATCTAAGTTTCCAGAACATTCTGTGACCTGATCTTTGCCCTCCCCAGCCCCATGCTGCTCTGAGGCCGGTTCACTTCATCTGCAGTGCTCCGCACACAACAGAAACTCAGAACATTTTGACTGAACAGATTTCAAAATCCAGCGCCCTAAAGCACTCAGTGAGGCAGCGGTCACACCAGTAGGACAGCGTACATCTGAAGGCTCCGCTCCTGCCCTGCCTGATTGCCTGGCCACTGAGATCCATGTTCCTGGACACACATCATAATTCAGGTGAGGGAATTATCTACACAGGGCCACAAGTTCTCCTAGCTATAAATACACATATACACATAGTGTACATATACACCCATCTGTGTGTGTGTGTATATATATATATATATATATTATACACCCATCTGGGTGTGCGGATGGATGCATACGGGAAAGTACTCCACGAAATGCATTAAAAATCAGCCAACTCTAGCAATAAAATTGCTCTAATAATTCATTAAGATATATCAAAAAGACTCCCCAATGCTCCCAGAGATAGAGAGAGAGACAGACAAGAAGGGAGAAATATTTATATGTTAGGTGTTAATGGCAAAACACTAGCAACAACTCAAATATTCACTGGTAGGGGAATGAGTAAGAAAACTAAGATACAGTAAAAAAATAAAAAAAAGAAAACGAGTCGATTTTTTAAATGACAATTAGTACACTATGTCAAGAATTTTCTCTTCCTGTAACACACTTCAAAATTCATTAAATCAGCAGCTAATTAAGCAAGCATCTTTGTATTTGGGGGAACGGCATTGGAGGCAGAGGGAACAGCAGTGTGAAATCCCTGAGCTCAGGGGAAATGGATGGTTAAAAATAACATTAATACTGTGAAAGAAGCCAGTCACAAAGATCAGAGGGCGTGGTTCCATTCATACGAAATGTTCAGAATCCACGAGCAAATCCACAGAGAGTAGATTAGCGGTTGCAAGGGGCTGGGGGAGAAGGAATGGGAATGTCTGTTGATAGGTACAGGGTTCTTCATGGCGTGATGAAAGTGTTCTCAAGTTGACTGTGAGATAGACACACAACTCTGTGAACATACTACCATCCACTGTCCTGTACACTTTCAATGAGTGAAATTTACAGCCTGTACATTACATATTACTTGCATAATGCATATTAATAAGGCTGTTGCAAAATAACTAATATCATGTTTAATTTTCAAAAGCATCTTTGCCTAGGCACCGGGGGATTGGAGATGTCGACTTCATTCCTTCGGTTTCGCAGGATCCTCCCATTCCAATGACCAAATGCCTTCCGCACATGGACCTCAGGGCTCAGATATCCCTCTCAGGACTCCGGTAGCCACTAAGGCACAGGCTAGTCTTCCCACCCCACAGAAGGGGGAGGAAGGTCCTTTCCACAGTGGGCAGGACCAATAAGTGCAGGCATGTACGTGACAAGCTACTCAAAAGCTGCCTGCCAATCTCGCTGTGGACAAAGTCCGGCGCTGGTTCTGGCTCTGCAGAGTCCAGGCCTCCCACCAGCCTGCCTCAGTCACCTACCTGTGCCCTGGGAGAGGACTGTGGGTAAACACACAGACCGGACATTGATGGAGAGCAGCAGATGGGGACAGGGAGGTGGGCAACATGAGGCTATCTCGGCAAGAGGATAAACACAAGCGCATCTGATCCAGAAACCCCACTTCCAGGAATTTACCCTGCGGATGCGCTGGCACTTTCCTAAAATGCTGCACGTGCAAGCATAGTTCAAGTGGCATTGTTTTCTGCAACAGCAGAGGATTCGGAAAACAACTTTTGTGTTCATCAATATGGAGCTGTTATTAACTCAATGCGGGTGTGCTGGGTAGCCATGAAGAATGAAAACCTTTTATACACTGATAAGGAATTCTTTCGGAGAAGGCACTGGTACCTTCTCAGTACCCACTCAGTACTCTTGCCTGGAAAATCCCATGGACGGAGGAGCCTGGTGGGCTGCAGTCCACGGGGTCACTAAGAGTCCAACACGACTGAGCGACTTCACTTTCACGCATTGGAGAAGGAAATGGCAACCCACTCTGGTGTTCTTGCCTGGAGAATCCCAGGGACCGCGGAGCCTGGTGGGCTGCCATCTACGGGGTTGCATAGAGTCTGACACGATTGATGTGACTTAGCAGCAGCAGCAGCAAGGAATTCTTTACAAAATATGCTGTGAAATATTAGAAGGTAAGAACAGGGTATAGAAGACTCTTTAAAAAAGAAGAGGCATCTGACACTGCTATATCTACAATGGATAACCAACAAGGACCTGCTGTACAGTACAGGGAACTCTGTTCAGTGTTATGTGGCAGCCTGGATGGGAGAGGAGTCTGGGGGAGAATGGATGCATGCATATGCAAGGCGGGGGCCCTTCCCTGTTCACCTGAAACTACCACAACATTTGCTTGTACGCACACCAAGTATCTCTAGGACAGACAAGAAACTGATAATACTGACTGCTTCTAGGGAGACTGTAATCTGGTGGCTCAGGAGTACTGGAGTACTTTTCAACTGTGTTCCCTTGCGAACCTTTTGAATAGTAAACTATGTTAACTTACCTCCTCATTGCAATTAAATAATTCTTTTATAGGTTAAATAAAGCAATAAAGCAAATAATAAGCCCCCACCAGCACCACCACTGTTTCATGCAGTGATGTTTTTAATTTAGAGCAGGGAAGATTCCTTTTTCTGATTTCCCATCAGAGCATCTTATCTCCCACCACTTCCCAAGTAGGTTCTCAGTCTAACTGACCCACTGTCATCTCTCAGAGCACCCCAGTTCTTATCCCGAGGTGCCCCCAAGTCCAGTCTTCTCAACCAGCTCAGGTCCCAGCCCCTGGTGAATCCTGCTTGGTTTCTAATGCTAGGCTATACCCACGCACACTGCCTGTTTAGATCCTGTTCCTTTTATCAATTAGGAAGACTGAGAAGGCGCTATGGCCAGGCCCTTTATCAGGGCCGTTGGAGGAGACTTATACCAGGCCAGTCTGGGCCCGTTTGACTCTGCAGCCTCTCTTCAAGGTTGTGACAGGTTGGAAGGACGGGAAGGAAATACTGAACAAAGTGCCAGACCAGCTCCCTCAGGGATCCAGACAATGGGTCTGCAGGGAAAAGCCTTTTCCTTCCAGCCCAGTGGCCGTCGAAAGGAAACAACTTCCCTTTCACCTCTTGGAATGGCAGCAGCCAGCCAGCCAGCCGGGGAGATTTATGGGGATATAATGTGACCTCTTTATTGCTCTGAATGCTAGGGAGGCATTTCAAGGAGATTTACGCCTTTTGGAAGGGGAGGGGAGCTAAGGTGTAGCACTGTATACATGGGACTACTTTCCTCCTCTGGGGGTTTCTTAGGGATTATTTAATCAAACCCAGGTTAAATTCAATCACCAGCAGTTTATATTTTCTTCTCCCGCTAATCCACCTAGTTATCCTGCAAGCTTTTTGCATGAAACGTGGATTCTAAGGAGAGTCAGGAGGACTCTGTTTAGCTTTGCGTTCACTTAACATAAAACAAAAAGAAGGATGAAGATCACTTACGGTAGGGCCAGGAGACTGTTCCTCCCCGGCAATGGACCCGGAGAGCACACATTCTATGCACCTATGTTTAGGACCCTCTTCGTACAATGGGAGTGTTAGACCACATATCAAGGTCCTTCCTAGTTCAAAAATTATCCAGATTAATATCAGATCAAATGTATAAATGACTGTCAGCGATTTTTCTGTCATTTGGGGTTTTTAATTTTAAGCTGCATAACCCTTTCTTCAATGAAAATTTTATTTAGGATTGTGAAATAAAGACAGAGAAATGCAGCTGACTGAGTGAAAGGATGGCCCAGACTTTTCCCAGATCCCCCTTGATATATTTAAACTCACACAGTGGCCTTGCGGGGGTCCTCCAACCACCAGAGTACGCAGAAGCATAGCTGCAGGAGTGTTACCCAGGACTCTCCACCAATGATGTGAATGAGAGCCATCTACTGCTTCAATACCACAAACTACATTTACCAAACTTATATGCTGGGAGCAGCGAGGACCAGCTCCAGAAGTGTTACAAGCCAAAACATTCACCAACAGCAGCTTTACCTCTCTTGCTTTGGTCTCCAAAACTCAGAAATAAAATATTTGGAAAAGATGATTTCTAACTCCCTAAATTTTTTTTTTTTTTAATGTGGACCACTTTCAAAGTCTTTATTGAGTCTGTTACAATATTGCTTCTGTTTTATATTTTGCTTTTTTGGCCACGAAGCATGTGGAATCTTTGCTCCCTGACCAGGCACTGAACCTGTACCCCAAGCACTGGAAGGTGAAGGCTTAACCACTGGGCCACCAGGGAAGCCCCTTGCACTCCCTACTTTTTGAATCATCTGACTTGGCACTACATTGGAACTCTTTCCATTCACGTATATATGTACTGTATTTATCCCTATATTTATGTTTAACTTGTATAAATCATTATCGCTTTAATACAAGCAGTACAGAAAGATGGCACATGAAAGATTAAAGTCTCCACCATTACCACCATCCTGCTCCCTAGAAGCAACGGAGGTTAACGATTTTTCTATTTCCAGACACTTTCTATATTCTTAATTATAATTTTCATATTTAGAAATTACAAAAAGTATCAAAAATAACATAACAATTCCTTTTATTCTTTATCACCATCCCTTATCCAATCACTGTTTTGAATTCACTGTATATTCTTCCAATTTCTGTTTATCCTCTTAAACACATAGATATGCATCCCTGAACATTATAGGCATGGCTTTGTATAAATCGAAATTTTACTTTACACGAATACCCTCATACTGTACATCATGTTTACAAATTTGCTGTTTTTAAAATGTGCAACATTTCAGTAATTGAGAAGAAAAGACTATGACACCACTTTTGAAGCCGGCACCTGGCTTTGCTAAGTCTTAACATTTTTCCATATTTCCTTCCCGTTTTTTAGAGAAATAAAGCGCTGCAGATTGTTGATTCCTATCGTCCCAGTCTCCTCTTTCCCTCAGTGGATCTTGAATATGTTTACAATTCATGTGAATGCTTTTACTCTGGTAAATATATGTGCACAGTTTTTCAAAAAAGTACATAGTATTTTGGCATGTCTTAAGCTTCATTAAGCTTCATAGAAATAACATGATATTTGTAGCTTTCTGTAAGTTTTATTTTTGCCTGTTACTATGTTTCTGAGTTTTAATTATGTTGACACATATGGAGCTACTTTATTTGAGTTGCTTTATAGTTGTTCTTTATATTAACAAGGCATATTTGTCAATTTCATTATTGATGTATATTTAGGTAGTTTTCAATTTTTGCCACAATAATCACTGCAACAGGAATCTCTGTACTTATCTACAGGATGTATTGCTGCTAAGTCGCTTTAGTCATGTCTGACCTTGTGCGACCCCATAGACGGCAGCCTACCAGGCTCCCCTGTCCCTGGGATTCTCCAGGCAAGAACACTGGAGTGGGTTGCCATTTCCTTCTCCAACGCATGAAAGTGAAAAGTGAAAGTGAAGGCACTCAGTCGTGTCCGACTCTGTGAGACCCCATAGACAGCAGCCCATCAGGCTCTCCCGTCCATGGGATTTTCCAGGCAAGAGTACTGGAGTGGGGTGCCGTTGCCTTCTCTGACAGGATGTATTAGGCTTGTTCAAAACCATCCATCCCCTGTAGTTATCCACTGTATGTGTCAGACCTCTAGAAATTAGCATGTTAAACTGAACCAACTTGATGGGAGTAACTTTCCACAGGACTTATTTTCCAAAGAAAACATTGCTTCAGTTCAGTTCAGTTCAGTCGCTCAGTCCTGTCCAACTCTTTGAGACCCCATGAATCGCAGCACGCCAGGCCTCCCTGTCCATCACCAACTCCAGAGTTCACTCAGATTCACGTCCATCAAGTCAGTGATGCCATCCAGCCATCTCATCCTCGGTCATCCCCTTCTCCTCCTGCCCCCAATCCCTCCCAGCATGTCTTTTCCAATGAGTCAACTCTTCGCATGAGGTGGCCAAAGTACTGGAGTTTCAGCTTTAGCATCATTCCTTCCAAAGAAATCCCAGGGCTGATCTCCTTCAGAATGGACTGGTTGGATCTCCTTGCAGTCCAAGGGACTCTCAAGAGTCTTCTCCAACACCACAGTTCAAAAACATCATTCTTTGGCCCTCAGCCTTCTTCACAGTCCAACTCTCACATCCATACATGACCACTGGAAAAACCATAGCCTTGACTAAACGGACCTTAGTCGGCAGAGTAATGTCTCTGCTTTTCAATATGCTATCTAGGTCATAACTTTTTTTCCAAGGAGTAAATGTCTTTTAATTTCATGGCTGCAGTCACCATCTGCAGTGATTTTGGAGCCCAAAAAAATAAAGTCTGACACTGTTTCCACTATTTCCCAATCTATTTCCCATGAAGTGATGGGACCGGATGCCATGATCTTAGTTTTCTGAATGTTGAGCTTTAAGCCAACTTTTTCACTCTCCTCTTTCACTTTCATCAAGAGGCTTTTTAGTTCCTCTTCACTTTCTGCCATAACGGTGGTGTCATTTGCACATCTGAGGTTATTGATATTTCTCCTGGCAATCTTGATTCCAGCTTGTGCTTCCTCCAGCCCAGCGTTTCTCATGATGTACTCTGCATCTAAGTTAAATAAGCAGGGTGACAATATACAGCCTTGACGTACTCCTTTTCCTATTTGGAACCAGTCTGTTGTTCCATGTCCAGTTCTAACTATTGCTTCCTGACCTGCATATAGGTTTCTCAGGAGGCAGGTCAGGTGGTCTGGTGTTCCCATCTCTTTCAGAATTTTCCACAGTTTATCGTGATCCACACAGTCAAAGGATTTGACATAGTCAATAAAGCAGAAATAGATGTTTGTCTGGAACTCTCTTGCTTTTTCCATGATCCAGCGGATGTTGGTAGTTTGATCTCTGGTTCCTCTGCCTTTTCTAAAACCATCTTGAACCTCTGGAAGTTCACAGTTAACGTATTGCTGAAGCCTGGCTTGGAGAATTTTGAGCATTATTTTACTAACATGTGAGATGAGTGCAATTGTGTGGTAGTTTGAGCATTCTTTAGCATTGCCTTTCTTAGGGATTGGAATGAAAACTGACCTTTTCCAGTCCTGTGGCCACTGCTGAGTTTTCCAAATTTGCTGGCATATTGAGTGCAGCACTTCCACAGCATCATCTTTCAGGATTTGAAATAGAGTAGCAAAATTATAAGCCTACTAAGGCACATTGTAAAACCTTTGAAAAGTAACCCAGCAAGTTTTGTGAATGGAAATGTAGTACTCAAATCACATCTGCTCTAAAAGTTGTAACAAATATAGATGCATTAAAGAGAAATATATATATTCAACACACACTTATGTTTGGCTTGGGTGCTGTTTAACAATGTAGCAAACATCTTTTGCTAGGTGATGCTGTAATAAACAACCCCAGAATCTCAGTGGTTTACTATGTTGAAGTGTTATTTTCTGCTGTTCACATTACACATCAGTTGGCTGCAGTCCTGTTGTATGCGTGTGCTTCGATTCAATCTGAGATCCAGGCTGACAGCGCAACCTCTACCTGGGTCATGCTGGTCTCATGGCAGGGGCAAAAAAGTGATGCCAATGCTACATAATGACTCTTAAAACTTGTGCTTGGAATCTGCACAAGTGACTTGTAGTCACATGGCCTTGATCAAAGCAAGTCTCACAGGCAAGCCTATGTTATCAGGGTGGGAGATGTAACCCTCCCCCTGGAAGAACAGTGCCATCTGCCCTGAACACAAATGGGATCACACCATACAGACCTTTCTGCAGCCTAGTTTCTTCACGGAAGCACATGTATTTGGACACTCCCTCCACCCTCCCCCCAAAAAAGGCCTAAAAATATTAGATCTTTATTGACATAGGATAGGAAAATGGACTGAAGTTCGCTTATGCCCAGGACTTTCTCTTATAATCAACAGCCTGGAGCTGATCAAACTCAGATCCCCACTCCCTCAGAGGGACAATCCCTGCTGGTATCAATCTGCCCTTGTTATCAGAGCCAATTTGAGCACTGTCTGGTCTAAATTTTGGTTATAAAACTATGCCCCCTGAAAAATAAGGTTTTCGACAGTGTGGTCACAATATTCTTTAGACTCCAGAGAAAGCTTCAAAAAAATTCTCTCTAAGAATCCTTGCCCTGAGGAAATAACTCCTCCTGTGCTTTAAGAGGGGCTTCCCTGGTGGCTCAGACGGTAAAGAATCCGTTTGCAATGCGGGAGACAAGCGTTCAATCCCTGGGTTGAGAAGATCCCCTGGAGGAAGGCATGGCAACCTACTCCAGCAGTCGTGCCTGCAGAATCCCCATGGACAGAGGAGACTTGCGGGCTACAGTCCATGGGGTTGCAAAGAGTCAGACACGACTGCCCAACTAAGCACACACCGTCAGCAAAGACTTATCTCACTCTTTGAAGAGTATTTATTAGTTTTACATGGTGAAAGTACATTTGCATTTTAATCCATAATCCCCACAGTTGTTTAGCTGCACTTGGATATCTGAAAGGATGCACTGCTCACTGCCAGTCTTTTTAGGCCATGGGTTCCCCTTTCCCAATGCCTTGGCTGTCTTTCAGCAAGCAATTTTTCACTGCAAATACAGCAGGGCTGTAATGAACATCACTGCCTTAATTTCTGTGCCAGTACCTGTTTAATCTGTTTTGATTTCTGGCAGGACAAGTTCTCCCTTCTTATATCTTATTCATAAAAGCCATCTTGGCTATTCTTGCACAATAACTCATCCATATAAATTTTATAATCATCTTGATAAGTTGTATTTAAGAAATCCTGTTGGGATGTTTGCTGGGACCGCATTAAATTTATAGATTTTCTTTGAGGGGGAATCTGGAAGAAAGGATACTGCTAAGCTTTCCAATCCAAGAACACAATATCTTTTCCCATTTATTCATGTCTTTTTTATATGTCTTTAAGTTTTATAGCTTTCCCCACAGTGATCTTACATGTTTGTTTACCAAAGCTGACCATTCTTTCATCTGCAAATAATGAAAACATTGCCTCTTCCCTTCCAATCTCATTTATTTTATTACCAAGTAAATAAATTTATACCGGCCAGAGATCTGAGGGGTATGGACCAGTTCTCAAAGTCTTTCCCTCAACGTGGTTTGAATTTCCATCATATTTGAGAGTATTTCTAAAGGTGGGGCAATGAGTTTTTTCCCACTTTTCACTAGAGGTGAAGACATTTTGTTCCTAAACCAAAATATAAGCACATGGATATCAGACTATATTTTATATTCATTTATTGCATTAGTTTTCTTTTCTTTTTCCTTTTTTCACTCTCAGAGTGTCTGCTGGGCCTCAGCGCCACCAATAAATGTCACAACTTCCTCCAAATGTCTCACCAACTGGACAGATTGGACATGGATGAGGATGGGGACCCAGGCTTCATATTCCTGCTCGCTGCCTGTTGTCCTCAGACCCTACGGAAAGGGCCTCAGACACTGCTTTTGCCCCTAGCTGCATAAGTCATCCTTCAGAGGTTCCTATCTTTTTCACTCTATTTCTATTTGTGCTAAAGTCATTAAAATCCACCCCCTCCTACACACACCCCAAGGCTTCACCCTCACTGACTTTCAGAGGGTCAGAGCTGGACATGAGGCATATGGTTCCAATCCACTTGTTTTTACAAAGGAATCAGAAGCTGAGGGAAGCCCATATGGACAATGTAGTTTTCACCTTACAGACAGCCTGATCACCTCCTCTGAGAGGGACACCAAGCCCCCATCACTCCCATAATAGAGACAGAGGTACAGAGAACCCTGGATCCCAATTCCAGCCCCCCAAACCAGTCAGAGGGAGGAATGTCCAGGAAGATGCGTATATTGGGTTACTTAAATAAATTAAAAACAAAAAACAAAAAACCGCAATTCCTCCTTTTCCTTATATCCTTATCCAAATCCACTGAGAATCCAGCAGCCACCATGGGATAGGTACATTTCCTGGCAGAAATCCACCATGCAGGCGACCTGCCCCCTGCTTTCTGGCAAACACAACTTAGCACCATGATGGTATGAACCAAGGGATGCTGGACTTGAACTCTAGGGAAGAGTCCACTGAAGAGGCTCAGTGAGGAAGGGGGTCTCACTTACTCCCAGATTCCCAGAGACAGACCCTGTCTGGGCCTTCTCAGGGCATGTGCTCTCTTCCTTTTGAAGTGCAACCCAAAGGGTTTCTTTGTTTTTCCCTTTTTTTCAGCTCTCGATGGAGGCAGACAACTGGCTTCAACTTCCTTAGAAGGATTTTTAAAACATTCCAAAGTTATGACAAGAGTCATTCTCCAAGTACCTACAACCCCAATTAACATCTGCATATGTACATACGTCTTCCCTGGTAGCTCAGTTGGTAAAGAATCCGCCTGCAGTGCAGGAGACCCTGGTTTGATTCCTGGGTCAGGAAGATCCCCTGGAGAAGGGATAGGCTACCCACTCCAGTGTTCTTGGGCTTCCCTTGTGGCTCAGCTGGTAAAGAATTTGCCTGCAATGCAGGAGACCTGGGTTCGATCCCTGGGTTGGGAAGGTCTCCTGGAGAAGCGAAAGGCTACCCACTCCAGTATTCTAGCCTGGAGAATTCCATGGACTGTATAGTCCATGGGGTTGCAAAGAGTCAGACTTGACTGAGCAACTTTCATTTCACTTCACTACATACATGTGCCCCCATACGTAGAAAAAAATCAGATGTTAAGCTGGATATGTCCAACTATATCCCTAAATGTACACTGAGAAAGAAGGTAACTCCTAACAAATATTTACAAAACCCCCATGTAATTCCACCTGGCAACCTAATCTTTCATTAGTAGAACTGAAAAATTCCTATTTGAAATAATATCTGCTTAGTGATAATAGTGAATATTTATTAATGGGTGACTGATGCCTAACACTTAAGGGTGCTATGCTTTAAGAACATTATTCCTGTTACTCTCAGTAACCTGATGAAGTGGCTTCTATGCACCACAATGGGCGTGAACAGTGGAAAACACTGCAGTGAGCAGCGAAGAAGTGAAGTGAGTGAAGTCGCTCAGTCATGTCCGACTCTTCGCGACCCGTGGACTGTAGCCCACCAAGCTCCTCCGTCCATGGGATTCTCCAGGCAAGAATACTGGAGAGGGTTGCCATTTCCTTCTCCATAGCAGTGAGCAGTAGAGCTGGAATTTTAAATCAGGTGTCTTGACTCCAGACTCGTGCCCTCAACCACAAGCCTCTTCTGCCGCTCTGTTATCAGCTGCCAAATAATAAAAAGATGGAGGTCCCAACACGAAATATAAGCAAGAGTTCCGAACATGCCAAAAAAAGGTCTGGCTAATGGGCTCTGCCTTCACCGGGAACAGCTGGTCAGACGGTGCATTCGGCCAGCTCTCCCTGGCCCGGCAGATCCGTCCTCCCAGTCCGTCTCCCCCCACTGCCCCTTCTGCTTTGTCTTGGGAAAAGGGTCCCCTTTATTAATGCCATTCCTGGAGATGTGTTTACACAGGGCAGGAAACTTAATATCAACATTCCCTGAAGGAGAGTGTCTTGTCACTTCTGTGAAGCACTTCAGGCAGGCAGAGACCAGCCTTCCAAATCAACAGGCACTTACGCCCTTTAAACAGAGTCTGATGGGAGAGTTTGTTTCTACAGAGAATCTTGGAGTTCCTGAGCCCGTTTGTTATGATGAGGTTGAGAGGCGGTTACCCGTATACACAAAACCCTCCTGGGTGCCTTAAGAGGCTCTCTAAAAAGGATCTCAAGGAATCTATTTGCAGTGAGGAGGAGGGAGAAGCACAGATTCAGACACTCAGTGAGTTGCAAAGGACAAATCCGCCGAGGGAAATGCTGCAAGTCTCCATACGCTGGCAGGGGGAGATGGTATGGTTCTGGCTCCAGGGCCAGAGTCCTGAGAGGTTGCGAAGGCTTGGTGTGTGGTGGGGCGGGGGGGGGGGGGGGCAGTTTAGAAAGTCAACGAGGGCACCACCAGGGCCCAGCAGAGCATCACAAGATCAAGGAATGAGGTCGCGTGAATTTTACAAGGTGAACGTGGAGAACACTGCTGCTGCTGCTGCCAAGTCGCTTCAGTCGTGTCCGACTCTGTGCGACCCCGTAGATGGCAGCCCACCAGGCTCCCCCGTCCCTGGGATTCTCCAGGCAAGAACACTGGAGTGGGTTGCCATTTCCTTCTCCAATGCATGAAAGTGAAAAGTGAAAGTGAAGTCGCTCAGTCATGTCAGACTCTTCTCGACCCCATGGACTGCAGCCTACCAGGCTCCTCCATCCATGGGATTTTCCAGGCAAGAGTACTGGAGTGGGGTGCCATCGCCTTCTCTGCGCATAACTATAGATTTTTTTTTTTTTTTTTTCAAAAAAAAAAAAAAATCCTTCCTTCCTTGGTTCCTCTTGCCAGGCATCTCTTTACCTGTTATCACTCCCACCTCCACTAGAGGCCAGTGCTGCCTAGCCACCTCCCCCACCCCCACTCTCCCACCAACTCTCCCCACAACCTGGGGGCTCTCTCCCTGTTCTCAAGGCTTCAAAGAAAGTGATGATCCCAGACTGGCTCATCTGCCTCCTGCCACCTACCTGTCCCTCCCCCATGCCTCAGGACCACCATGTCCAATACGCTGACCCACCCCAGATCCCCTGTTGCCTCGTTACCTCTGAGAGCACATCACTGGAGTTTTCTACACTCTCCTCTCTCCCCTGGCCTGCTAGGTTTGGGCTGCCTGAGCCTGATTCTTTTTTTTTTTTAATCTTTATTTGACTGCATTGGGTCTTGGTTGCAGCATGTAGGCTGTAACTCCCTGACCTGGCTCCCTGCATCGGAAGTGCAGAGTCTTGGCCACTGGACCAACAGGGGAGCCCCTGAGCATGGTTCTTACAACTCCTCGGCCTCCTCCCCTCCCACACTCAGTCCCGCCAGGTCCTTCTCCTTGTCAAACTGGTCATGCTCCTCCCTGGACCCCTGCCTCTCAGGTTCCAAGGATGATGCCCTCCTCTCAGTCAAAGTCTCAGTGGGGCCAGACTGCAGGTATGAAAATGTGAGCCGAAGGGGCCACAGGCTCTGATGAATTCCTGAGTTTATCTTTTCAGATAATGAACGCTCACTTAGTATCTTCCCTGTAATTGTATCATGTATGGCAAAATGAGTGAGGTGGGATTCTTACCCTGGAAACACTTCCTATGTAGTAGAACTATAATCCAGATTAAAGGGGAGCACCAAGGATAGACAGGTGTGTACAGGTCGAGAACGCTGGTCGTGTACAAGTCTCAGGAATCCTGTCTGTGGGCGAGTCGTGCATTCACGACAAGATCCAGCTCTGCTCCCTCTGGGCTACCGAGAGGCAGCATGAACCTGATTTCTTTCATTCTTCCTTGTTTGCTTCTGGTTCTTCCATGGTCAGGTGAGTGAGAAGAAACAAAGGTGTTTGCATTAAAAAGCCAGAATGAAATGACTAGGGTAGAAGGAAAAACGAGGCCATGCATGCCTAGTCGCCCCGTCGTGTCCGACTCTTTTGCGATGCCATAGATTGCAGCCCGCCAGGCTCCTCAGTCCATGGGATTCTCCAGGCAAGAATACTGCAATGGGTTGCCATGCCCTCCTCCAAGGGATCTTCCCGACCCAGGAAACAAATCCGCATCTACTGTGTCTCCTGCGTTGCACATGGATTCTTTACCACTGAGCCTACCTGGGAAGCCCTTCGTCTGTGTATACGTGTTCTCAGTTTACTGTTTTTCAGTCATGTTTTCCCTGTTCACAAAGCCCCGAACTCCTCTGCCTGATTTTCAAGGCCCTCCACATGTGGCCCCAAGGTGTCAACCTGGGCAACCCCAAAAGGAGAACCAGGCTGCAGGAGCACCTGGAAAAGGTCCAAGATGTGTGTGTGGGGGGAATATCCAAGATGCCCAAGGTGGTCCTGCAGGGTGGAGAACTGTATCAGGGAGCAAGAGGCAGGGGACGTCGCTGTGAGCAACCAGCTCACGTACTTGCTCAAGAGCCCAGAGCCCAGGGCTGGAAACACTGGAGGTAAACCCCAAATCAAAACAGACAGAGCAGGGCTCAGTAACCAAGCTTCAGTGTTAGCATCGATACTGCTTTTCTCAGACTCCATGGATGGCATAAAGCAAACGGGGAATTCTGTTGGGGTTTTCTGAGAGTGAGACTCTTGATGTGGATGAAAGGATTTAAAGACGTAAAGATGCATGAGAGATGTAAACTGGTGCAGTTGCCATGGAAATCAGTACAGTAGTACCTCAAAAGCACTCACAACTACCACACGGTCCAGCAATTCCACTTCTGGGAATATTCCCAGAAGAAATGAAAGCAGGAACTTGAATAGATATTGGTGCATCTGTGGGCAAATGGCATGATTCACAGCAGTCGAAAGGCGGAATAACCCAAGTGTCCATCAACAGGTGAACGGATAAATAAAATGTGGCCTATCCGTGCAATGGAATATTATTCAGTATTTAAAAGGAAGGAAAGAGACTTCATTGGTTGTCTGTGGTTAAGACTCTGTACTTCCCATGTGGAGGTGAGGTGAGGTGAGGTGAAGTCGCTCAGTCGTGTCCGACTCTTTGCGACCCCGTGGACTGCAGCCTACCAGGCTCCTCTGTCCAGGGGATTCTCCAGGCAAGAATACTGGAGTGGGTTGCCATTTCCTTCTCCAGAGGATCTTCCCAACCCAGGGATCGAACCCAGGTCTCCCGCATTGGAGGCAGACGCTTTAACCTCTGAGCCACCAGTGCAATCCAATGTGGAGGCATGGGTTCAATCCCTGGTCAAGGAACTAAGACCCAACGTGCCATGTGGTGCTGCCAAAAAAGGAAGGAAATTCTGACACAGGCTTACAACATGAATGGGCCCTGTGGACATATGCTATGTGAAACAATCCAGACACAAAAGGACAAACACTGTATGATTCCACTTATATGAGGTAACTAGAATGGTCAAATTACTAGAGACAGAGAGGAGAATGGTGGTTGCCAGGGGCTGGGAGGAGGAGGAAAAATGTATAGCGAGTTTCATTTGGGGGGGATGAAAAAGTTCTGGAGATGGAAGTGGTGATGGACGTGTGAACACGTAGACACACTTAGTGCCACTGAAATGATGGCTAAAAATTGTTAAAATGGCCAATTCTGTGCTGTGTATATAGCAGTTAATACAAAAGGTGCATAAAGGGAAGTGAAAGCCTTTCAGTCCTCAATTTGAGTTGGAAGTATTAGCTTCACCACACCATGCATTTTATCTTATCTTCAGGTGGACAGGGGAAGCATTTCCTATCTTTCTATTTTGAATGACTCATCCAATAGCAAAGAGCTCAACTAGCAGAGCCAACTCTAAGAGCGGTGTCCAAACACCATTTCTCATTAAATGGAGCCAGTGTTTCTTGGAGACATGGCCAAACCCAGGTCTGGGAGGAGGAAGTGCACAAGAACTTGGAACATTCTATAGTATGCAAATCAGGAAAGGATCAAGCCAAGATTTTGTCAAAAGAACTCAGGAGACAATTTGAACAAGTTCCCTCTGGCAAAGACGGGACAGTGTGAGCATCAATTAGGATAGTAAGGAAATAGACTAAAACACATCAAGTATGTTTAAATCCATGAGTTCTTAATTATACTAGAAAGCTTTTATTTCACTGGCAATCTTGGAAAGGATGCTAGTGAATGAATTCATTATTTTGAACACTGAAAAGTAAAGTGAAAGAAGCAAGCATTTATCCTACTTTTCTTATATAAACTGTATCTCAGAGTAACCAAATATTTGAAAAATTAAACAGTCTTTTTGCTGTCATAGATGTATTTCAGCTAATAAATGAAGAAGGAATGAGAGTATTAGAATGTCACCATTTGCAACCCCCAATGAAGTAACAGATCTAGGCAAGGACCATCAGCTGCTGAACGTAATCTAGTCAATTTTTCCAATCACAGATTTACACAAAAAACCCGGGATGGGGGGTCCTCTCTCATGGTGCAGTGGCTAAGAATCCGCCTGCCAATGCAGGGAACACGGGTTCAATCCCTGGTCCAGGAAGATCCCACATGCCTCGGAGCAGCTAAGCCCAAGCGCCACAACCACTAAGTCTTCAGGCTACAACTATAGACGCCTGTGTGCTCTAGAGCCTGTGCGTTGCAAAAATGAGTGGCCCCCACTCTTCACAATTAGAGAAAGCCTGCTCGCTGCAACGAAGATCCAGCACAACCAGAAACAAACAAACAGTTAGTTAGTTTTTAAAAAAAAAAAATGGGACAGAGAAACTCATTAAATGAAGGGAATGTAATCAATAAAATCCAGGTTGTGGGGAAACCTAATGGAAAAGTCTAGTTTCTTTACCAAATATTGCTGCTGTTCACTGGCCAAGTCGTGTCCAACTCTTTGTGACCCCCTGGACTCATTTCACCACATTCCTCAGTCTGTGGGATTCCCCAGGTAAGAATACTGGAGTGGTTGCTGTTTCCTTCTCCAGGGATCTTCCCAGACCAGGAATTGAACCTGCATCTCCTGCGTTGGCAGGCAGATTCTTTATCCCTGAGCTACCAGGGAAGCCTAGCAAATATATTCCAAGAAAAAAGAAGAGTGAAAGAGGGAACTCAGGTTAAAAGAGACTTAAGAGACATATTAACAGAGGAAGCGAATGGACCTTATTTAGATCCAGATTTCAACAAACTGTTAAAGAAAATTAGACAAATGGGAAATCTGAACACCAACTGGATATTTAATATTAAGGTGTGACGGTTAATTTGTATCAGAGTGATGCTGATCCTCAGGCTACCTTTTTTTCAGTGTCCCCATATCTTTTAGAGATATTTACAAAGTATTTAGAGATAAAATGATAAGTTGTCTAGAATTTCCTTCAAAATAACATAGTATGAGGGATGGAGGAGGTACAGATGAATACAGCTGGTTTTGAGTCAACATTTGTTGAAGCTAGAGGGATGAGTAGTTACTCTCAATTTTGCATATGTTTGGAAATTAACGTATTTTTTAAAATGTGTATGAAAGGCAAGAAGTGAGCTTAAAATCTTCATCTTCACCTCTAACCGCCCTGGGAAGTAGGTGCTACGGCATCTGGCTTTGCACACCTGCATAAACAGTAATTTCCCCTGTCATTATCTGTATTCCTATTCAGGACACTCCTCGTCTCTACATCTCACTTTGAGAGACAGAATCACTAAGAAGGAAGTGGGGTTACAAAAGAGGGTGGGACTCCACCTCTGAGGTCAGATTAGCCACACCCCATCCTTCCCAGGGCAGGGAATCTGGGTTTGGGAACTAGAATCAACCTGGATTTTTGCCCCTTCTTCCACCTCGGCATGGACCCAAGCCACACAGCCACACTGTGCCCTACTCTAAAGCACGCATAAACAGACAACAGCTCCTCAACATCCTATACTGCGCCTCCTCCTTTCCATATGAGATCTTTCTCTAATTGGGAACAGCTGGGTGGCTCAGGCGCCAAGCATCTGCCTGTCAATGCAGAAGACACAGGAAACTCAGGTTGGATTCCTGGGTCAGGAAGATCTCCTGGAGGAGGGCATGGCAACCTGCTCCAGGATTCTTGCCTGGAAATCCCATGGAGACAGGAGTCTGGCGGGCTACAGTCCATGAGATCCCAAAGACTCAGACACCACTGAGCATGCATACACACAGAAATGCAGAGGGAAAGTTGTCATCACCTTGTAAGAGTGAGGCAAAAACAAAACAAACAAGAGCCACAAATTTTAACCCGTCTACACTATAACCAAAGTGATGGATCCAAAATGCTACTTGAAGCCTGCCCCTCCACGAAATCTTGCCTTCACGAGGCCAAGTCTGAACTCTCCAGATGCCTCTGCTGGCCGCATGCTCCCCACACTTCACCCCCAACACTGCAGGAAAGCCAACTCAAGAGCCTCAGCTTACTGTGTCTTTCCCCCACAGGCAGCAAACTCCTAAACTTCTTTTCAGACCCCCTGTAGGAGTCCAGGCCTGCAGGAAGCGGGCCTCTACCAGTTTAAGCATCCTGGGCTCTCGAGGAACCCAGATTTACCCCGCTGAGTAAATCTGAGTAAATCTCAGTGTGCTCTCCACACACTGAGACCCTCACTTTTTTAACTCCCCTGCCAGATGGTAAGCTGTCCGGATGAAGAGACAACCTTGTTCATTTTCAATCTCCAAAGCCTAGCAAGTGCTCAGCTCTCAGGAAGCAGGGAAAAAAAAATCTGTTGGCTGGTTGGCTGAGACAAATGATGTGTCTGTACTGGTATCGGTAACAGAGCTCTCCCCTCTGCAGGTCTCCAAGAACCTCAGGCACTGAATGGGTTTAGTTAACAACAGAAAAACAAAACCAAAGGGACAACACACTGAGACCCCAACACTGGAGTCATTTAACCCATGCTTCCCCACAGATGTTTTTACCTTTTCCTAAAGTATTTTATTTTGTACAAGGAAAAAAAAAAAAAAAGTAACCCATCAAACCTGAAATTTCAGATACCATTGCTCAAAATGGGATTCTCAGGTGGTGCTAGTGGTAAAGAACCTGACTGCCAAAGCAGGAGAACCTAAGAGAATGTAAGGGAACTCTCGGTCCCTGGGTCGGGAAGATACCCTGGAGGTGGGTATGGCAACCCACTCCAGTATTCTTGCCTGGAGAATCCCATGGACAGAGTAGCCTGGTGGGTTATGATCCATGGGGTCACAAAGAGTGGGACACGATTGCGGCTACTTAGCACACACACATGCAGTCATGGAAACCTACACTGCCCAGAATGAATGAAATCGAACGGATGCCCAGCAAACTCAGAACCATTACATTACATGTACCACTGCCATGAGGAAAGACAAAGCCAGCGAACCATTGTCGTGGGCGATGCCATCAGACCCTGGGTTTTTTAAGTTTATTGGTTTATTTCCACCCTGCGGCTTGCAGGGTCTTAGCGGGATCCCTGACGAGGGTTTCTTTGCCTTTTTGATTTGGCTGTGCTGGGTCTTAGCTGTGGCACGTGGGCTTTTAGCTGCAGCGTGCAGAAGCTAGTTCACTGACCAGGGATCGAATCTGGGCCCCAGGCACTGGGAGCATGGAGTCCGAAACACTGGACTGCCAGGGAATTCCCCAGACCCTGGATTCTTAAATGCCCTTTTCTCACTATTTCTCTGCCTGGCCTGATTTCTTCACCTTGACAGTGCAGATGCTCAAACTAAGAGAGGCTTAGTAAGTTGTGCAAAGCCACAGAGCAGGAAGACGAGAGCATGAGGCAGGACCACAGGGACTCTTGGCGCCAGACTGTGCTTTCACCTCAGTGACCTCCCCTTCTGAAGAGTGGGTCGAGAGCAGCACACTCCTAATTCCCGCATGTCAGAGCCTCGAAAATCAACACATCCTGTAGCTGGTCACCTCCCTGCAAGAGGGCAACCACTTAAAACTTAGAAAAATGCCCTAGCTTTAAAATGGCTATGCATAACATACTGTAAGATTTGAAAACTATGCTCCCATTTGATCGGCTATTTATTACTGCCCATTCTTTCAGTCATTTTCCCAGTTTTCCTCTATTTAAGGCAGTGGTCCCCAAACTTCTTGGCACCAGGGTCTGTTTTCGTGGAAGACAGTTTTTCCACAGATGGTGCAGGGGGATGGTTTTAGGATGATTCCATCGCATTACTACATTTATTGTGCACTTTATTTCTATTCTTATGGAAATAATAATTTCTGTTATTATTATATCAGTTCCACCTTAGATCATCAGGTATGAGATCCCAGAGGTTGGGGACCCCTGATTTAAGGGATCAGTCTTTAGGAGCCAGTCTGGGTCACTAATCTTATAAAAACTTTCTTCAATGTTTAAATAACTAAACAGTAACTTTTTATGACTGTTTAAATATATAGATATGCACATGCCTGTATATGGTAACTAAGAAGTCAAGGATTAATGCCTAACAGTGGTTATCTTTGGACGGTAAGATTACAAACTCTGTGCACTGGTTTATAACAGTTTTTCATTTCTCCATAGTAAATACACACTGTTTAATAAAATAAAAATAATTAAGTTTTATTGATACTATTTGGAAAAAAAAAAAAAACAACTTTTTCTGAAGCCATCTTTGACCTGGAAAATATTTTCTTTTCTCAAATAAGCAGTATTTCCCTATTAAATGTACACTTGGAGAGAACCACATTCTTTATTTAGGGTCAAGTTAAGTTCTCTCTATATGCTAGGGAAAGGTTTTATTTGTTGTTTGTTTTCCCCGCCTACTCAATTTTGATGGGTAACCTGTATTATTGCCTCTCTTTACCTGGTTTGATTTATGATCTTGGAAGTCAGGTCACTCTCTGCTGGGTTGAAGAAAGAAGTAAAAAAAAAAAAAGGTCTCCCCAGCTAATACCTGATAAAATATCTGAAAAGGTCATGGCAGACCTTGACAGAAACACATACAACTTCAACCCAATCTGATAAAACAGCAACTTGAAAACTTTTATCAGAAGAAAATGTAACTTGCCATTTCCCAGCTCAGTTGACTGAACTGTTTTTTAAATCTGAAATGACAGACACCATAAGATAGGAAAAGCTGCAGATAAGAAGCCAAATTGGGTTGTCTTGAATCAGATCGGATTGTCTGCCTAGGTTCAAACTCCCACACCTGCTCTGAATGTGTCAATGAGAGTCTCTTGGCATGGTCCCCGAGGGGTTTGGAAACAGTGCAAAAGTGGTGAACTTTGAGACTTCAGCGTTTATTCTGCGATTATAATTAACCTGCTCACCAGTTGCTATCGATCAATACTGAATGGCGCTGATAAAGTCGGACTGGATTTCCAGAAGTAGAAATAGAGATTTAAACTAGGAAGCAAAAAAAGGAAGATCAAAAAAATATGTTAAGGACCAAATTCAATTTTAAGAAGCAAAACTGGATCTGTGACTGAGGAATCTCAAAGCTGGTAGCTTAGTAATCTGCAAAACTTCCCACCAAATTCTGGCGGGAACTCCTTGATTTATCATCCTCAAAAAATAAAGTCAGTCTATGACAATTCAACACAGAGTGACAGCCTTACGTTCTTTGCTCATTCCACTTGCAAAGGGTGAACCAAATGGAATGGGTTACTTGTCTGGATTATATGCCTCCTTTGGCAGAAAAAAAAAAAAAAAGATTATTTAAAGACATGAAGGCAATTCGAGGGCTCTTGCAAAGTACTGAAGGCCAGAAAACCCAATTCCCTTCATTCAGATAAGAGGCTTGAATATTCTGGCTCAGTTCTGATTACAGGGCAGTAATAGATAAACCCGTAGGCCCCCTGCCAGAAACGAGAAAGCTGCCACTGATGGCTTCTGTGATCAGCTCAGACCAAGTCCATGGGCTTTTCCAGCCTAGGGTTTTATCCACTATCTTGATCCAGGCCTCTATTCACATATTCACTAAACAATTTAATTACTGTGATTCCCCTATTTCTTTCTCAGTTCTGACCTTCAAAGAAAAGGCAATACAGAGAATACAAAGAAAAGGCAATACAGAAAACTCTAGAAAAGGATTTTTGTGAGAGGCATATGGTTTTGCCCTTCTTCTGTTAGCCAACAATCCCCAGGGATAAGAAGAATTTTCTAGTTTGGAGGGTCTCAATTCTGGGCAATCTCTCTTTTAATTCTCTACACACCCAAATACAAGATGCTGAAAGGAAGCTTCTGTGAGGCAGGGGCTCCTGGCACAGCGAGTTCTGCAGCATCAAAGTGAGATGGAGAGACACTGGTAGGGAAACAGGAAAACACAGAATAGAAACCGCAGTGGGGAGAGAGAACAGGCGGAGAACAAAGTAATACACACACTCCTGAAGTTCACATGAGACCTTTGACCACGACAGACCTTCTGGATCTGAAAGGATGAGTGCCCTTAATCTT
Organism: Capra hircus; assembly: GCF_001704415.2. NCBI lineage: Eukaryota > Metazoa > Chordata > Mammalia > Artiodactyla > Bovidae > Capra > Capra hircus. The sequence continues at coordinate 7,544,610 of NC_030815.1, forward strand.
GGCAAGTGAAAGGGTGGCAAATGAGGAGAAAGCATGTTCCTGGAAATGGAGACTTACCTGGGTACTAAGTTGGACCTACTGTTTGCTACCAGAGAGAACTGCGACAGGTTAATCTTTCTGAGCACCAGTTTCCTCTTCTGCAAAATGGAGATCACAGTATCTAATTCTCAAGAAGAACTTACAAGTCCCTCTGACCTGACAACTTCCTCATGGAATGGATTCAGCTTACTTCCATATGTGCACGACGTGCTGTGTGCTGTGCTTAGTCACTCAATCATGTCCAACTCTTTGCAACCCCATGGAAAGGCTCCTCTGTCCATGGGGATTCTCCAGGCAAGAATACTGGAGTGGGTTGTCATGTCTGCTTCCAGGGGATCTTCCCAACCCAGGGATCGAACCGGGGTCTCCTTCATTACAGGTGGATTCTTTACCAGCTGAGCTACAAGGGAAGCCCCATATGCATGATACAGGCACTGTGTGTGTTTGTGTGTATTACAAGATACAGGTTCCTATCCCTAAAATGTTGTTAGCTGGTTTCAAAACATTGATGTACCCAAACTTGTAAACTTCTTTTGTATAAATTAAAATACTTCAGAGGTTACTCTTATTATAACCCCACTCATATTATCTTCCCTTACGTTCTTTAGAAAGAAACAGAACAGCTCTAAACAGAAGACTAGTTTCATTAGCCAATAAAACATTTAAATAATCCTGCCTGGAGAGTGTTACCTGAGACCACTTCATGGGCCATGGCGGGGCAATATAACAGAGTGACACTTTCCAAGCCATGAGAGAGACTTATCACCTGCAACTTTTGCAGGACTGCAGGTCAAAGAAGTCACCAGCAGACTAGTACTTTCGGATGTCAAAAAGGCCCCTTCAAGATCTGAAAACAGCAGTATCCCGGGACCTGGAAGAATTGCCCACTTCTAGAGCAAAGCAGTGGGAAAACCAGGGGTCCTTTCTCTTTCTTAAGCAAACAGAAGCAACAACATTTGCAACCTGCTTCAGCTCTCAGTTCAGTACACCTTAAAGGTCTTAAAAGGACAGGCTGAAAAGAAGTGGTTAAAAGACTTACTTACCTTGCCCTGGAGGAAGGTAATTTGGTTTTCTAACACAATCCCATCACTGCCCTGGGTTATTAGTTTTTCTGGTTCTAGCCCCATATAATCTGCGTGAGAAGTACCCACACCAAGAATGGTGGCCAGTGTATGTACCAGTGAGGGCATCTTAGGAAGTCACGTCAGTCGCGGGGGCTGGGGAGTGGCATCTGACAACTGCAGGCTGAGATCTGCTTCCAGAAGACATTACTGAGGGTCAGATAAGGATTTTTGGACCCCTCAGTAAAGCAATCTCCTATTGGATAAGCAAAAATCAAAAGCCACATTCAATAAACAACAATTTATGTTTTAAAGTGCTTTTCCTGTGCATCCATAAACTCTAAATATAGAACCCTATTTTTTTTTTAAAGAAAGGAGACTTTCAGGAAGTTAATTCATGAATACTTATGTGTCTTTAAAATTTTAACTGGTTTCATGTTTTTTTAAACTGGTAATATAGTCATATGACTCAAAATTAAAAAGGTTCCACGTGTATACCCATATCCACAGCAGCACTATTCACAAGTCAAGAGGAGGAGACTACTTGTGTCCCTGACAGATGAAAAAACAAAACACAGCACATACAATAGAATGTTGTTCAGCATTAAAAAGAAAGGAAATTATCACAGGCTACAACATGGGTGAAACTGGAGGACATTCCCTTGTTGCTGTTATTAGTTACCCAGGGTTCAACTCTTTGTGATCCCATAGATTTTATAACCTGCCATGGGATTTTCCAGGCAAGAATACTGGAGTGGGTAGCCATTCCCTTCTCCAGGGATCGAAACCCACATCTCCTGCGTTACAGGAGGATTCTTTACCGCTGAGCCGCCAGGGAAGACCATAAGTGAAGTTAGCCAGTCACACAAAGATGAATACTGTTTGATTTCCACTTACATGAGGGATCTAAAGTAGTCAAAATCATGGAGACAAAAAGGCAGTTACCAACGGCTGGTAGGGAGGTGAAATTTGGAGCTGCTGTTTAATGGGTATAGAGTTTCAGTTTTGCAAGACAAAAAAAAAATTCTGAAAATCTGTTTTACAACAATCTAAAAACAACTTAGGCTTTCCACGTGGCTCAGTGGTAAAGAATCCACCTGTCAGTGTAGGAGATGCGGGTTCAAACCCTGGGTTCCGAAGATCCCCTGGAGGAAGAAATGGCAATTCACCCTCGTATTCTTGCCTGGGAACTTCCATAGACAGAGGAGCCTGGTGGGTTGAAGTCCATGGGGTCACAAAGAGTTGGACATGACTGAGCATTCACACACAACAACACTGCTGAACTGTACACTTAAAAATGATTCAGATGGTAAAGGAAATCAACTCTGAATACTCATTGGAAGGACTGTTGCTGAAGCTGAAGCTCCAATACTTTGACCACGTGATGTGAAGAGCCGACTCATTGGAAAAGACCCTGATGCTGGGGAAGACTGAGGGCATGAGAAGGGGCGACAGGATGAGATGGTTAGATAGCATCACCGACTCAATGCACATGAATTTGAGCAAATTTGGGGAGACAGTGGAGGATAGAGGAGCCTGGTGTGCTCCAGTCCATGGGGTCGGAAAGAGACATGACCTAGCCACTGAACAACAACAAAATGGTAAAAAACAAAACAAATAAACTTTCACTTTAACCTCCCTAGATGTTAAATGTATTTTCTTGTTATTTAATGGGTTAATAAAGAAGCACAAAAATGACAATGAAAAACGGTTAGGATGGTTAAAAACTCAAAAAGTTCCAAAGCATATATGGTGAAAGTCCTTTTCCCCTCACCCCCCATCCCAACGGGCAAGCATTGTTACAAATCCCTTGTGAATAGCTCCAAAGAGGAATTAAACATTTTCAAACATACATAATATTTTCTTGTCCTTTTTTTAAAAAATACAAATACACATCCTGCACTTATAAATGTCTTGGAGAGGATTCCAAGATTATTCTAAGTTCGTTGCATAATGAACTTTCTAACTTTTTCTGGACCGCTTTTTGCATATTCAAAGAATATCAATTCTTTTTTTTTCTCAACTGTCAATTTTTTTGAACTTCCTAAATTTTCACGCTGACAAGATATCCTATTGTTTGTATGCACCATATGCAGGTAAACAGTCCCCTAATAATGCACATTTAGATTATTTCCGATTTTGGTTGGAATAATTGTTTCCAATGACAAACAGCGCTGCAACTAACACATGCCCTTATATTTGCAGAATCAATTCCTAGAAGTTAAATTTCCAGGTCAAGGGTATCAGTTTTGTAATTTGTCAGACATCACAAAGGGCTCTCCATAAAGGTTGTACCAATTTTCACTTCTATCCACAGGTATCAGAGTTCCTGTTTCCCTACCTCAGAGTATGTTTGTTTTCTTAGCTCATTTAAGGTTAAAAAAAAAAAATAGGGAGGGATACCAAAGAAAGTGTTATCTAAAACCATCTCCCGTGCATCATTCTACCTGAGTGCTTAGAAAGTACCTAGCAAATGCGGCTTGACCTTTCGACGGGACACAATTGGGCAGGTGACACACCCCGGCTCCCCCCACACACCGTCCCCATTTAATTGGTTCCCCAGCCAGCACCACAGTCCAGCCCCAGCTCTGACTGACCTACTCAGGTGGTCACCGGAAAGTTAAACAACTTTGGTTTCTCAAAGACTGACGAATCACTCTCTAGCCAAACAAGCTACTCACGAGTCTATCTCACAAAGCTCCCTACATAAATGAACTGGCTCAGAAAGCAACTGGCTTTGTTGATAAGCAGTTACCAAAAGATTCCAAGAGTTTGTTTATGGTGTAGGTTGGTCACCTACACCATAAGCAAACTCTTAGAATACAGCGAATAAGACAAAGCTTTCAAAGAAACCTCTGGCTAACATGTTATACATGCATTTTGTTGTATTGCTACTTTTTTAAATCAACGCTTAAAATGATTCTAAATTGTTAAGATCCTTTAAAAATACAATCACTTATTTGTCTATTACACAAAATAATTATTATTTCATCATAAAATATATTTCCATAGCTTTCCAGTAACATCTATCACAATGTTATTTTCTTTAAGATATATTTACATATAATTTCCAGTTTCCTTTTCAGCCTTAAGTATTTACAAGCATTAATTGGTACAAAAATCAACTTTATTGTGGTGTAATGTACACACAATGAAATACTCCCATTTTACTTAATTTTTCATTCAAGGCCTCACAGCTTGCAGGATCTTAGTTCCCCGACCAGGGACTGAAGCCACACACTCTGGCAGTGAAAGTACGGGGTCCTAACCACTGGACCACCAGGGAATTCTCAATGCTCCCACTCTATTAGTACACGTCCATGAGTTCTGACAAATGGATATGCCTACTTAACAGCTGCGAGTGGGTTCTCTACAAGGAGACAGCTATATCATCCTGCACAGCTAACTCACATGCACCCCTACGTGGACCTGAGCCCTTGAACACAGCTCCACGGGTAGATGGTCACGCAGTGTATCCTTAAGAACTTTCAGCATCCACATTCCATTTCAACAACTACAACCTCATGTGTGAAAGTGTTCTTCTCAAGCCTAGTTAGTATCTGCTCACATAGAGCAACACGTTTAAAGGCCACAGATATTTTGTTTTAAACCTTCTGGCCAGGTTGTGTGTCGTGTGGGATCTTATTCCCTGACCAGGTATCAAACCTATGCCCTCTGCAATGGAAGTTCAGAGTCTGGACCAACGGACCTCGAGAGAAGTTCTTAAAGGCCATAGGCTCTTGGGTTTTAGATACCTGTACACAGTCACTCTCTCTCTGTCTTACCTTCTCTTACCCACCCTGTGACTTCTTCCCCCGAAACTGTTTCAGTGGTTTCCCAAGGTTTCCGGAACCCTCTCCCACCTGACTTACTCCTCCCCATGGCCCTCCAGTTGGCCTCTTCAGCAGCCAAAGTGTGTGGTTTGTCCCGGGCAGAGGACTGTGGCAACTCCCTCTTGGATTTCCACTGAAATATTTGCTAAGTGAACAGCCTCTGCCAGGCACTTAAACATGAGTGACACCCTGTACCTGGCCTCAGTAAGGTCACATAATTCCATTAGTGCAGCCTAATTCACGAATTCAATGGTGTGTCACGCACATATTGAACTTGGAATGAATTAACGTTTATATACGTTGCAGTCAAGGCAGAGTAATTCCTTCCACCCGAAGTCCAGAGCTCTACAAAGGCCCTTGTTTGCTTTTTATTACTTTGGGTTTTCCCTTATTCCAATAACCAAAAAAAAAAAAAAAAAAAGAACTCTGGCAAGATGTGAACTATTGTTAATATTAACACTTAATACTTCATAGAAAATAAAAGTATTTGCTTCTTTCTCCTCACTGAAATTAAAAACAGTTTCTGAGTGAAGGGTGAGTTAGTCTGTGTGGTTTTACCTATAGTGACAAATATATTATTTAAACAAAAACCAAACTGGGTTGCATTATTTCATGGTACCAGGCGATGTGACTTGTAAATGAGGGCATATGTTTTCTTAATCTTTTTTTTTTCAAATTGCAGGCACTTCTCCTGGTAAAGTTCTATTTACCCTTCAGTGCCAAGTGCAGACAGTACCACCCTGGTGAGGCTCCCAGGCTCCTAGACGGCAGGGAGGCACGCCTCTGCCACCTCTCCTCTGCTATCAGTTCACGGCCATAGCTCCCTGCTGAGGCACTCACTGGCCTTCACGTGTCTTTAGGGTGATCAGCCATCCCCATTTGTTGGGGCCTCTCCTAGGTTTAGCATGAAACATTACCAATCCTTAAAAAAAAAAACAAAACCCAGTCTTTAGAAAATCAGAACTGGTCACTCTGCATTGATAGCAAGGGACTGTTTAATAAAATAGCCATCATTTCTGAGATGCCAAAGCCAAGTAGTTCACAAACACTACAGTATTTTTCTACTTTAAGACAACATTAAAAGTAGTTACAATCATCTCACTTTACAGAAAAAGAGAGGAGACTTAGAGAGGTAAGTACCTTGCCCGAGATCACAGGGGCACCTGGACTCGAATCCAGGCCTGCTGCTGTCACACCCCCACGCCGTACTGAGTCTTAGGTGCTGCTGTTGCCCACCAGGCTCCTCTGTCCATTGGATTTCCCAGGCGAGAATACTGGAGTGGGTTGCCATTCCCTTCTCCAGGGAATCTTTTCCACCCAAGGATTGAACCTGTGTCTCCTTCATTGGCAGACAGCTTCTCTACTGCTGGGCTACCAGGGAAGCCCTTCACTGGGTCTTAGGACCTGGTGTTCATTCCACACAGCAAGCCCACAAAAAATACAGAATCATCTTCATCCTTCTACCACTCAGCATCAGTTAACATGCCAGCGATGGTCCTTGATAAAGCTGTGAGGCATTTACAAGAGGGCTCATGTGACGGGAGGAACATGTAAAAAGCACACGCACATATGCTGCTTTTAACTGGCTTTGATATGAGTGCCACTGGAGAACATACTGGAGACGTGAATGCCGACAAACTCAACATGCCTCCTCCCCTCACGTAGATAACACGGAACCTTTCATAACCTGACCACTTAGAACACTTGGCTGTGCACAGAAGAGAAAATCCAACCGCTTGGCCAGACCCAACGGCTGTCTTCAGGTGGGACTTGCTGAACTAGGAGGACCCAGAACAGAGCACACTTCTCAGCAACACCACACTTCTCAGCAAGGATGCCATCCTTAAAGGTCAGCTTGCTGACACTGGAATGCGGGGAACTTTACTGACTCCAATCCCCTCCTGCCTGGTAGGGGTTACGTTTTTTAATCTAAATACTCACTGAGTGCACGTCTCAAATGGTACTTTTTAAATTTTTTTTTAACATTGCTGCGGCTGTAACTCTCATGACCACGAACAGTCCCCCATCTTTGGATTTCAGACTTCTCTTTCTTCCTCTAGTCCAGGATTACAGGAGTTTAGGAAGCAATCTCCCTAGCCCACTCCCAAGTTAAAAGAAGTAAAATTTTGTGAACCATTCCTATTTTAAAATGGAAGTTCTAGAGTGAGTTCTAGAGAGAACTCAGGAGAGTTCCAAGAACAGGAGGACTGAGGGCCCCACCCCTAGTACGCCCACCTCCAACTGCCATTGTATGGAGATGCTGTCCAGCTATCTCTCGAGGTCCTCCCAGAGGTTAGCAGCCTGGGGGAGGGGGGTCCTCCTCCCTGCGGATGGTGGGGGGGTGTGCCGTCTGGCTCCCCCATGAGGGGGAGGGGGAACCTGGGCGCCACATCCACAGTTAATCAGTTTACCTAAGATGTGTATTTGGTCCCACCGACACCCCTAAGGACCTTCCTAGGCCACCCAGGGTCAGAGAATAATTTAAAAACCTTCAAAGCCTGGATCCTTCTTGGAGCCAGCCCGAGACTGGAAACCTGGGAGGGACAAAGCTTTCCTCTTCAAAGTGAGAACAAATGAGAAAGGATTTAGCACTTGGTAGGCAGTCAATAAATATTAGCGTTATTTCTCAAGTCTGGGCTTCCCCTCCTCCTCTAAAGCCACTTCCATCCAAACCTGATTCTGTCCCTTCCTGAAATCCCACAGGACCAAAGGACATTTGAATTCTGAATTAATGGTGCCACTTTCTTTTCCTCTCAGCACGGAAGCCCTTCCTGGGACTTCATTTTGTTCATCTGTAAATCAGGCCAAGGGGTACACGCATGCTGTCCTTCTCAGGTCTGACATTCAAAGGAACTATAACATTGTGCCTGTTACAATTATAACTTCTAACCCCAGCGCTAGGGACAGGAGGAGGCTGAACACGTGGACCTGCGCCACAGTCCCCACAGGTGGGCATTAGAAAGAAGCACCTCTGTGCCAGGACACCTACCTGGGGAGTGCTTCTAATGCAGCCCTGGCCACCTGGGTCTGGCCGACCAGCCCAAGGTCACAATATGCTCTGGCCCTGAGATATGACCCAGAGACACACCCCTGGCACTGGTCCCAACTGAACCCATCTCCACTGCTGTGCTTAGCCACTCAGTCCTGTCTGACTCTTTGGGACCCCATGGACTGTAGCCCACCAGGCTCCTCTGTCCATGAAGGTTCTCCAGGCAAGAATACTGGAGTGGCTTGCCATGCCCTCCTCCAGGGCATCTTCCCAACCCAGGGATCAAACCCAGGTCTTACTCATTGCAGGCGGATTCTTTACTGTCTGAGCCACCAGGGAAGCCCTCTCCATTGCTAGGGTCCCTCATTTGTTCCCGGTGTGAAATACCCAACAGGAAAATCTACCGCCCAGAGGGATCCTCCAGCTGAGCCGCCATATGGGGCCAGAAGATGTTGGGCCCAAGCCATGGAATGAGTTCCCTGCGGAGGACGGAGAGGAGGTGAGGAGGTGGTCTCGGCTGTACACCAGGGGCGCCCGGCGGCCTCCCCAGTCACCCAAAAATGGGCGCTGCCTGGGTGCATGTTGGCCCAGACCCATCCTACGTCTGGGGCCGCGCGAAGGGCTCCCCCAGCCCCGCCACCCTGCAGTCGCCTCTCCCGCTCATAGGATGTAGAGGGCAGGCCCAATCTCACTGAGCAGAATCTGGGCTCCTTGGAGCTGTGGCCTTCACCGCCACCATCACCCTGGCCGCCGGGTTCGGTCTCCCGGTCTGCTTTCCTTGGAAATTCACGCATCCCTTCTATCTTCTGCCCTTACCCCCACATATTTGTGAAAATTAAAAGCCCCAAACAGGGCTCCGGGCTGCCTCTGTTCCGGCCCCGGGCACTCGCACTCGGCAAGCAGCACTCACCGAGATTGGGGTGTCGCGCGGCGGGGTTGGCTCGGCCGGGCAGGCTGTGCAGGACCGGGCTGTCGAAGGGTCCGGCGGAGGCGGCGGCGGCCGCGGCCCAGGACGCGCCCACGTCGGCCATGTAGGCGGGGTAGGGGCTGGAGTAGGAGCCCGCGAAGCCGGCTCGCCCGTACTGCTCGCGGCCCGCCAGGCCCGCGCCGGCAGCCCCGCCGCCACTGCTGTAGGCCGCGGCTTCCCGGGCCGCGGCGGCGGCGGCGGCGGCGGCCAGGGACCCAGTGGTGCCCGGGAAGGAGAAGCGCGGCGACACGGGCGGCGGGGTGTAGGCGGCTCCCTCGGCGCCCGCCTGGCTCCAGCCTGGGCTGCCTTGCTGCGTCCCGGGCCCCGCGCCCGACGGCGCGGCTCCCGAGCTGCCGCCCGAGGCGGCCCCGGAGGCCGCGCCCCCGCCTCCGCCCTGGAGGTAGGACAGGCCGAGCACCGAGGAGGGCACCCGCGGCGTGGGCACGTAGACAGGCGAGGACGCGGCGCCCGCGCCGTGCATGAAGGCACCCGGGCCGCCCGCCTCGTAGGGCCCGGGAGGGGGCCCGTGGTTGGCGGCCATGGCCAGGCTCTGGTACATCGCCCCGCGCGCGCTCGCAGCGTCCGAGTCCTCGGGCCAAGCAGTAATGCAGGGAGACAAAATAGTAACACAAAAATTAAAAAAAAAAAAAAGGCGAATAACGTACGGGGGAGGGGCTGTCAAAAAAACCGAAGATCAAAAATCAAAGGTTAAAAACAAACACAACTCCTTCAAAATTATATACATATTAAATCCAGCGTTGAGCAAAAAGACTGAGATTCTGGTTTACTCAGGAAAATCCCAGATTGAATTTGCGGTTGTTCCCCTTGGTGGTGGAGCTGAGAGGTGGGGGGCGAGTCCACTAAAGGTCCTACAGGATCCGAAGGCGCGGGGTGGCGCCGGGGCGCGGAGCTCCTGCAGGGCGACGCGGGCCGGCCCGTCGTCAGAACCCCCGGGCCTCGGGCACAGGGTGCGGTAGGCTGGCTCCAAGGCTGAGGCCCGGGCCGGCTCCTTTCCTCCGAGATGTAGCCGCGTCTAAAGAGAGAACGACAGAGGGAAACAAGGTCATCCAGTGCTTTCAGGGCCCATTTCCCCTAAGCTTGGTTGCTTCTCTCGCCCTACAAACAATATCGCCACTCTCAGGGGCCCAGCTCCTCGGAAAGCTGATCTGCAGAGGCCCCTGGGGTCTGACTGCTGCAAGGAAGCCTCGGGGAGGGGCGCCTTCGAGACGTAGGGCTCTGCAGTTATTGGACGTGTAAATTACTGGTTGTGATCTTGATCAGCGTTTTTCTTTTTTGTAGTGCTTGTCAGGAAGGACTTTAATTTTGCCTTATTTCTAGCATATTCTTATCACAGTATTTTAAAAGACCAAGGGTTTTGGGTTTCCACGAAGAACCTAGAAATCTAAGAAATCTCTCCCCAACTCTTTTCTTCCCCCACCTATCCCCAACTGATCCTGACTGTGAAAGAACTTTAGATTGTCCGTGGAAGACAAGGACAAACTTTATAAAATAAAAAACCCCAGCAACCTAAGAAAATTTTGTTTGCAATCTTTTTTGTTTGTTTGGGCTTTTTTTTTTTTTTTTTTGCTTTTAAACTAGAGGCAGATTCTAAATATTTATAAATGAACACAGCGTCTGGTAAATCTCAGTGAAAAGGTTTGTGAACTCTTATCTATACAACTATACAATGTGGACATCAAATTAGACAAGATACACATTTCTTACAAATAGTTTTATTTTGGAGATTTTGCAGACTGGATACTAAGATGAGAAAAGTGAGAGAAATGTACAATCACTTTACGGAACTACAGAACTCACTGGATCTCCATTTCATTGAGTGGGTTTTTCACATGGAATCACAGGTCCAGCCATGTATAGAATCAGAACACCAACGAGACTGCTTGGGGGGACAGAAACAGTTTGTAGGACTTGATTATTTCTTTGCATCCTGTGTTTGATTTCACCAGGCAATTTTTCTGGTAAAAACTAAGCATGCTCCGTTCTGAAGCACCTGCTTGGTTCCAGGTCATTTTCTTTACAATTCCACTAAGTAGAAGTTTCTCTCCTCGTTTTACAAAAGGCAGAACTGAAGCATCCAAAAGTTTTAAAACTCCTCTAAGATCAAAGTACAATTAAAAGAGGTGGGGGACGAGATCTGAAGGACTCCAGAGTTTAAGTTTGTCCAGTCCATGCCCACCTTTCTCCTTAAGAAAATGCAGCGAGTCAGTTATTGCAATAGCAAACTTAGAGAGTTATTAACTGACTTATGTACTAGATCCAGGCTCTGCCACTTACCAAATGAATGACTGTAGACACATTCCTTAACCCCCATTGCTTCAGTTTCTTCATTTGCAAAAATTCAAATATTAAAGGTAATTATCTTGTAGGGTCACTGTGAGGATTACAAATTCTATATACTCGGCTATTATTACTATTACAAATTTCTAATGTATCAAAAGAAAGTTCTTCTGATGTATTATGTACTATAATAAATGGGGCATCTTTATTCCAGTAAAAGTTCTGGAAATGGAATTTCTAATATCATATATAATGCTTTTCATCACTTTTACAACATCACTAATAATAACTGGATAGCACTATATTATATAGTCATATGTTAACTCTTAAATGGTTTATTATTTGCTTTCAAAACTCCGATAAATTATTGGTTTGGTGAACATTTCCTTCCAATAAGTTTAGTTAGAGGATGGATATTAAAAAATTTGACCTGAAATCATCAACTTTCCCCTTCAAAAATGAACACAAAAAAATTAATACCTAAAGAAATACCTAGGCTTCAATAAGTAAATTACACAGATTTACCTTAATAAAATATTCAGTATTTAATTTTAAAATCCAATAGTTGACCTATTTCATTGAATTTTTCTGGAATACTCCCCTCAGTTCTAAAACAAATGTTATACATTTCTTTTCTCACATAGTTGCAGGAAAGGAAGATTTATAATTTTGTAATCCAATTTCCAATATACATACAGATGCTAACTTAACAAGCTTTAAAATGTAAACGATGAAAATGCCATAAGTCTAACTTGTCTTTACTGCATTCTCTGCCTTTTTAAAATGGCTGATACATTACCTAAGAGTTGGATTACTGAACAATAGAAGGTGGAGAAAATACCACGAGAGACCTTTCTGTTAAGACAAGAAATTAACTACTCCCTGTAAAAGACTGTTGCTCGTTTCTGTAATTGAGACTCCGGCGCAGGCCACCCAGAGATGATACAGACAGAACGCCCGAGAATGGCAGAAAAGGTCTGGCCTCTGGAGATTCGGACTTGCGCCCAGTTTTCCCCTCTCCCCCTGATCACTCATCCCAGTTCACCTCCGATTCACAGGCCGGACAGGAATGCTTTTTTCCTTCCTGAGTTAGGGCACAGCCCCTTTCTGATAAATTTCTGCCAGCGGGAGGATGGAGAGCGCCCTAACGTTCCCGTCCATTTACAGTCACTCCTGCTCCTTCGGTTCTGCTGGCGCCTTCACCCGCGGCCTGCTGCCTAGAAAACTGTCACACCCGAACACTAGCCGGCAATTAACGAACCTGATCGCGGAGTGGGACGTGGAGATCCAGAAGTGGGGGTGGATGGGTGGGGATCACCCCGTCACCCTAATAAAAACTTTCTCTCGTTTAACCCTCTAACCTGCTCTAGGCTGCAGTTCCTTTTCTGAGAAACACAGGAAATACTTCCTCGAGGCGCTTCCCCAACCTTCCCGGCAGCGCTGGCCTGGACTCCCACGAGCCCTGGGTCCCTCCCCACCCTCTGCGACCAACCCCAAGGCCCCTCGTTTTCTCCGCCTGGTGGCAGCTCACCACCTGGGCATCCTCTGATCCCCTAGATGACCCCCCAGCCCAAGGTCAAGCGACAGAATTTCGTGGACGGGGTAGCTAGCCCTGGCCAGTTGAGGGACATCGCTGCTCTCCGCCGGGTTCCCGCCCTTCCCTACCCCCCGCCCACCCCAGCTAATCTCAGCCAGAAGCACTGTGGGTGGGTGGGGTTGCTAGCTGCGTGAGGGGCGTTTAGTTCCCTGGACCCCGGATGGGAAGACTGGGAGGCACAGAAAGAGCGGGTGCTCCGCAGCCATTCCCGACTTCTGAGCGCCTCCCCGGGGCCCTGAGGCCCAGCTGCGCTGCCTCCCACCGCCACTCTGTCGCCCATGGGCGACAGTCCTCCGTCTGAGTCTCTCCGTTTTCGAGCCGCTGGGCGGCCGGTCCCGCGTCAGTTGGTCAGGATGATTTCTCACGGCCATCATCGCCACCAAGGCCCAGTCCTGCGAGGTGCAGCCAAGGGCTGGGAAATCCGCACGAGGGGCGGGGATTTAAAACGTCCAAGTTCACACAGAAAGAATCCAGAAGCCCGTAGAAGATCCCTCTCCACTTTCCCCCTAAATCTCACTTAGCTTTAAAGAAACTGTTAAGCCAAAGGAAAGCCGGCTGTGGGCAAGGTTAGGGACCCGGGATGACCGACGTCTCCTTTCCACTCGCTAGTTACCTCTCTCTACTCCCAGGCAAGCCCGCACGGAGGAGATCGGGGTTCCGCGACTAGGGAGAAAGAGCCGGGAGAGGGATGGGAAAAGCCGTACCTGCCGGGGCTCGAGCTTCCTGGAGGCCAGCGCGCGCTCCCCCGGGCGCCGCGGCAGCTTAGGCGGCGGCAGAGCTCCCGCAGCCTCCCCGCCGGCCGCCGCGGAGTCCCCCGGCTCGCGGCGCGGAGCCCCTGGCCCCTGCGCCCGGCTCGCCGGCGTTGACTGGCCCGCGGGAGTCACGTGCAAGGGAAGGGGGCGGAGAGTGCGACCAGGCGGCTGCACCTCCACCGGGCGCCGGGCTGCGGGGCTGTTCAAAAAAACTCCCCCAGCAGGCAAAGTCCAGGCTCTGGGATCTCCTCGGAAAACGGCAAAGTGCTTCCGCCCGGGCGCGGGGCTTCACCCCACCTCACGCCCTGCTTGAGGTCGATTCGATTTTGCGGTTTTGCCCTGGATCAGCTTTATTAATGAGACCTCCCCTGCCTTCCACCTCGTCCCTCCTCCCCACGCCTCCTGGTGGTCGGGTTCCAGCCGAGGCTAGGGACGCGGTGGGCGAGGGGCGGGGCCGATAAGGGGAAGGTGACCTCTTGGGAGCGACCCTGGCTCGGGTGTGGGGCACTAGGTCACCGGGGAGTGCCCCGGCTGGCTGCAAGGCTCCGGGTGATAGTGGGTAGTGGGGATCCTCGTAGTCCAAGATCCCGGGTAAGTGGAAGAGACACCGAACTTTGATGGGCCTCCTCAATCGGAGCGCGGAGACCTAACCCGCCCTCCCTTTTACCTTCGCAGTAGCCCAGGGAGTCCGTGAGGCTCCTGCCTACAGTTTTGTGTTTATGCAAAAAGTCCACGCTTTCCTGGCGAAGCTCCCGGCCCCTGCGGCCTCCTGCCTTCCGATTTTTCCGTTTCCTCTGAAGCCTGCGGCGCCGCCGCACTAATCTAAGAGACTTAGCAGGCAGGGGCTCGGGGAGCTCGGCAACCCAGCGGGGCTTCTCCGATGAGATGACTCTTCCAGGGGCTCAGCACCCCGTCCCGAGCCGGGCGAGAAGGGTGGCAGGCCTGAGTTTGGAGTCGGCGTCAGTGCCTAGAGGCCCCAGCGCAGCGGGGCTGCGAGCCGGAGAGTCCCTCAGACAGGTCTAAAGGTTAATAGAGCAATCACAGGGCCCTATTACCGCGTAAAAATAACCCATCGATTACCGCAGCCTTCAGCTCCAGATAACAGCTGGCCGGTGGCTCTCAAGCTTTCGGTTAAACACCCCCCCCACCCGCCAAAGGTCGTGTTTCTATCCCAAGCGCAGGTTTCTCAGGCCAGATTGGAGGGGTCGGGAGGGGGCCAGGATACCTCCCTGCAAAAAACCTGTGCGCCTCCGAAGTAAGGGTACAAGGCGAGACCCGCTTCCGCAGTCGGTAATCGGTCTTGGATTCCCGGCCTGCGCAAGGGCGATCCGGGCGCCGAGAACCAGGCTAGGATTCGGGGCTGGCTGGAAGGAAACCCCCCAAAGGGATCGTGGCCAACTCGTGGGGATTCTCAGGAAAATCCCGGAGGAAGGACTGAGCGCGGCTGCGCGGGGAAGTCTCTTCCCTGAGCGAAAGGTGCGGAGATCTAGAGGGGCTCAGGCGAAAGAGAGAAAACGGAGGTGCCCAGCAGAGGGGCGGAAGGGCTGCGCGGTGGTTGGATGAACCGACGCCGCTCCCTGGGCTGCTGCCCGCCGGGTCCCTTCGCACCCCGGAAGCTGAGGGTGGCGTGCTAGGTGTCTGTCCCTTCTCCAGTTTCCCCCAACTCCTCGCCAGCGCCTTGCAGAGTTTGGCGCTGCAGATCCGAGGCCTGGGAACTCAAGCCGGGGTTGGGGGGGGGGGCGGGGGAGGGTCCTGGGGATCCCCGAGGCTGGACCTGGGAAAAGGCGCTTTCGCGGGGACACTCCGACCAGCGCACTTTCAGATGCAGCCGAGAAGGGTACACGGCCCCTGCGCTCTTTGAAACGGGTCCTCCTTCCCACTGGAGTGAGCGAGAAAGCCACGAAGAAAAAGGCCTGCGTCAGGGGCCTACGAGGGCTTTCTCAGGAGTTGAAAGGCTGAGCTCAGCCGAACAGGAAGCTGCGTCGGCATCTCTCTTCTCCCTGGAAATTTGTGGCTCCAGCGATGCCCCAAGTCTCAGAGCCGCCTCCCGTCCTCGCGACCCCCAGAGGGCGAAAAGGGATGAACCTGGAGACTGGACCTTGGAGCTTAGCATCTGGCGGAGCGGCCATCTGGGCGTCCTCCCCAAAGCCAAGGACACGGCCGCTCCCACGCAGGCTACCTCCATAGTGCCGGGTCGGCCGCGGCGCGAGGGCGCGTGCTGCGGGTCGCATTAGCCGGTTCCGGCGGCGAGCCTCGCCCCACTCCCCCCACCCCCAGTCTCCAGTGCAATGGAGGGGTCACTTAGCAGTCCCTGCTGTATGTGGCTGTAGTGAGATCCCTGATGGAAAAGCCTGCTTTTTCTAAGCGCTTCCTTTCGAGGCAGCCGGGATTCACTAGGGGGCCGCTCCAGGCAAGGCCTGCGACAGAGCTCCTTTACCACCCCCAACACCCACCCCACGCCTCACCGCCCCCAACCCCCAACCCCCGGGCTCTCCTGTGTACTGAAGCCCAAGAGACCATGAAAGATTCCTTGCTTCTACGAAGGCTACTGGGACCGAGAATTTTGTGTCGATGTACTCTGTGTGCTCCCACCTTTGGGCCCAGAGCCCCAAGTTTCTTCCCAAAGGGCCCCCAGCTCAAGGACAGTCCAGAGGGTGGTTGGCGAGCCGCCCGCTCTTTTAGGGTGTTTCTTTTTCCCTCCTTCCTTCGCTCGCCCCCTCCCTCCCTTGGGCGAGGCGGGAGCCGCCAGGGCCGGCTCGCCGTTGCCAGGAGCAGAGAACATTTCAAGGCCTCACTTGCCCGCGGGCTGGAGGAGGTTTATCGGCTGCCGCTAAGTTCCCAGGCTTCTCCCATGTTCAGGAGGCCGCTAGGAAGGGGGGCCGGGGGAGGGGGGCGGTTGTGCTTGGAGGTTCGGACTCCTGGCTATTTTTAAGGAGAAGGCTCTGAATTGGCCTGGGATATGGCCCAACCCCATTCACGTCCTCTTTCCACCTTTCTTTCCCATAGTCTGCAAGGAAAATGTAATACTGTGAAATCCTTTGACCTCTTTTACTAGGAGTCTGGATCTAATGAAGAGTCAAGTGGTGAGATTTTTAGAGAAACAAGAATTACTAAGATGTGCTTTACGCTTAAAAAAAAAAATTTCCAAGCCACAAGAATAAGATGCGTTTTCTTGCTCCATTAAGACCTCTGGGACTTGAGCCGGTCCATACCTTAGAGACAGGTTTGTAGGCAGGACACGTTGGACAAAGGGATCGGAACTCTAGTTCCCTGAAAAAGAAGTTAATAAGCAGTGGACGATGGGATTCACAGTGACACCAGCGAGGGTCTCTCCGTGTGGGGTTCTCCGGATTTCCTGGTGGGACCGGAGCGGGCTTGCTTTAAGCCGAGCCCAAGGCGGTGCCACAATCTCGGTTCTGGCTGGTGCAGTCGTTGGGGACCCCGCGGAAATCTGCCTCGGCGGCCGCCAGCCCTAAAAACCAACGACGCCTGAAAGAACAGTGGGCCCCCAAAGTCTTCTAATCAAGAAACCCGCAAAGAGAGAGAACTGGGGAGGGGACCGGAAAAGTCACCCCTTGTCCTGTGTAACCAATTCCTCCGAGGTGTGGACGATACTCTGCGAGCCTGTGCACAAGGACTCCGGGCAGACGGGCGAAGGGACCCGCGCTGGAGCGTTTGCCTGCTCCAGTCCCCTCGCCGCCCTCCAATTCCCCAGCCGGGCCTCGCGCTGCGGGCGATTCCGTCTCTCTCTCCGACAGTCGGTCCTCACTCTCGGAACCCGTACTGAGAGCAGCACAGCCCTCCGCGAGCGGAGCACTGAGGAGCAGCGTGCGGAGCAGGGCCGGTCCCCGTGGTCGGAAAGAGGCAGGACGAGCTAAGCTAGGCTCCCTCCTGAGCCCTGCGCCTCGGCACTGGGGATTCCTGGTGGGAGGGGGGCATAAGACCCTCGCCCCCTTTCTGCGGGTACAGCGCTCTGCACCCCGGAAAGGAGTTGCCAGCCTTGAGGCCGGCAGACGTGCGGGGAGAAGGCAGCTCGGCTTCTTAATTGTCAAACTTGTAAAAATACTCGGTGTTGCAAGGCGAAGCCCTGCTCTCACTCACAGACCGCAAACGCTCCCTCCTGCTTCCGGCCCTGAGGACTAGAGTTTTTGGCACACCCTACCATATTTTAGAGTCATTTCCAGATTACAGAACACTTTCGAATTCCTTTTTTTTTTTTTTCCTTCGAGGAAACAACAGCATCGCCGTGCTAGAGGGAGAGATATTCGCGTCCTCGAACAAACCGGAACTCAGAGACCCAGAGCGGTTAAGACCCTTGATGGAGGTGGCAAAGCCAGTGCTCTCTGAAATAGGTCTCGAATTTAGATTTCTGAGTCTTAATTCTTTTATCTAGTCTACTTAATGGAGAAGGAAATGGCAACCCACTCCAGTATTCTTGCCTAGAGCATCCCAGGGACAGAGGAGCCTGGTGGGCTGCCGTCTATGGCGTCGCACAGAGTCGGACACGACTGAAGCGACTTAGCAGCAGCAGCATTCTATTTAATATCGAGTTTCTACAACGAAACGCTTTTGAAAACCCTCGTTTTGCTTTTCAAATATTCTAAATTTCATTGAATATGTCTCACATTGAAAAATTAAAATCAAGGCTAAATAAAACAGCTCCTGCCTCATAATCTAAGAGCCCATGGGACGGGAAAGAAAGGCTAAAACGAGTCTACGTTTTCATTAATTTCGGGAAGGATGCCAAAAGTTTTTTGAATGGGGAGAGTGATCCTCAGGTCCCGGGGCAGCAGAGGCCAGAACTGAAACCCGGTCCAGGCGCCCGCAAGTCCCGGCTTTGTCGCCAGCGGGGCGCGGAGCGCGGAGCACCGGGCGCCTTGCGGCCAGGCTGACGCCCTCTCATGCCTCCTTTTCCTTCTCCCAGCCTGGCTCCCTCTCCCCTTCCTCACAGAGGACGTCGGCGAGGGTTGGGGCCGGAGGGCAAGGGAACAGTCGCTAGGGCTAGCGGAAGCTTCTGGCACCCACTGCCCTGGCTGCCCTGAGCCTGCAGAATCTTTGAGCTGACTGGAGGGGCCCTACTCTTCGGGACCTAAGCTGCCGCCTCTGGGCTGTCTCTTGGAGATGTGGGCACCATTCTTTCACTTGTGGACTCTCCCTCCCTCCTCCTCTGTCAGGGACTATTGAAGTTGCAGCACTGGCTGTGCCCAGTACAGCGGAAGAGCACAATAAGTGTTCCTGGAATACAAAAAACCCTGGATTTGCTTAATCCCTAGGCCTTCTGTTCCCCAAAGTTAGAAATTCGTTTATCTGTGGTTGTTTGTACACACCCCTTCCTGCCCCACACATGCCAGAATGCAGGATGTATAAGGGCAGCAGGGGCTGGCACAGAGTAGCTGCCCAGTAAATGTTTGTTGAATGATTACAGCTACAAAAGGAATTGCTAATAGAATCTCTCAGGGTTGCTGGGAATTGGAACACAGAACACTCTCTCAAAAGGGAGTGAGTCTCCCGGCACACAGTAGGTGCTCAGGCACCAGCATTTCTCTAAGTAGAACCCTGAGGCCCAGGCCAGACATGGGGAGAGGAAGGCCCACTCTGAATCTCTGGGGAGTATTTATCTGTGTGGCTGCCTACAAATCTCCCACCAAAATCTAGGCTGTCTCTAAGGAAACCCAGAGACCAGGGACTCTGGGGTCTGTAGGAAGAAGGGATTTCCAGGCGCAGTCAGGATTTTAGAGGTTGAGTTCTGCTGGGAACCGGGTTAGGCGTTGAGGCTACAGCGGCTGGAGACTGAAGCTGCCAGGCTCCTTGGGACAAAGGCCGACAAGCGAAGCCAGGTGTGTTGTCTCCCGGTAGGGAGGTTGGAGGGCCCGGACCCCTACATTTTGGAAAGCTGGAGGAACCCTGTCAGTTAGTAGGACCAAGAAAAAAAAATGAGGGAGGAATGGAGAGAGACAGAAACAAGAGGAAGCTGAGAAAGGGGGGAGAGCAAAGAAAGCAGGCAGAAAGAACAGAGAAAAGACTGGCCTGAGAGCCCAGAGGGGCTTCCCTGGAGACTCAGCGGGGGATGGGATTCGTTCCATCCTTAAACAACTCATTCATCCAGTCAATCATCTTATTTTTATTGAGCACCTACTCGGTGCCAGGAGCTTTCTGTGGTGCTGGGAGTCAACATAGAACAAAATAGAGAAAAATTCTCCCTGGGAAGCTTACATTCTATGAGAGGAAGACAGAGAAGAAGTCAAATACAGAGGCTGTGTGGCGTGTTAGGGAAAAAAACAGCTGGGAAAGGACTGGCGGTGGGCACAGAGTAACCGAGACCCCGGAAAAGAGGGGGTGTCGACAGGAGAGGGAAACACAGACTCCGAGAAAGAAGAGATAGGAGTCAAGAGACCAGGAGACAGAAATAGAGAGTGCGACCCCCAGGGAGAGGGGAGGCCAAGGAGAGAATTGGGAACGAAAGGCCAGGGCTGCCGGATGGAGGAGAGGGGACCCCGCAGGGCGACTTCAATTCCAAACCGTGCCCCGACCGCCCCTCGCACCCTGCTCCCAGGAGGGTAGAAGTAGTGACGGGGTTCCAGCGCCTGGAGAGCTGCCAGTCCAAGACCCCGACAGGAATATCGGGACCTGTGAGGCCACCGGAGACGCGGTGTTCCCAGCACCAGCCTGGGCCGGTTTCCGCACAGGCCTCCCCCTGCACCCTTTCTGGGGCCACTGATCCCGAGGTGACCCGGAGCTGGAGAAGACGCCCAGGCAGGCGCCGCGACATGGCGGCAGAGCGAGAGACAGGAAAGTGTCAAGGAAGCGCGAAGCTCAAGTGCAAAAACAGCATCTCCTCCCTGCCCCCCATTCCCTGGAAGTCTCTCCGCCCTGGGCAGGCGGCTCCCAGAGCCAAGGCCGCAGGGCTGAGCTGAGGACCTGGGGGCTGGTGGCTGGAAGCCCGGCGATCCTGCACGTGGGGGAGGAGCCTCTCTGCTCAGGCCTGGGCTTCCCTGTAATGGACCAGAGGCCACCACTCCTCAATGGCAGCAGGCAGGTGCCTGAAGAGAGTGGGCTGCCCTCTCTCACACACCCCTGGGCACTTGGAGATAATTTTTTATTGTTGTTGTTTAGTTACTCAGTTGCGTCCAACACTTTGTGACCCCATGGACTGCAACACGCCAGGCTTCCCTGTCCTTCATCATCTCCTAGAGCTTGCTCAGACTCATGTCCATTGAGTCAATGATGCCATCCAACCATCTCGACCTCTGTCATTCCCTTTTCCTCCTGCCCTCAGTCTTTCCCAGCTTCAGGGTCTTTTCTAGTGAGTCAGCTCTTGGCATCAGGTGGCCAGGGTATTGGTTATTTATTAATTATTTGTAAATTATTGGTTTCTTGCAACAGCAGAAGAAGGAAGTGGAAGGCATAGAGCTTCGCACACAGCTCGACCTACCTATTTCAGTCAAAGAGTATTTGTTGTATTTTGACCTGAGTGAAGAGAAAGACTGGAAGATCCCTGATGGTCCATTCTCTCGGCTAGTTTCAGCTCCCCTGGTATTCATTCTCCTGCATCTGCCTGTTTGACTGAAAGACTGAAAGACTTTACCTTTAAAGTCTGCTTTCTTCCACAGGCCAAGCCCTTTGTAGCAGAGGTGCTAATCAACAGCAAGATGCCAAAGGGCCAGAAACTAAAGGGGGGAAATAGAGAGGCAAGGGTCCAAACGAAGAAATGGACTAATCAGCACCTAGATGGGGAAGAGTTGGCAGGGTTTTGCTCTGGGAGATGGAGAGTCTAAGGCAGGAGCCTCTGCACACAGAGCCTGTCTCCCCGCCCCCACCTCATACCACCACTCACAGAGGCTGGAATCGTTCCCCTGTGAGGGCAAGAATCTTTGCACCTCTACCCCAGGAAGTCTCTGGAGATGCCCTGTTCCCATCGCCCACACACTTCTTGGTGTGGGGTAAGGATGGGATGGAGTATTCAGAGCAGACAGAATAAGACACAGCTTTACTTGACAAGAGCAATCAAATTCTCCATCTCTAGGTGAGTAATTGGTGTTTATTCCTCTTCAAAAGCCCTGAACTCTCTTTCCTCTTCTCTTCCTTCCCAACTTCCCCACCTCCACATACTGTGACATCCCCTCCCCAGACTTCTTGAACATGGCTGTTCAGCAGGTGAATTATCTGCACCCTGCCTCAGGATAAGACAAGCTCAATGTAAGCTGTGTTTTAACCTATAAAAGAGGATTGCTGGCATCTTTAAACTTACAGTTTTATTCATAATTGTCCTAACTGGAAGCCACAGAAATGATCCTCAACTGGAAAATAGATAAATAGAGGGACATCCATGCAAGGGAATACTACTCAGGAACAAAAAGGAATGGACAACAAATGCACCCGGCAACATGAGAGAATGTCAGGTGCACCAGGGTTGCCTCAAAGAGGTGGAACTCAAAAGACTAAATGAGCCCATTTACCTGACATTGTCACAAAGGCAAAACCATAGGGATAGAAGAGAGGTTGGCAGGGGCAGGACAGCAGAGGAGAGCAGACAGCAAAGGAGGAGGAAATTTGGGGGTGTGTTGGAACTAGTCTATATCTTGATTGTGGTGGTGGTTACACCATTTGTATGTTTGACAAAACTGTACTCTAAAAAGGGTGAATTTACTGGATATAAGTTTTACCTCAATAAATCAGAAAGAGGGGATTTGAAAAAGTATCTTTGAAAAACCAGGGGGTTGAAGAGTATTTCTGGGGCAGGATAAAATTCTTCTCCCTGTTCTCTCTGTCTCCACACACACACACCCCCACACACACCCCCCCCCCACACACACACATCTCCAGTCTTTAGTGAGACTTCATATCCCTGGTACACGTTTCACTCCCACCTAAGATACTTCAGAAAAGTGATTTATATACAGAATACAGCCTTGCATCTCTTCTTTTGGCCCTCATTATTTCAGGAGGGTGGTTGTTCTCTCATCCTGACAGTCCCCGGAACCAGGTAGCAGAAGCTCAGAAATTGCTAAGTCACTTTCAGTCACATTGCTGCTCCCCAAGGCAACCAGCTGGCAAGAAATGAAGGGTGGAGAGACCCAGCTGGCCAGAACCTAGTCAGTCAGAGACTGGATTTTCTCCGGCTGGTCCCATGAGGTAAGAGTAAGCCAAAGTGTGTCCTTGATAGCATGAGTTTGGCCCCAAGAAGAGAACTATATTTCCCTTTCCATTTGGTGAAACATGACCTTTTCTGTAAACGATCATATTCAACCCTCACAACAGTTCTGCAGGATAAGTTGTTCTGACTCTGATTCTCGTATCTATTTTCATTACACTTAGCTACAGTTCATGACCTGCCTGTGGAAGGGCTACCATGTAGGCAGATAGTAACCAGAAAAAAGTGCACATTATTCCAGATAAAATTACACTTTTTACCTGTATCTACAGAAATCATGGTCTAGTGGACATCACAAGCCAGCCCAAAGCCACTGACTACCTGGACCATAGGATGGCTCTGATGCCTTTCCCGCTCAACAAAAGTGGTGTGAGTGTGTGTGCACTCAATTCTAGCCCTTCCAAGAGTTGCTGATATCAGTTTCTAACTCCAATCAAACGAATGCTGACATTAACAGACACCCATTGGTCTTTGGCTTTAATCTCATCCTGTTCACGTGAATTAAAAAACCAATAGCACCAACAATCACAAAACACCACCATCTACAGAGACAGAACAAAACCCCACAAAATACTGTTTCCTGTTAGAAATAAAGCCAACAGATTGGCTCTGTCGATTTCTCTGATTCTCCTCCCCACCCTTTGAAAGCTTGCTAATTTGGCAGTGGAAGATCCAAAAGGTGGGAAGGAAAGGGAAGTAAAAAGCATGCAGGAAGCCACAACTGGGAGAGCCTGTGACTGTAGCATATCCTGGGGGAAAAAAACTCTAGGGGCCAAGAGAGATTTGATTCTACCCCCAGGCAACCTTGAGTAAATCAAGAGTCAGTCTCTGTCTCTCCTGAAATGAGACAAAACACCATAATCTGAGAGTTCTTTCAGCTTCAGTGTCCAATGAACTTGTATTACTTGGATTCCCTTACAAGTGTTGCAATTTACATAGCAAACATGAATTTAAGGCTTGCTGTATGCCAGGCATCAGGCAAACTGGAGATCTAAGGATGAACACAAGTCTCCACCTCCAAACTGGTTCAGACCAGTGAGGAAAAAGAGCCCTGCAAACAGGCAAAGGGAAAAGTGCTGCAACAGAGAAATTCGAAGAGAAACCACCTTAATGCCTGGAGGGGCGGAGAGTGGGGAAGTAGGTGGGAAGAGGAAGTAAATAATTCAAGGAACTCTATTATTTTTATATGTAGGTGTCCCCCCCCCCATACATTTGCCTCACTTACTCTTCTCTTTCTAGACCTCAGCACGTGCGCGCGCGCGCGCACACACACACACACACACACACACACACACACACACACAGGCAGGCGGCTATCTGACTTCGGGGCAAGAGATTGTGTGGACCTTGTAGAGTTCATGCACTAGCGGGCACACCGAGAACCTACAACACGCAGGACTTCGTTCATTCCACATATTTGATGACAATCATGCATGTGGGTCGTGGGTCCCGCCCAGTGCCCAAGTGGCCGGCGCGTGGGCTGGGAATCCGGGGTCAGGAGACCTCGGCTGTCGTTTTCATCGCCACCAGGTTGCGTGACCTCAGGCATGCCCGCTCCCCACTGTCTCAGTTTCCTCATCTGTGAAATGGGAGGGCTGTGTTAGATCATTTCTAAGCTCCCTTATGGCTCTTTAAAAACAAATGAGCATGTCCTTATAAGACTCTGAAATTAAGAACTGGAATAAAGCCTAATACTTGTTGATGGATAGAAAACGCTGCTTCCGAGCTGCGCGGGGCTGTTTTCGAGCCACGTGGAGTCGGTCCGGCTCCTCGGTGACCGCTGGACTTTCCTGCCTCGCTCTCCCGAGGGGCCATCGGCTCCCGGCCAGCGCCCGCCCCCCGCGCGGGGTGCCCTGCGCCTCGGGCCGCGCGGGCGGGTGATGGATGGCCGCGGAGCCGGCGGCCTGTCAGGCCTTATTGATGAGGTGCGCGCCGACAGCCGCCGCGTAACCCGAGGCGGCGGGCGGCGAGCGCGGGGCGGCAGGCGGGCGCAGACTCTGCGGCGCTCGGGGTCAGCCCCCGGCCGGCCGCCCCCGCCCCGCGGCGCGCCCCGGTCCGGCTCCGCGGAGGGGGCGGCGGGCGCTGGAGCACTTCCCCAGCCCGGCGCCCGGTGCGCGGCCCGGCTTCCTCCCGGCTGTGGCCCGGCTTCCCGCCCCCGCTGGCCCGCGCCGCTTCCCCCGGGCCGACGCCGCAGCCCCGCGCCCGGGCCTCGGCTCTTGCCCGGCCGCCGCGGTCCGCGCCAGGGTCCCAGCCCGGAGCCCGCCCCCGCCAGCCGCGCACCCGGGGGGAGGAGCGCCTTTCCCAGCGGTGGGGCCGCGCAGTATCTCTGGGCACACGGCTCAGGACGGGAGTCGTTAGTTTCTCGGGCATCGCTCGGGCCCGCGAGAGCGCAGCAAGATCAGGACCTCGGCGCACATTCCGTTTGAGCTCACCGAATTTTTAGATGATGATAGAAACCAAGACAGGTAGATAAATGAAAGTGAGGTCACCTACATGTAAAGACGGCAAGTTTCCAGCTTGGAATCCGCCCCCCTTCCATTTTTGTATATTTCTAATGTTCCAATTGCGCTTTTATAATAGTGAATACACGTTACTTGCTTGAAAAAATACGATCCACCTTAGTTCCCGCGCAACCTCTCGCTCGCTCTCTCGTTTCCACCCTCCTCCATCTTGTTTTCGGTCAGTTTTCCCTCCCGTTGTCTTTCAGACCAGAAAAGCGGGCACTCTGACCTCCTGACAGGTTTTGGAACTAGGGCAAGTTGCCTTCTTCCTCTGACTTTCCACTGAAAGCCCCCAGGGTCACCTTCTCCCTTGGTGACACTCATGTGGGCGGAGGGGTCATGATCACAGCACCTGCAAAGCACTTCCGGTGAGAAGTGAAGGAGTAAGTCCGCTCTGGAGACAACTTAACAGGAAGTGCTACAGGGCTCCCCCCACCCCGCCCCGCCCCTCACCCCAGTCTGAGTTGAGGGCTAGCTCCGACAAGTAAGGGCCTTCATTCTACCTGAGATGTGACCTAAGAACTGGGAACAGGTAGTCTCTTCTTCGGGACACAGTAGGGAGAGTGGGAGGAGGCGGTGTGGCCCGAGAGACTCACAGCAAAAAGCAGCCTTGGCCAGGGAGTCGGATCTAGGGGTCAGGTGTCTGGTGGAAACTCATTGGTGTGGAGCTGGAAGTTTCGGGCTCTAATCCTGACTCTGCAGGACCACAGGCAAATCGCTTCTTTGTGCTTTTGTTTTCTGTCTGTAAGTAGCAGAAGCTGGACCCTTCCCTACACCAACACTTTGTGGCTCTGAAGCTCCCCAAGTGGGCATCTCCAAATGGTGCCATTCTGTCCCTCTAAAGGTTCTGTAACAAGGGGCTCACTGCTGGTCCCACACAGAGGGAAGGCAGGAAGCCAGACCTTTTAGTCTGAACTCAATTTTAGCCGCAGATAATGAGTGTGTTCAGCAAGGAACCCAAAATGTCTATAGCATGTCTATGATAGAAGGCTCAGACTGCAGACAAAACTTCCATTTCCTAGACAAATGCATATTGAGTAACACCTACCACTGGGCACTTACTATATCCAGGCATGGTGCCAGCGACGTCGGACAGATTGACTATCTCATTTATCTAGGCAATCACTTTATTCTCCCATTTTACAGATGAAGAAACTGAGACACAGCATTGTTAAATAACTTGCCTAGCTTACTAGCTGACAGGGCCAAGATTTACAAGCAAGTAGTTTGATTCCAGAACCCAAATGCTGCTACTATGAGCAAAGCATTGGTACTGTGAGGGATGAAAAAGGGAAAAAAACAAGAGCTTTATTCTTACATTGTTGCTTTTTAGTGGCTAAGTCGTGTCCAACTCTTTTGTGACCCCACAGACCAGATTCTTCTGTCCATGGAATTTCCCAGGCAATAATATTGGAGTGGGTTGCCATTTCTTACTCCAGGGGATCTTCCCAGGGATTGAACCCATGTCTCCTGCATTGGCAGGTGAATGAAAATCCATTTTTAAAGACTTCAGTTCCCAGAATCGATCCCTTCCCCCCTCCTTATCCACAGATTTTACCACATTAGTTCCTTTTAATCTCTCCACATGTCTGCCTGTCTCCATAACCCTCTCTTCCAAATTTCAGCTTTATCAAGGGCAGAAATCCTATTTGGTATCTCTGTATTTGCCATAGCTTCTAATGTGTAATAGATGTTTTTAAAAGTTTGTTGAATTGAGCTCAGAAAATGGAAGTTTTCAGTTTGTCTTCATACAGTATAAACCGCTATCGTTTATGACTGAAGATGAGGTACCATGTTACGTGTGAGCTAAGTCGCTTCAGTCACGTCTGACTCTCTGCAACCCCATGGACTGCAGTCCACCAGGCTCTTCTCTCCATAGGGATTCTCCAGGGAAGAAAGCTGGAGTAGGTTGCCATGCCCTCCTTCAGGGGATCTTCCCGACCCAGGGATGGAACCCGTGTCTCCTGTGGCTCCTGCACTGCAGGCAGATTCTTCACTGCTGAGCCACTGGCGGGATACGGCAAAAAGTGTGCTGTGGTCCCTTCCACTGTGCAAGCACAGAACAGCTCACATGCAGAGGAGGCCTAATGAGGCCTCACAAGCATCTTAGCCTGAGTGCCCCTATTGTGGGAATGACTATGACCCATGTGCCTTTGGTCTCTTATTTTGACATTGACACTGATATGGAGAGCTGGAGTTGCAAGGGGCCTTGGGGATTCTGGTCCAATCCACTCATTCAACAGATGAGGCGATTAGGACCCAGAAAAAGGCTACAGGCTTGTGCAGAGTCACACAGCCATTGAATGGCAGAGCCAGGAGTAGGTGCCTTTAGAGCTGGTCGTACCCTATTCTTCCATTTCAGTATGCTGCTGTAGGAACTGATAGCTCCCCTCTATAAATCTGAATCCCAAGGCCAAGCTTTCCTCACCCTGATGCTATCACCAGGGTGAGAGGATTAGAGATAAGGCACACTGAGCTCTGGGGTAGCCAGAGTACATGGTGAGCCCTGCCACCCCCACCCTTTGCAGGAAGGTGAGGATGGTGACCAGGCTCAGCCCCAGTGGGGGTGGGAGGGGGAACGAGGCTGCAGTAAAGGGTCTCAGGGAGTCAGAGACATTCAAAACAACAGTCATTCCTTGCACCTCCTAGACAGAGGATAAACCAAGACAAAAGGGGCACTGGGTACATAATATGTTTCTGGACAATGGCTTTCAATTATCCTCATAAACATTCCAGCCTTCAAAATGAAATAAGATAGCAAAGTTGTGGGCAGGTTGAGAGGTATAATAGACAGGGCTCTGGGCTTGGTCCTTGTCATGACCCTTATTGTTTCATGGGATGAGCCCACGTCCCAGTTTATGCCCCCACGTCCTGCGTGACTATTTGTAATACACAAGTCACTCATCATTTCACATATATATAATGGTCACCTTTTGCCACTTGGACTATCTGAACTTTGGGTCCCCATCTACAAATTAAAGTTTCATACTGTTGTGCTCAGTCATGTCCGACTCTGTGACCCCATGGACTATAGCCCATCAGGCTCCTCTGTCCATGGGATTCTTCAGGCAAGAATGCTGGAGTGGGTTGCCATTTCCTCCTCCAGGGGAATCTTCCTGATCCAGGCATAGAACCCACGTCTCCTGTGTCTCTTGCATCAGCTAGAGAATTCTTTACCACTGAACCACCAGGAAAGCCCCATAAATTAAAGGGTTTTGAGTAGATATCTTGGAAAATGCTTCCATTTTACGAGAGTGGGGCTCCAAGAGGAGCCTCACAGTGGCTTTTGTCTGGGCAGCTGAGAGCAAAGTCACTATGGATCCGTGACTGCCCTGTTATTGGCATTGACTTTGGGCCTCAAGGCTCATCCTTGGGGTACTGGGATTGACTTTTTAAAAATAATAAAATAAGCCAGTCCTCCTGGAGAAGAACATGAGAATTCATTAGAGCTCACCTTCCAAATAAGCAAATCAACTGTTAATTTTATTCATCATCAGCATATGTTACAAATATTCTAACATCTGTTCACATCCTAGGGGACACCCTCCATCTCTTCACCAGTTTGTTTGTATTTAACATGGAGCTGAGTGGAGGAAATGTGGTTTTTTGGATTCCTTCTTAACTGGGGCAGTCAATTCACAGCCTTTTTTTTTTTTCCTGCCCATGATGGTTCCCAGCACTGCGCTTATGATAAAGAAGTGTTGTTGGGGACAAGGTTGTGGCAAGGACACCTCCTCAGTGTGCTTCTTGTTGTGGCTTCCCCAGCAGTCAGGGCAGTCTCTCTTTCCTCCTTTATACCCACTAACTGAGGTTCAAGTGTGTGTGTGTTTTATTTTGCCACTTTATTAAGCATAAAATGTCCTTGATGGCTGGAATAGTATTTAATCATTCTCTATACCTTCCACAGTGCCCTGCATTCAGTAGGTGCTCAATACACACTCCAAAGGATGAATTAGGATGGGATGCATCTGGAAGCTAAATATGGAAGTCTGTATGACAAAAGTGTCTATTTGTGAAATGCACAAATTTCTTTCACTTTTTTTTTCACATTTCAGGAGACCTGGGAGCCAAGCCACATTGTAAATGTATGGCTTCCTGAACCACTTTATTTTCACTGTTTTGATCTCCCATGTGTGGGGGCTCTTAAACTGCTATTTGCTTCACTTTATAACTTGCACCTTGGAGAGGCTGGATGATAAATGAGAGATGAATAATTCCTTATTGCTACTTATCTGTTGAATCTATAAACTAGTGTCAGCATTTACTCAGTTGGGTTTAAAGCTATGCCTGGTATACTTATTAACCTGCTTAAAATAAGCCATAAAAATGGGCTTGGTAGGAAATTGTTTTAACTAATTTTTAAAAATGACATTGGTCATTTCCCACCAACTTGTGGGGTGACCTTTGGCAAATCACTTAACCTCCCTGAGCCTCACCTGTAAAATGAAAGGGAGGAGGGTGGTTAAATAAGCTTTAAGAGACTTGCAGCTCTGTCATTCCTTCCTCCAGATTTTCAGATGAGTAAATTACGGGATCCTGATGAGATCTTTTACAAATCAGTTCGTCCAGACCATCTCAGGAGTCCTTGGCATACTCCTGGAGGGTGGAGGAGGCAGCACTAGCTAGATAGAGCAGGGCATTTTGAATTTTATTCTGTTACTTATTAGCGATGTGACCTTTGGCAATGCAACATCTCCAAGTCTCAGTTTCCTCACCTATAAAACGGGCATAATTCTATTAATATCCACACTGATTGCCCCAGAGAGCAATCAAACGTGAGGATCAAATGTGATATGTACATGAAAGGACTCCAATAAATGCTACTCCTTGTCCCCAATTTACAAATCGGGCAATCGATTGAGGCAGTTTGCTTAATCAGTTTGTAGTGGGGTCAAGGGAAGGCTTGTTTGACCTCTCTCGTTCTATTTTGATTACATGTGGAAATTATTTTAAAATTATATAAAGGTTGAGTACTTAAGGATACTTCCCTGGGGTCAGTGTGTGTTCAAGAAAACCTTGCTTGATGAGACATTCATGAGAATGCTAAATGGCACAGTCGTAAGAAAATCAGCCTGTATCTACTGGCCCACAGATCTAGGAAATCCTAGTTAATAGCAAAATAAAGCGTTTTGTAAAGGCTTTGGAAATATGCACCCTTCGTAACTCTGGTTGTCCTTACTTCTTCTTATACCCCTTGCTTTGGGATGTATCCTGGCCAGGTGGAGGGTAGATATGGTCTGTCCAAGGCTTAAGTTTGTTCCCTTCCGAGACAAGGGAAACTGGTGGTTGATAAGGATTTTTGTTGTAGAGAATTCAGTCAGCAAAGATGTCTCCTGTGAGATCACTCTTTAAGACATCACCTGCTACCATGACTGTGCCGTGAAGGGGGCCTGCAAATGTTGCATGAAGATAAATATGGTGCCTTACTAAAGCCCAGCTTGCCTCATAGATGGAGCAGGATGGAGAGAAACTCACTCCAGTTTACAAAAAACTTAAACTCTGCAGTTCTACCAACATTCTATTCCTATGCCTTTATTACCAAACCAACCAACCAACCAACCGACCAAAGGCTGACCTCAAAGTGAAACAAATAAACAAAAAGTATAGAGCTTGGAGAGAGAGGATGGGAGGGGTATTTTAAGTCTCTATCCCCTACTGTATTCAGACTCCAATTTTTAAAATTTGCTTGTTTATTCCATAATTAATATCAATGAAATCAGCCTTTAGCTCCATGCTACTTTTATCTTCTGTTGACCCAATATGTTACATTAAATTAAAAATCTCAGTACAAGAGCTTTGAAGGCTCCCTGAGTTTATGATGGGGTTTCCATTTCTTTGTGTTACCACCTTCCCCTGCAACCCCGTCACACACTGCACATATAAAGTGGAAGGAAGGCAGCCTTCTTTATAAACTGCTACTTAATCCTCTACAAATTAAAACTATTTCACTAAATACTTGTAACTTATTTTGTCCTACATTGCGTTCTCAGTGGTTAACTTTCTTGCTTTCACAAAGGTCTTCCCTTCTGAAAACGCTCCCCGGTTTTTAGGCCACCACTAAATGTCTGCCTTCCCTCCTGCTCTTCTCCTGGGTCTGAATAAGCAGCTTTTATTTGCAGCTGGACCAGCACCTGGCCTCACATTCCAGCACATCCTTCTGCCAGCAAAGGGAGTTTTGAGAAGAAAAAGTTACAAGAACTTAGACTGTTGTTTTCAATTTCAGAAACACTCAAGGTTGCAAGTGAAATTCTGAGACAATCTGGATGACTTTGAAAAGATTTTCTAAAGGAGGAGGGGGTATCTGTGTGGAAAAATCACTCCCACCAAGTGTAAATGCCTCTAGAGTCCAGGACTGTTTTTGGAATTTGAGTCCATTGAGTTTTGGAAACTTTAAAGCTGTATTCTCTAAAATGAGTGTTTGTCATAAGCACGATAGTCATGAAATCTTAGGAAGCAAGAGAATTGGTCTTGGAGCTGACCAATTATCCCCACCCCTCTCAAAGAATTTCTTTTTCTAGTTTCAAGGAAACAGGAGCTCATTGTAGTTCATTTGGAAAATACAAATGAGTATAACACAGGAAAACACAACCTATCCTTAACCACATCACCTAGAAGAAAAACAGAAACAGTAATGTTCTCCCTCTATCTGATTCTCTCTCCCCTCCACCCCACCCAGCCAGTTTCACACTGTATAAAGTATTCCATAATCTGCTTTTTATTTTTAAAAAATATATTATGAGATTTCCCATGAGTTAAATATTTTAAGAAAAAAATAGTTTGATGGCTACATTATGGATTTTGCACAGTTTATGTAACTTATTTTTCAGAGTTTATATTATTTTCTATTTTTCACTAAACTAAATATGTGTTTGAAGGGTCCTTGTCAAGTTCACACAAATATTGGCAAGCAAAGCAGCTCATAAACCTCTGATTACTTCCTTGGGGTAAATTGCTACTACTGGAAAAAGTGGGTCAAAAAATATGAATATTTGTGGTGTTTTGGATACGTATTGCTAAATTGCCTTCCAGAAAGGCTGCACCCAAAATTCCCACCAGCAACACTCAATTTTGGGTGAGATAATTTTAAAACATAGTTATCAATTTTGGAGTAAATGTCTACCCCTTAGCAGACAAATTAACTATTGAAGTGTTTTGAAGTTATAGGTTAAGAAATAAACAAAACCAAACCCAAGAGGGATATTGATGCTAATGAACTACGTTATGGAGATTATTTTAGGGACTGGGAGAGGTCCTCTCTGCCCTCTAAGGTCTGTGAAGATTTCAAAATACGAGAAGCAGAAGCACAGAAATGGTAAGTAATTTCCCCAAGACAACATAGCCAGCGGGGGGCTTCCCAGGCGGCTCAATTCTAAAGAATCTGACTGCCAATGCAGGAGACGTGGGTGTGGGCTCAATCCCTGAGTTGGGGAGATCCCCTGGAGAAGGAAATGCAACCCACTCCAGTATTCCTGCCTGGAGAATCCCATGGACAGAAGAACTTGGCGGGCTACAGTCCGTGAGCTTGCAAAGAGTTGAACACAACTTGGCCAGTAAGTAGTGGAGGTGGGATTCAAATCACATTATTCTAACACAGCTTAAATTCTCACACTCACCCAGTGACAGTGTGCACCTAGTTTCTCATCAGTTCTAAAGTTTCCAGAATGTTCTCTGTGATGAGGTCATTGTCCAGAAGTTGCCTTTGGTAACTTTGAAGTTTTTAAACAGCAAATGACAACAATCTCATTATTAATGATGGGGTATTTTATCTTTGAAGAAGGTGGTATCCTCCAGTACTGAGAAGCACATTCGTGTATCTTATATCTAGAATATCCAGAAACAGAAGTGAAATAACTTGCTCCAGGTCACCCAGCTTGTAGGTAGTTGTGTTGAGACAAAATCCAAGCTCTGAAGATTGTTTGGCTACTGCTGACCCAGCAGCAAATACCCACTATGGGAGGGGGAGGCAGGCCAGCTGGACTAAGGCCCATAGTGCCCAAACATCACCTGGGGGTTAGTATCCTGTACTTGCAGATTCCATTCCCAGGGAAAGTCTGAGAGGAAGGTAGCCCAGCTGGTTAGCAGGACACCTAGGGGTTCACAGTAGCTGGAGGGGCTTAGCATCCTGAGCTTAGGTGAAGGCAGGCAGAGGCTGATTTCTCCCAGAACAGACTTTCCAGTCCTGGGAGCCACATTCAAGCCCACGCAGGCCTTGTTGCCTGCCTTCTGAGGAGGGGATTCCTGCATTGAATGGTAGGCTGGACTGGATAGCCCCTGAGGCCCTTGCAACTCCCTGTGTTTCTGATTTGTGTGTTTTAGGGGAAAGAAGTGAGCAGTCACAGGGCTGGAATAGTTGATCTAGGGTTCCGCCTCTGTCGCCAGCATAGCCCTCATCTTGGGCAAATAATTTAACCTGTCAGAATGAAGCACAATGCCTGGCGGAGAGGAGCTTTGTCAATGTTTGCCGAATGACTGAATGAAAGAATGGGTGGATGGATTTAGCTCTCCCAGGTCCTGGGAATCCTGGTGAAAATTGGAATCTTACAGTGCCCTGCAGTTGGGGTGGAGTATGAATGAGACATTGTGAAGCGTATACTGAACTGCCTAAGATAAAACGTATAATACTCCAAACCCAAAGGGATCCTAATTCGTCCTTACACTGATAATGGGTAAATTGTAATTCACCAGCATCGGAAGTACACCAAGCAAGGGTAAATTGTGAGTCCACACAAACTCTGCTTCACCAGTTCCCCCCAGCCCCCACCCACACCCCATCCAGGCTCCAATGGGCCAGCTCAGTGCCTCCTAGTCCTGGTGGGGCACGCCAGCCCCTATCCCTCCTTCCTCCCCCGCCCCAGATAAATGCCGAGGTCTAATGGATTGTTCATGCTGCTGTCCAGATTAGATAGCTGGCCCCTTCGTTATCGCAGCTGGAGCAAACCCGGGCAGCCACCACGCTGAGAGCTTTCTAAGGCAGCCCCGTGCCAAGCCTAAGGAAACGGCAGGCCCGGGAGAGCTGAAAAATCCTGTGGCTTCCAGGCTGTTTCCTCCTAGAACTTCTCAGAACTTGCCCTGAACCCTAACTCCTGCCGCTACTCCCATAGCATTTTAGGAAGCAAGTATCTGATGTGCTCAGTAGCTACCATCTGCTGAATTCTAGGGAGAAGTTCTAAGACTTGTAGATTCGGCTTGTCAAATTTCCAGAAGCTAGGAACACTTTGAACACCCTTCCCATGCACTCCGCTCCCCTTCTCTTCAACTAATACTGGAGAGATACTTTTGCAGTAACAGGGTGACCGGTGGGGTAGTACTTTTCCTAGTTTTTGTTGTTTTTGAATCGTTGCAGAGGAAGCATAGCTTCCTCTATGTTTTCTGACCTCCACTTTGAATTCCCTGTGGCCATTTTATCTGATAATGATCTCGTTTCTTTAGAGTTTCTTTGTTAAAGTTTCTTGAAGAAATAAACCTCAACACATTTTCCCCTGGTATGAGCTATCTTTTCGTGATCTCCAGTCATTTTCTGAAAATGAAAAGGATCTATTATTAATCAGCACTGTTATAGGAAACCACATTTCCAAGTAGGCTCTAACAACAAATTCGGCAGAAAACATATAATAAATGCTCAAAATAATGACTTATCTGCAAGGAGAGACTAATTGTTCTATCATTATTACACTAGAACTACTCTGATATAACAGAAAGCAAACAAAATCTTAGCTGATGAACAACTGAAAGTTATCTATTTATACCATATCAGTTTCCTGCTAAATCTTTGGAGTTAGTGGAAAGCCATAATAAGTCGTGTGGTAGGACAAATCAACTGGCTCAGTAGTAAATGTTTCTACAACATCAAAAAACAACAATATCAACACCACTGCATCATGATTTTGAGAGAATCAGTCTTGTTAGACATCCAACTAGAAGCTGGAAAATAATTTGTAGGGTGCTATTTATTTAGAGGTGGGAATTTAAGAAATTCCTTAAAGGCAAGAAAAACCCGCTACCATGTAGTTCAACATTCATGAATTAAAGTAAGTCGCGAACAGGAAGGCTCCTGATTCATCCAACAGGACATCATCGAGTAATTTCTGGGTGCGAACTGGACACGCGAATTAATAAAAACGAATTCATCATAAGGAGTAAGGGTCTTGGGCTGGGATGAGGAAAGATTAAGCCAGACGCAGAGGAAAATTTAAAGGCGGGGCGTCTAAGTTAAGAAGACAATATTAAACGAATAAAGAAAATCCCTAAGAACGACGATTGGGGTGGATGAAGGAGACATTACACCTCTCAGTAGCTAAAGAAAAAGCAGCAGCCATTCCAACCCCAGCCCCACGCCGACGCACGCCCCCCGTCTCACCGGAGCCTGGACCCCGGCCCCCTCTCCTCCTCCCACCCCCATGCGGGCATCTGCGCGGGCTTTGCAGCCTCTGACCCCGGGTTAGGGACGGGCCGTATGGGAAGGATCTGCCAGGAGTTTTTATCCAAGACTAGGAGGAGGTTCGCTGGGGAACGGTCGAGGTTGGGGCGCGGGCTGAGAAGTGATTAAAACACTGCCCCCCAGAAATCCGCGTGCCCAGGCCCGGG
The DNA here is from genome assembly GCF_001704415.2 of Capra hircus. Lineage (NCBI taxonomy): Eukaryota > Metazoa > Chordata > Mammalia > Artiodactyla > Bovidae > Capra > Capra hircus. Next base: position 7,580,382 of record NC_030815.1, read on the forward strand.
AACCCTTTATCCTCTGTAAGTTCCAAGTCCAGAAGCTGCGCAAAATCTACCTCCAGCCCCCGCGCGGGCAGGGAACTTGCCTGAAATACCACGGGCTGAGCGAGACTCCCTGAGCCCGGTGTCCGTGGCCACTAAGCCTGCGAGCCCGGGTGCTTGTCATTCATTCCCTTCTCCAATCCCATAATCCTCCAAACCAGGCCCAAGAAATGACTGATCAGTGCCGTTCGGAGCCTGCGGAGGTTCGCTGCGGCCGTCGACCCTGGGGATAGGGGCGAGTGGATGCTCCGCACGGGATGTTGAGATGCAGAACAGCCTAACTGGGGAGCTGTGCGTAAGAATAACCTTTCTGATTAAACTCCTACTGTGATTCTTGGCCTGTTAGGGACGTCACGGGGCAGTCGCGACCGGAAAGACGGGGCTGCTCTACAAGCCTTGCTACTCCGACCACGGGGGCAACGGCGTCTGGGGCCGCAAGGGCTCAGCTCACAGAGGGAGAAGCGGAGGCGGCAGGCAAAGTCAGCACACCTCCTGCCCGCCACCCAACCCGTACCGCGCCCCCCCCCGCCCCCGCCATAAGTGTGTCCTGAATCCTGCATCCCCAGACCCCTAAAGGGGTCTCCCTTGCAGAGGGCAGCTAGGGCGGCGTTCTGATCAGCGCCGGACTCAGGCCCGAGGTCACACGACTGACTGCGCCTGCGGCCTGGGCTTTCTCGCCTACCAGCCCTGCTGCGCTCAGGAAGTTCGGTTGCGCGGGCTTCCCAGGGCCTGAGACCCGACCCTGGAGACCTCGGACTCGACACCCGTCCGAGGTGGCCTGGCCTACATAGCACCACAACAGATGAAATAAGTTCAAACCAAATCAGTTTCGCCCGCGCCAGGAATGCGAGTAAGTTGGAGCCCCGCAGCCTCGGGGGCCAAACGCGGGAGAGTGGAAAGAACTCAAGGGGGGTGGTGTTTATTTGCGGAAATCCGTCGGTTCTAGGCGCTGTGTCAGCCGGGATCCTGCGAGCCTCCAGGGGAGCCCCCTCCAGCAGCAGCAGCAGCAGCAGCAGCAGCAGCAGCAGCAGCAGCAGCTCACGCGCGTCTGCTCTCGTCCGGGCTTTGCACTAGACTGCTCAGCGGGAGGGACCAGATCGCGGATGTTAACTACCCCAATCTCTGGTCCAGGCTTCCATGCACCGGTTTTCCGCAGGGCTGCGTACTTATCCGGGCTCCCTCCTGGAAAGACCTTCTCTGATGACGAGGAGTGACTTAGCAACCGGTTCGAGGCCCTTTGCGGGGAATCCTGGCGACGCGCTGTAACTTTGGGCAGAATAACTACTTCCAATCTTTCTTCTCGCCATGCGAGGAGTGGGAGAAACAAGAACTCTAAGTAAAAGGAACTTGTAAACTTTTAAACGCCATACAAAAGAGATTAAAATGGATGACTAATGATGAGCACTGTCATCCTTCTAGTTTCTCTCATTTGGGAACAATTCCCTGGTTCTTTCAAGCATCCCAGAAGTTTTATTGAGTGTTCTCATTATTTGAGTCTCCACCTCACCCCTCCTCCGTTTCTTAAAAAAAAATTTTTTTTTTGTTTTCCCCCCAAACTTTTCGTTTCCTTCTTCAAACTCGGCGAAGTGACGATTGATCGCTGGGGATACGGTTTACTTTTGGAGGTCGCCGCCTTCACTGCCGGTCAGGGGACCGCGCCGCGGGGACCCACCCAGCCCGGCCGCCCGACTCTCTCCTGCGGGCCGCGCGCTCCGCACCGCGGCCCAGTCTCGGCCCCGCGCGCCCCACGCCAACGCCCGGACCGGGACCTCCTCGGTCCTCCGTTCCTTTCCATTTCGCTGGCAGCCTCAAGATTGCTGTCTTCCCTTCCCGCCCCTGTCCTTCCCGACCCTGCGCCGGAGCCTGACGCCGCCTGGTTTATTGACCTTAGATCGGCTTCGGGGCTTTATCAGAGCCAGCGGGGGCGTCCCGCGGCGCAGGCCCGGCGGGCTGGGGGCCCACCCTCCGCCTTGCCCGGTGGTGCGACGGGAGCCCCTTTTAAGCTTTTTCTGGGAAGCTTCCTTTGCCATCCCTAATTCTAATTCGGAGACTTTAAAGAAAAACCGTCCGAATTCGCTTGATCCCGGAAAAAGCCGAAGCAGGGCCCTCCCCGTGCTAGGAGTTTTTTCCTGTGTCGCCCGCCCCTTTATCCAGACAGTTCAGGTGAAAGTGCCTCCCCACCCCAGCCCCCAATTATTCGGATAATTGTCTCAAATCTCCGCTTGGTGCTGTGTTTAGACAGTTGGAGATTGATAGCTTGAATTTCTTCAGGCTCTGCGCTGCCCCAGCCCTAAACCCCCTGCTTTCTACTGTCCCCAGCGCTAAACCATCTCTGCACTTACACATGCTGAACTACAATTTTCCGCCCCATAAATCACTTGGCAAATATAACAAAGCATTAGGAAGTCATTTGAAATGGATATTTTATTGGGCTTGAGAAATAGAACGGGATAAAGAGCAACTTATTAATATTTCCTCAGTACCAACCGCAGAAAACAGATTCTCGCCTCCCTGCCAATGGAACTCACAAATGCAAAGTCACTTTCAGGAATGAATTCTTTAGAAGAAACAGGATATATCTATTTTGCTAAAAATGAACTCCAATGAATTATGTTTAAGAAGTTTATAAAGTAGGACTTTTATGTACCCTTTTATGCTAGGCTTATTTATTCAAATAAGACTAACAGTAATAAACAAGCAAACAAAAACCAACGCATTACTGCTACTAATAAAAAAGTCAAATCAATTTTGTGATGATGAATCATGGGATTCTAGTAGCCTTTCACAGTAAGATTTTCATTCAGTTCAGAGGGGCACTTTCTTGATTTTGCCGAGCTAGAAACCTCTCAAATTCCCTTAATTTTGGAGAACACACAGAAGCCCGAAAATAACAACCTTTGGGGAAAATGGGGAAGGCGAAGGGACTCGGAGTTGGGCAGGGCAAAGATAAGTCAGGCAGAACTTTTGAACCACCTGGCTGGAAGACTGCGAGAGGGAAACACAGGAAAAGTTTCCATTCTCTGCTTTGCAGAGCTAATATTTGTAGTAACTGCACAGACACTGAGACTGTGCACTAACTCCTTCCCAGTTCCCGAAGAACGCTGCTTAGTCCTTGAAGGGCTACAGAGTTAAAATCTGCCATTATCTATTTCCAACCTTTGGGCCAGCGGAAAAAGTTCAACCTGCCTGGTTTCAAACCCCGCAGAGCCTTCATTTTTAAGCACCGATTTGCCATTCTCAACCCTCTCAAAGCTACCCCTCTGTCCTTACCACTGTATCTCCCTTTCATTGCGGCTCAGCCCTTTTCTCAGCTACTAATAAGATCCAAAGCTCATTTGTCCAAGGAGTGGGTTTATAGGGAGCAGAGGTAATTTTGATGTGTTTGCAAAAACCGTATGCAACCAAACTCTTGCAAGTACAAACTGAACTCAGAAAAGAAAAGCATAATAAATGAGGTACACCTGCAAGACCCACCCTCAGCCCCTCCTCCCATCACAAGTCTGGCTCCAGAATTAACGAAAAATTAAACCGGACACCAAGCTGGGTTGACTTTCGACCTGTTAATAGGTGAAGAAAATGATCAGATCCTGAAGGCCATGAGGCCTGTTCACTAACTCACCAATGGAACCAACGAAAAATGCCAGTGAGATTTTTTTCTGCCCTGAAAGCATCCTGAGCAGGTCTGATCTGGGTCAGGAAAGGTTCTAAGCTTCCCAGCCAGGTTCTCAAGACAGAGCATCCACAGCAGGGACTCCAGGGGAAAGAAAAGCCATCTGGGTGTGTTGGAGGAAGCAGAGGCAAGAGGCCCAGGGACAACTGGTCAGATCACTTGATACTTTTGCATGGTGCATATTCACCTATTTTTTTCCTTGAGAGACTGCTCATTCCCATCAACTTCTGATTGTTCAAGCAGGAAGCCGAATCAGGAAATGGAGAAACTAAAATGCCACCCGATTGTAAGAAAGAGAAACCGAGAAAATGAACCAGAGAGCGAAAGTGGGAAAGGAAGACTTGCCTCTGTGACTTGGCCTGCAAAGAATCTCATCCTTCCTGTCCCCAAGGCCCAAGAGCCCCGGTGCACCCTCACTCCACACTGGCTGGTCCTCTCCCTGACCTCCTCCCCCACCGGCTGTCTCTCCTCCAGCGCCTCTGCTCCTGGCCCTCCCGACTCCCTCGGTGCACCTCCTGCTCTGCCCTGCTGAAGGGCTCACCAAGGGGGCCAGGTGGGGGCTCACCCGGAATGGAAGCGATGTTCCTGCAGCTCCTCGAAGCGTCCTTCAGTCCCGGGCACTCCAGGCTGTTCTCAGCGGGTGGGAGGGAGGCGTTGTGAGCTGTCTCCCAGCTCCCTCGGAGCTCCCAGCTTTCCCCTCGGAATTAGATAACAGGAAAAATAGATAAGAGAAGTGGTTCATTAATTCAGCAAGCCCTTTTTTTTTTTTTTTGGTATGTGTGCAAGTGGAAGGAAACCCTCCTAGGAACTGAAGCCCTAGTTGGACATTAAAAAAATAATAGTGTTCACACGGTTCCAGAGATGCTTTTGAAAGTTCGCCCGCTCGGAAGGACCAGAGATCAACAGGAAAGACACAGAAGGAATCACTGTTCTTGGGGAGAAATGCTGATTCAGAGCATGGCTCCTCTACCCCAAGTCCCTCTCAGACTCTAGTCTTGTCCTTCTGAGCCGGGAGGGCTGCCCTGCGGCATTTGGCTGGACTGTGCGGTCGTCCTCTGCGGGCAGGAGTAATCACAGCACCACAATTCTTCCCAGCGTGGCAATGGAAAAAATAAGGTCTTCAAAGCACTTGCTCTGTAGCATTTTCTGGGCTCCTCAGGCTAGGATCAGGGAGGCAGATTACATAATAATAAGCGATAATTGAGACAACTGAGCTCAGAGAGGTTAGGAACATGCCTGTGGTCCAGTCACTCAGCAAGGAAGGGGATGGAGCCCATACAAGAACAGATTAATTGACTCCTATTTTGGAGGGCTCTAAAATCACTGCAGATGGTGACTGCAGCCATGAAATTAAAAGACACTTGCTCCTTGGAAGAAAAGTTATGACCAACCTTGACAGCATATTAAAAAGCAGAGACATTACTTTGCCAACAAAGGTCTGTCTAGTCAAAGCTATGGTTTTTCCAGTAGTTGTGTATGGATGTGAGAGTTGGACCATAAAGAAAGCTGAGTGCCAAAGAATTGATGCTTTTGAAGTGTGGTGTTGGAGAAGACTCTTGAGAGTCACTTAGACAGCAAAGAGATCCAACCAGTCCATCCTTTTTTTAAAAATATAAATGTATTTATTTTAATTAGTGGCTAATTACTTTACAATATTGTATTGATTTTGCCATACATTGACATGAATCCGCCACAGGTGTACATGTGTTCCCCATCCTGACCCCCCCTCCTACCTCCCTCCCCTAACCAGTCCATCCTAAAGGAAATCAGTCCTGAATATTCATTGGAAGGACTGACTCTGAAGCTGAAACTCCAATACTTTGCCCACCTGATGTGAATAACTGACTCATTGGAAAAGACCCTGATGTGGAAAAGATTGAAGGTGGGAGGAGAAGGGGACAACAGAGGATGAGATGGTTGGATGGCATCACCAACTCAATGGGCATGAGTTTGAGCAGGCTCCGGAAGTTGGTGATGGACAGGGAAGCCTGGCGTGCTGCAGTCCATGGTGTCGCACAGAGTCGGACACAACTGAGCGAATGAACTGAATCCAGTAATAAAGAAATCAATGGGTTCTTAAAATTGAAAGAGACCTCAGAATTCAGTCTCTTTCACAAAGCAGGAATTCCCTGTGATGTGATCAGTTGCATTCTAATTGAATACCCTTTGTGATGGGGAGCTCATCCCTTTACATTGCGTGGAGGTACAGCTCTGCTGGCCACCACACTTCCCTGTCCCCCAGGTGACCCGGAATTACGGGCTATGCCAGGCACACAGAAAGAGACAGGAAGAGGCAGCTGCAGCATGATTCGAGGAACCAGGCAAACCAGGTCTCTTGACAGGTCTGCTGTGGAATCCTCTGCTGTCACGTCTGGCATTGTTTAGGTTAAGTTTCTCCTGTGGAGTCAGTGTCCCCCAAAGGCAATTCTTAATAATAATAAGAAGAAACAGAATGCCTTTATGTTTTTAACATATTTCCCTCTTCTCGGTCTCCAGAATTCTTACAACAATCTCTGCACGGAAAGGAAAGGACAAGTTATAAGTAAGACAAGTTATTACTTATTTCCAAGTGTAGTCCAGAAACCCAGAACAGAAAAGGTAAAAGAACTGCCAGAAATTAAAGAACAAATGTTTGGTGGAAAAGCAACTAGAGAGATGAAGGCCTGGGAAAAAAGGGAAACCATAAGGGAAGATGAATATGTTTTCCTTCCAAGAATTTTTAGTTATGAATATTTTTGGAAGTGATAAATAAGGTGTCTACTATTGTTATCTGTCTCTATACTCTTCCCCTGCCAAATAACTTGTAGAAACTATGCCACAGGAAGATTTTAGTGTACAACTCCCTGTGATGTCAGATCATTAAAATTCCTAATGTGTGGGCCGAGCAGGACAAGACGGTGATGCAGAGGCAGGGTCATACCTGCTTTCTCTTTTGGGGGGGATCTCTTAATTTTACAAGAGGACTGCCCTTTCCCCTGTAGCCTCTCTTCATGAAGTTTAAACAATTATGATGGTAGATACATATATTTATATATATACAGTATGTAGACACAAGCACAGTGATAAAGAATCCGCCAGTCAGTGCAGAAGATGCAAGACATGTGGGTTTGATCCCTGGGTCAGGAAGATCCCCTGGATTGGGAAATGGCAACCCACTCCAGTATTCTTGCCTGGAAAATTCAAGGGACAGAGGAGCCTGGTGGGCTACAGTCCGTGGGGTCACAGAGTCAGACATGAGTGACGGAGCACACACATACACATATAACATAAAATTTACCATCTTGACCACTTTTCAGAGTTCAGTTCAGTGACACTAATTGTATTCAGACTGCTGTACAGCCATCACCACCATTCGCCTCCAGAACTTTTTCATCTTCTCCAACCGAAACTCTGTCCCCGTTAAATAACACTTCCCCGTTCCTCCTCACTGCAGGCGCTGTTACTCATCATTCTACTTCCTGTCCCTTTAAATTCGACTACTCCAAGTACCTCATAAAGAGTGGAAGCATGCAGGATTTGTTCTTTGGTGACTGGCTTATTTCACTGAGCACAGTGTCTTCACGGTATATCCATTGCTGTAGCCTATGTCAGAATCTCCTTTCTTTGGAATATTACTCAGCCATAAAAATAAATGAATTTGAGTCAGTTGTACTGAGGTGGATGAAAGTAGGGCCCATTACACAGAGTGAAGTAACTCAGAAAGAAAACACACGTATTGAATATTAACATATATGTATGGAACCTGGAAATGTGGTGCGGATGAAGCTGTTTGCAGGGTAGGACCAACTGAGAAAGCAGCATCGATTTACATACACGATCATGTGTAAAACAGCAGCAAGGGGGAAATTGCTGTATAGCACAAGCAGCCCAGCCTGGCGCTCTACGATGGCCTAGAAAGGTGGGCTGGGAAGAGGGGAGGGAGGTTCCAGATGGAGGGGTGTGCTGTGTGCTAAGTCGCTTCAGTCATGCCTGGCTCTGTGCAACACTATGGACTGTAGCCTGCCAGGCTCCTCTGTCCATTGAATTTTCAAGGCGAGAATACTGGAGCGGGTTGTCAGTTCCTTCTCCAGGGGATCTTCCCAACCCAGGGATCAAACCCACGTCTCCTGTATTGCAGGCAGATTCTTTACCGTCTGAGCCAATGGAGGGGATATATGTATTAATATAATTATGACTGATTTGCATTGTTGTATGGTAGAAACCAACACAACACTATGAAGCAATTTTCCACCAATTCAAAAAATAAAAAGAAGAATTTCCTTCCTTTTTAAGGCTGAATAGTATTCTACTGCACATGTATAACGCTTTTGTTTGCCATCACCCACGGATGGCCATCCTGCCTATTGAGAATGATGCTGCTATGCACAGGGGTGCGCAAACATCTGTTTTAGTTCTGTCTTCAGCTCTTTTGCATTATATCCACAGAAGTGGAATTGCTGGATCGTGTGGCCCAGTGTAAGCTAAATTTTTTGAGGAGCTGCCGTACTGTTTTTGTTTTGTTGTTTTGCTTTCGGCCCTGCAGTATGTGGGAACTTAGTTCCCCCAGCGGGGATCAAACCCGTGACTCTTGCAGTGGAAGCACAGAGCCTTAACGGCAAGACTGCCAGGGACGTCCCCGTCATGCTGTTTTCTCCCACCCCTTGTGGAGTTCTGATTTAAAATGGGTAGAGGATGTCTCCATCCCCCTAAAAAAGTGAAGAGCTGAGGCAGCTGCACCCACTTACTCCAGCTGGGGTTCTATCCAGGCAGATCGATGCCTGCTCAGAGGCTCCCAACATCAGCTCTGCTGTCTACTACCTCCATCTTCCGCACGTGACCACAGGTTGGGGCCCTCACAGCTTCACTGTCCAGCCAAAAAGGTCAAGGAAAGAAACACAAGTCGGAGACAGCACGCTTTTATGTTCAGAAATTTAAACGGCAAAAATAATCACAGGAGCATTCATGAAATCTCCTGTATTTTTGTTTCTTCCCATGTTACTGAACTTTTTTGTGAGGTAGAGGCAAGCCCATTTTTGTCCCCTGTGGTTTCAAACTTTCCAGAGGTTTTGTGTATTTTGGGGAACCTGAAACTCTGTTGTCCTGAGGCCTAGCCTGGGGCTCTGGCCATACAGCCCAGGTCAGGGCCGGTTTTTCCTGGGAGGGTGGGAGCCCTTGCTCCCTTACCGCCCATGGATGGGGAGTAGGGTGGCGAGATGTGCCCAGGAACTCAGGTTAGGAGAGAGGTAAGGAAGCCCCCTGCCAGCTGCTCCTTCGTGGGTTGGTTCGACAAAGAACTTACTGTCATTTACACACCCCTGCTTGTTCTGTGTTAGGGCAGAGGGTAAAACCCAGGGGTGATGAAGATGATGTTAACTGCTGATGAAACCAGCCAGAACTCTCTAAAAACCACTCAAACCCCCACCCCCGCCTCCCCCCCGCCCCCCCCGCCCAGGGAGAAGGTCAGAGAGAAGACTTCTGAGGAATATTCATTACAGATCTGCTCGCCCTGACCTTCAAACATACACACACATGCACGTGCACACACACACTTTTTTTTTTTTAACTAGCTTTTATTATGGAAGTGTGGCATAGCCACTGCTAAAATTAAAAGTACTGTGGAAGGTGAAAAGTGACAGTCTTCTTTCTCACCACCGTCACCTCCCCCTTCATCAGATCCCTCTGAAATTCTGACTTTTCTTCTGAAGACTTTTTTTTCCCCCGTGGTTTGACATTGAACATGTGATTAAGAGATAGCCTCCAGAAATTACATTTCTTACTCTTGTGTGAGCAAATTAATGGATTTTTTCAAGCCTCAGCCTTCAAATGTGTGAAATGGGTATGGACATAATTTTTATCTCATAGGGTTCCTGTGAACCTGAGATTCCTGAGAGGGGAATCACTTAGTATGTTTGCCTGGCACACAGATGAATGAATGGATAGATGAACAAATAAATAAAATATTACTAACTGTGGACAGAAGGGGAAGCTTGAATTCAGCCCAGTGGCCCTGTTCAGGCTACCTATGCTGACCTGTGTCCAGGCAGGAGCTCTGTGGACAGCTGCTTGACAAGTGTTGACCGTCGGTGAACGCTCCACCTGGCCCTGGAGCTCATGGCTGTGCTGTGTTTGGCAGGTGGCCTCCCTACATTGTTGTGACAGGACTATCAGTAAGTGTGTCCCCTGGGGCCGGGAGGTCCCTGTGATGTGGGCAGAGGTAAGGACAGTTTGAAGACAAGTGGCTTCTGGGCCAGGCTCTGGCTTGGCTCTGTATATCCACTCTGTTATGACCTTTTTTCTCTGTCCCGACCTTTTTTCTCTGTCCCAGCCTGTCAAGCTTTGATTGAGATACATTTTGCATATCATAAAATTCATTCTTTTAATTTAAAACAAAATTAAGTATTGTTTTATCATGGTAGAAATCACATGATATAAAACATACTATTCCAATCTTATTTAACTATTAAGTTCAACGGCGCTTAATACATTCACATTGCTGTGCGACTCTCGACTTTTCACCATCATCCATCTCCCCAATTTTTCACCTTCCTAATGGAAACTCTGTCCCTCTTAATAACAACACTAGCTCCCCATTCCCGTCTCCCCAACTCACCTCACACCCTGCGCCTGGCCCCTGGCCAATTTGAAGATGTACTCAGAATTTTCCTGAGACTTTCTAGCCGGAGATGCTTGTACTTTCTGACTCTATGAATTGGACTATTCTAGGTACCTTGTATAAGTGGAATCAAACAGTAAAATTCATCCTTTTAAAATGTACAGTTCAGGGGCTTTTAGTATAATCATGAGGCTGTGCAAACCATCACCACCATCTAAACTCAGAATGTTTTCGGGTCATAATTTGATTGGATTTAGCAGGTTTATTCGGAGAAGACAATGGCACCCCATTCCAGTACTCTTGCCTGGAATATCCAATGGACGGAGGAGCCTGGTGGGCTGCAGTCCATGGGGTCACTTAGAGTCGGACATGACTGAGCAACTTCTCTTTCACTTTTCACTTTCCTGCATTGGAGAAGGAAATGGCAACCCACTCCAGTGTTCTTGCCTGGAGAATCCCAGGGACGGGGGAGCCTGGTGGGCTGCCATCTATGGGGTCGCACAGAGTCGGACACGACTGACGCGACTTAGCAGCAGCAGCAGCAGGTTTACTGAAAATTTCTTAGAGAAAGTCCCAGACTTTTTAGTTCTAGTGGCCCTTGGGGTTGTATTGGTCTAACCCCATTCCAGCTTCACCTTCTGCGTCTGCCTCCCACCTGATCATACCCGGTCCCTCCTGCTCTTCATGTTGACTTGGTGAACCAGGACCGTGGCTTCGAATGGTGGCTCTGCGCTGGGCTCTCACCCTCACCAGGCGCCACCCTGAGCTCTCCATGTTCACGTTTTCTTATCCTTTTCTTCATCTTTTAAAAATACTTTTGAAGCATACAATGTGTTATTCTTTTCTGCTATACCACAAAGTGAACCAGCCATATATACACTAATATGTATATGTGGAATCTAGAAAAAATGGTGCACATGAACCTATTTTCAAAGCAGAAATGAGGCATGGGCGTAGAGAACAAACGTATCCTTTTATTTATCGAGGTTCACAGAAATCCCTTGAGCCCTGACACATTCCTCACCGTGCCGCTGACTCTCTGAACTGGCTGACTCTGATACCGTGTCCTCCTCAGCTTGGGGATGTCCTCCTGTCCTCCCTGCTAAATCACGCCAACAGTCAACTGTGTCACAGGTGACAGTCACCAAGTGTTCACATTGTTCTCACTGGACCTTCCCATTAATCCTGTGTGTTCAAGAGGCAAAGCCCTCTCCCTCCTTTGAAACTGCTCCTGGGCATTTCCCCCCTTGAGAGCCGTCTGAGTCCTGCCCCTCAGGACACTCCAGCTCAGCACTTCATTAGTAACCCTTTACTGGCCTTTTACTCAACCCATGTCTTCATAAAGCTGAGATTCAATGTGCTCATATGTGCAATCTTCTGCTGCTATGCTAAGTCACTTCAGCTGTGTCCAACTCTTTTCGATCCTATGGACTGTAGCCTGCTAGACTCCTCTGTCCATGGGATTCTCCAGGCAAGAATACTGGAGTGGGTTGCCAATGCCCATCTCCAGGGGATCTTCCCGACCCAGGGATCGAGCCCATGTCTCCTATGTCGCCTGCGTTGGCAGGTGGCGCCACCCGATCTCCTACGTCTCGTGCTTATGTGTGAATTGTGCATTTGGGTTCATCTTGCTTCTCTTTTTGGAAAGTGAAGTCTGCAGGGGTGGGGACCACTTGGTAATTTCCCTTTCAAGGGCAGAGAGGACTCCTTTGGAGGGCTGGTCCTGGATCTTGACTTCTCTCATCCCTTCTTCAAGTGGCAGAATCCTCTTTCCTATGGGATACTTGTTACTTGTGGCTTAGTTGGAGCAGATATCCCAAGCTGGCCGATTTGAAGATGTACTCAGAATTTTCCTGAGACTTTCTAACCTGAAAAATCCATCTGTCTATTCCATCTGGGTTCCAAAGTTGGTGGGATGTATGTCTTCAGGCCGCGCGTTTGGAAGAGAGCCTGCTGGATCATGAAGACTCTTATGACATATTTTAATCCCGTAGATTCAACTCTGCCTTTATTAAGCTAATCTGAATTATTTTAGACTCTTGGAACTGAAAAAGTCCTAGGCTGCACAAACAGAATAATCCATGATTCTGTTGACTTGATTGGTCTTTACAAATGTGGAGACTGTGGAATCAAATAAACTAAATCTCCTTTCTTCTTATGGTTTGACAAGCAATTTATATCAAATTCAAAATGATCACGCCTTGCTTGGACATTCCATGTTTTAAAAGGAAGACGGTGCAGTCATTGTTCTCATCCCAGACCGGCATCTCTGCTTAATTGAAAGAGAGACATGGTACTGACGTGGGAGGAAACTCAGTACAGCCCCACAGCTCTTCTCTTCACAGGTTTTTCTCACAGGAAAGTCCCTTGGCTGCTGATACACCGCAGATTTACATACATATATAATCATAGGAAGATGCAAACACAGCGCAGAGTATGTGTACTCTTTACCTGTTTCCCCCAATGATTACATCTGACATGAGGCACAATATCAAAACCAGGAAACTGACATAGTGCCATGTGTATAGTTCTATGTCATTTTATCACATGTAATTAATGGTTGATCTTGTATTCTGCAACCATACAGAACTCATTTATGCCTTCCAGAGTGCTTTCTTTCGCAGGTTCTTCAGGGTTTTCCATTTATGTGATCGTATCATCTGCGAATAGCCACGCTTTTTATTTCTCCCTCATTCCTTTTATTTCTTTTACTTGCTTTATTATTTCGGCTAGAACTTCTGGTAGCACTATGTTGAACGGAAGGGTTGGGAGTGGAAATCCTCATCTTAGTCTCAATTTTATGGAGAAACATTAAGTATGACGTTAGCTGTAGGTCTCTTGTAAATGCTCTCTGTCAGGACAAGAAAATGTTCCTCTGTTTCTGGTTTACAGAGAGTTTCATCATGAATGGTTGTCAAATTTTGTGGGAAGCTTTTTTCTGTACCGATTGATATGATCTCATGACTTACCTTTTTTTAACCTATTAATGTGGTGAATTACACTGAATAGTTTTCAACTACTGAACCGACTTTGCATCTCTGGAATGAATCTCTTAGTCATGGTATGTAATTCTTTTGAGCTGTTGTTGTATTCTATTTGCTAACATTTTGTTAAGATTTTTGCGTCTATATAAATGAGAGACATTGGTCTGTCTTGTTCCTTTTGTGTATTTCTCAGCTTTCTTTTGGTACCACTAGCCTCATAAAATGCCTTGGGAAATGTCTCTCCCATGTATATTTTCTGGAGGAGATTGTGTGGAGCTGGTGAGATTTCTTCATAACACTTGGTAGAATTCTCCAATAAAATCCTCTGGGCCTGGATATTTCTTTGTGGGGGTTGGAATAAAATTATAAATTCAGCTTTCTTAAGAGTTACAGGGCTATTCAAATGGTCTATTTTATATTAAATAGGTTGTGATGAACTGGATTTCTTTAGATTTATCCTGTTTGAGCTTCATTAAACTTTTTGAATCTCCACGTTTATATCTTTTGTCAAATTCGGAAATTTTAAGTATTTTTAATTTTTATTTTTTAAATTTTTAAAATTTATTCTCAGCCTTACCCATTCCTTTTCTCTTTTGGAGCTCCAGTGACTTGAATGTTAATTCTTTTGTTATTAGACTAAAACAGAATTTGTTATTTGTCTGAAATTCAAATTTAACTGGGTGTCCAGAGTTTTTATTTGCAAATGTGGCAACTCTGAATGTGGAGAAAACTTGCAACAATTTTGGGCTCAGTGGATGGAGGGGTGTGTTGATGGGAATGGTGTGTGTATGCGTGCGTGTGAGCTAGGTCACTTCAGTCGTGTCCGACTCTTTGCAGCCTCATGGACTGTAGCCCGCCAGGCCGCCTGTGCATGGGATTCTCCAAGCAAGAATGCTGGAGTGGGTTTCCATGCCCTCCTCCAGGGGATCTTCCTGACCCAGGGATCAAACCCGTATCTCTTCTATCTCCTGCATTTCAGGCGGGTTCTTTACCATTAGCGCCACCTGTGTGTGAATGGGGGGTGGGTTCCTTATACTTGGGGGTTACTGGGGCACCTGCTCATAAAAGAAACCTGTTCCAAGGTTTGGATTAGTCCATTATGAGCACCCAGAGCTCAGCATAAATGAGTGTGCTATGAAGGTGGTGTTTGAATTGGGTCCTGGTGGATTTCTCAGGAAGGTAATCCACATACAGACCACATGGTGCTTGCTCGTTGCACCTGCTGTCCTCAGGGTTCTTCTTTTATGATTTGTTTTTCTCAGGTCACTCACGCACACTGACTTACAGCTGCCTCTGAGTCCTCCCTTCGTCAAGCTGGCCTCTGACTCATCAGTGGTGGCTGAGTCCACAGGCCAACACACTTCGGTGCTTTTGGGCTAAAGGGGAAGAAACCGAGCCAGGAGGAACCAGGCTGAGTCAGTGCTTTTCTGGGAGTAAAGTCTCCCCTTAGGAAGGTGAATGAACTGTTCTCACCTCGGTCCACAGTCACATTTTCCTGGTCTCAGTGGAGAGTACATCCTCCCCCATCCTCTATGCTCCCCACCGCCCCACACACACTGTTGTGTCCCAGGACAGGTTGTTCCTGGTTGTTGAGTAGTGAGACTTGAGGATCTCATCCCCTTTTCAATGAAAAAAAGTCAATACAAACATTCAGAGTCAGGTTTGTAGCTAGGAAAGGTCTGGAAATACATGCCTAACTTAAAGCTAGTTCACCGGGGAGAGCAAGATAAGAGACTGGGGAGTCACAGTGGGGTACACCTTCACACTTCTGCATAAAAACACTTTGGCAAAGAGAGTGTCACAATTTAAGAGACCAGCGCCAATGCAGTGACATTGGAGACTAAAATGTAAACTACAACACACCCTCCAGCATGACTATCTCCATTCCTGTTGAAATGCTGCTCTCCCCAGGCACACAGGCAGCGCAACTGCAATCGTAGTATAGGTACTGTTTCTTTTTTGTTTTAATTTTTATTGGAGTATAGTTGCTTTCCAACGTTGTGTGAGTTTCTGCAGTATTGCAAAGTGAATCAGCTATACGTATACATATGTCCCCCTTTTTTTGCGTTTCCTTCCCATTTAGATCACCACAGAGCACTGAGCAGAGTTCTCTGTGCTTTACAGTAGATTCCTACTAGCCATCCACTTTGTACATAGTCGTGTATATATGTCAACCCCCATTGTATTCTGCCAGGTTGCTTAACATTGTATCCTTGCTGATTCTCTGCCTTGCTAAAAATTCTAAGTATCACCCTTCAGGAGAGAAGGATGGACTTTGAGCTACCAGTGACTTGCAGCTCAAACTTATCGTCCCTGGATACTGACCTGACCAGCAGAGGGAAAGTGGGGAGGGGAGTATGTGGTTTTGTTTTGTTTTGTTTTTTCCATTTGGAAAATGAGCCACTGGAAGTAGGTTCTCTCTGGCGATCTCTCCAGGCATCATCTATCACCATCCCGAAGCACATCATACATAACGATCATTTAGACATAATTCTTTGTAAATCTTTATTTAATCCGCCAGCCTTCCTGTTTTAAGATCACTTGGTGAAACACAGCTCATTTATCCTGATGATAGCTACATGGTGGTACATACAGTTTTCCCTTTCATAGGTGGAGAAACTGAGTCTGGAGGTGTGGGTGATTTATCCCAGTCAGCCTCTTATCAGGGCAGCCCTGAGTTTGGCTTCCCCGTGTTATGGTTGATGGATTGCGGATATCTTCATGGAGCAGACAATATGGGAAGGCTTAGGTATGATTATTAAATAGATTCATCATCTTTCTGCCACCTTCCTTTTTTTTTCCCCTCTTTGGATTCCAATCACTAATTCTCTGATGCATTTCTTTGGGATGTATTCATGAACAGGTCCTTGGAACACACACATGCACACACACACACACACACACACACACACACAATAATTTGGTCGCACCTACAAAGCAGATAAAGCTAAAGAGAGCCTGCAAAAGAATCTATAGATAAAAAGTCTGGTATCTGAGCAGGTAACACCCAATTACAACAGAGCTGTGTTGACTTACACTTTTCCTTATCAGGGGAATCAGGGATTCATGTAAATCAGAAAAGGATTTGATGGATGCTACTTCATTGGGGTTTCCAGCCAAAGGACAGGTCTGGTTAAACAAAATATATATCCTCCTTATCTACAGTGGCAAGTCTCATGCAACTCCCAGCCTCTCTTCCACTCCTCCAAGCCTTATAAAGACCAGGGCCTTATCTGGAGTTTGTAAGAGCCTCATGTCTAGCAGAGTCTGTGCTAAAATCACTCTGACAATGCCGCAACTCTGGCCCAACCCAAGGCGTTTGGGCAGACAGACAATCTTGTCTTATCTTCAACTGTCTAGGCAATAAATGTCTTTTTCTTCAGATGCATGTTTAGACTACCCCAGGGGAGAGGACAGGTAATGTCTTGCTTGATGGAAGAAGACTTGTAGCTTTGAGGGACTTTAAAATTGGTCCATGAGGTTCAAGGGCCCTGGTGGGAAAGAACAGGCTTGAAGGGAGAAGTTGCTGCCTCATACCAGCAACAAATTGGGGCAGAAAAGAGCGCACCCCTAACAATCATGGAGAAGGCTCCTCGGGGGAGCACGAAGCCTGAGTTTTGGAGATAAAGAAATAGGGATGGACTGAAGCAGAGAGGTGAAGGTGGTGAGGGAGGGTGGCTGAAATTAGATGTGAAGGGGTGGCTGAGATTTTGCTGACCTCTAAAGTCTGTTGGTGTCAGGAAGGCGGTTGGGGGTGGTGAGTGGATGCGGGAGGTGGAGTCAGAGACCTGGGTGGGGCTCCGCCTTTTACCTGCAGGGAGGCCTGGACCAAGCCCCTCCCACCCCGGCTCCTGAGTTGGTCCTTGGCGAGTGTGCCCAGGGATGCAGGAGGGCAGCAAGAGTGCCAGCTTTGCCTGAGCTCAAGTTCATGGCCCCAGAACTTGCACAGGGTGAGCAAGGAGTCTCATCTCATGCTTCAAACACCACAGTGAAACAGCCTCACGCTTCCTGGATAAAGCACTTCAAAATTGCATAGGTCTGCTGGCATTTTTTCACCAGCTGTTTAGTGTAAATTTATTTTCATTTTTTAGTTCTGATTTGCATGTCCCTAAAGATTGGTGACATTACTTTGCCAACAAAGGTCCGTCTAGTCAAGGTTATGGTTTTTCCAGTGGTCATATATGGATGTGAGAGTTGAACTATAAAGAAAGCTGAGTGCCGAAGAATTGATGCTTTTGAACTGTGGTGTTGGAGAAGACTCTTGAGAGTCCCTTGGATTGCAAGGAGATTGGACCAGTCCATCCTAAAGGAGATCAGTCCTGGGTGTTCATTGGAGGGACTGATGTTGAAGCTGAAACTCCAATACTTTGGCCACCTGATGCGAATAAATGACTCATTGGAAAAGACTCTGATGCTGGGAAAGATTGAGGGCAGGAGGAGAAGGGGATAACAGAGGATGAGATGGTTGGACGGCATCACCGACTCAATGGACATGGGTTTGGGTAGACTTCGGGAGTTGGTGATGGACAGGGAAGCCTGGTGTGCTGCGGTTCATGGGATCACAAAGAGCTGGACATGACTGAGTGAGTGAACTGAACTGAACTGAACTGAATGATTCACGAAAGCACCTTTCATGTTCTTTGTGTGTTTTCTTTGGAGAAATGTCTGTTCAAGTCCTTTGCTCATTTTAAATGGGGTGATCTGATTTTTCTGTTGTTGAGTTGTAGGACTCTTGAGAATCCCTTGGACTGCAAGGAGATCCAAAGAGTCCATCCTAAAGGAAATCAGTCCTGAATATTCATTGAAAGGACTGATGCTGAAGCTGAAACTCCAATACTTTGGCCACCTGTTGTGAAGAAATGACTCATTTGAAAAGACCCTGGTGCTGGGAAAGATTGAAGGCAGGAGGAGAAAGAGGCGACAGAGGATGAGATGGTTGGATGGCATCACCGACTTAATGGACATGAGTTTGAGTAAACTTCAGAAGTTGGTGATGGTCAGGGAGGCGTGGCATGCTGTAGTCCAAGGGGTTGCAAACAGTTGGACATGACTGAGTGAATAAACTGAACTGAACTGAGTTGTAGGAGTTCTTAACATAGTCTGGATGTTAACTCCTAATCAGGAATAGAATTGGCAAATATTTGATGTCATTCTGAAAGATGCCTTTTCACTTCATTGATTGTATCTTAAAAAAAAAATTTTTGTTTGGCCACTCCCTACATGGCTTTGCAGGATCTCAGTTCCCCCACCAGAGATGGAACCTGGGCCAGGGCAGTAAAAGCCTAGAATCCCAGTCTTCAGACGCACCTAGGTTTGATGTATTCCAGCGGATTTTTGATTTTCTTGTCTGTGCTTTCGCGTCACCCTGTCTTAGTTTTAAGCCATTCTTGGTCTGTGAGGCAACCAGGGCTTGTAACATTACACTAGCTTGAGAGAGGCATTTTGTCAAGTGTCTTTGAGGTGTTTGCTGCCTTCTCCCTTCAACTGACTCCAGTTTAAGATCCTCCTAAGTTACTTTCTAAGGTGACCATTTTGTCTCCTTCAGATGCCAGCCTTTGATTCATTTTATTTTTGTCGTTAAAAATTATATTTTAACTGTAAAATTAATTCACACTCACTGGATATGTTTTGGAAAACATATGCAAAGAAGAAAGCAGGAACCCCTCATAAAACACGTGTTCAGACAGAGCCTCCTATCACCTTCTGATGTATTTCTCTCCAGGCTTCACAGCGGGAGAGGGGGCTGGTGTGTAGACAGAGAAAAAGAGCTACACAGATGCAGATCTATTTTCATAGTTGCTGTCATCCTGTGTTTCGTTCCTTCTCTCCCCCTAGACCTCCAACATCCACGCTCTCTGTCTTAGCCTCTTATGTCACTGAGAAAACAGGGGCCACCCGTGTGCTGCCAGCCCCTGCCTGTCTCTGGGCTCGTCTGCCTCTCCTTCCCGTCCGGGCGCACCCACACTGTCCTTGCTGTTACACGAGCCGCTGTCTCCCTGCCTTGTGGGCTGACTTCATTCCTTCCCCATGTTCAAGGACGTGGCTCCAGCAAACCTTCCTTCTCTCTTTAGACTCACCTGTTCTTTGCAGGATTGTTCCCACCACCATCAGACACAGTATGGTAACTCCCTTCTTTAAAGCTAATTTCTTCCTTCTTTAAGTCCATATTCCCCCGAAAAAAGTGAACACCATACACGCATTCTCTGAGGGATGAGCAGGGGCTCTTGGTTGTAGCATGAGGTGCTTACACCGAGGTCACGGAGGAAGTGCTGGAAGGGACGGCTGGGGTCAGCGTGCTCAGGGCTTCGAGCGCACCGTTCTGTGTAAGGTGGGGAATCTTTTAGGACTTCTGGGCACGAAGCCCTGGGGGCCCCTGGTGTTGCCCAGCGAGGTAACTACGCAGCAGCGAGGAGGGTGGGGACGTCAGTGTCCCGGCCCAGACGGGAGGGGATGGCGGCGGCATGCGTGACTACCTATGAAAAGAGGGTTTCCTCACTTTCTACAAATGGGCCAGAGAGGAAGATGCAAAGGCAGGCGGTTTCTACAATGCAGAGTTGGGACGTCGTCCTGGAAGAGAGGCTTCCACCACAGAGAGAGGTGATGAGGTTTGTCACCTGGGTCTTCCAGGGAGTCAGGATGACTGATGAGGGTGTGAGAGGTCCAGGGCTCCCTGGGAACAAGGGCAGGCTGGTCCTGCTGCTCCCTCCAAGCCCCTTGGGGCGAGTGGTCCACAGTTCCCCACCCCCGGGCTTGGAAGGAGATGAGGAGGATGCTTCTGGGGGTGGTCTCTTGGTTTTATTCGCCACCAGTTCTTAATAGTAACAAGATGAGAGAGGCTCCATAGAATGGATTTCCTGGGAAAGCAAGAAAAGGGAGGACTTTAGCATCTGGAATCCAGGAAGGAAAATGGGGTGGTGGTGAAGGTTTGGGGTGAAGCCCAGAGCTGCTTCCACTCCCTTGTTACAAGTAACAAGATCGCGGGGATACGGATAGGCTGGGAGATGGGGTGAGGCAGGAGAAGCAGAGGAGTCATAAAGGCGACTTGGCTTGGGGAGAAGGGCCTTTTGGAAGCAGACAGGACCAGGCTCAGAGGGGACCTGGTGAGCTTCGCAAGGTCTCCTGGGCTCCTCACCTTGTTGAGGTGAAAGGTGACATTTTCACTCCTGGACTTGGAAAGGAGGACCCTCCCAACCTCTCCCCTGTTAAGGGGAGCACCAACGGCCAATTGGTTATTTATTTCTTTCTAATCCTGTCGTTTTATGGGGCCGTAAACGAGGGCAGCAGGGAATTAATGAAAAAGGTGTAGCCAAGACAAATAGCAGAGTCCTTGCCCATGTGGCGCTGGCAGTCTAAAGGTGTGCGTGATGCAATCCCAGGCCTGTGCTCCCGGGAGGGCAGGGCGGGGCTCCCGGGAGGGCAGGGCGGGGCTGCCCGGGCAGGCGGGGCTGCCGGGCAGGCGGGGCAGCCAGAGGGTGGGCAGGGGGGACGAGTGACCTTGCCCCTCAAGGGATGGCTGACAGAGGTTCTTTCCCCGAGCAGTGAGGTGGGCACAGGCAGATAGCCAGATGGTGGGGCAGCCAGCATGAGGCGGGGTGGGGAGGCCCCAGGAGTCATCTTCATTCTGGAAAAGTGAAGCAAGAGGTGTGTGTTTCAGTGGATGGCTCAAGCAGGCACTAGAATAAGGGCCGCAACTGCCCAGCTCTACAGAAAGCGACCAAGAACCTCCAGATCCAGGAGTTGCTAATTAAGGATGCTTGCCCCAAGGGAACCCCCACCCCTCCTCCCTGTGGTGGTGGTGGTTGTTTATTTGCTAAGTTGCTTCTGACTCTTCAGTGACCCCATGGACAGTAGCCCAACAGGCTCCTCTCTCCATGGGATTTCCCAGGTAAGGGTACGGGAGTGAGTTGCCTTTTCCTTCTCCAGGGGATCTTCCCCACCCAGGGATGGAACCTCAGTCTCCTGCTTGGCAGGCAGCTTTTATACCACTGAGTCACCTGGGAAGCCCCTCTGTGGTTGGGGATATATTTAGTCCTGATGAGATTAAGGGACCCATGAAGCCCTCATGGGAAGCATCCTCCAAAGCAAGTTAGTGAAGAGTAATCCGGGGGACTTCACTGTGGGTCCAGTGGTTAAGACTGTGCTTCCATTGCAGGGGACATGGGTTCAAGCCCTGGTCAGGGAAATAAGATCCTGCATGCTTCAGGGATTAATAATAATAATTTTTAAAAGTGCTTAAATAATAGAAAAGTAATCTGGACACCTGGGGGCTTTAGCGAGGTTTGAAAGGGTGCAGACGAAAAAAGGAGAGCTGCTGTCACGGCACGGCTCTATTGGAGGTGTGGTCCACAGGGCCAGGCCGGTGTGGGCTCTTGGGTGGTTATCTAGTGCAGGCCAATTAGTGTGGGATCCCGCAGCAGAGCGGGTGACTCACCAGGCTGAAGCACTTGATGCAAAGGATTCTTAAAATTCCTAAGTTCGACCTTGAACACGTTATGTGAAGTGAAATAAGCCAGCCACAAAGGGGTGAATGCTGGACGATTCCGCATGCACGAGGTTCCTAGAGTAGTCGGATTCACAGTGACAGAAAGTAGAAGGGTGGGTGCCGGGGGCTGAGGAGAAGCGGGGGGGGGGAGTTAGGATTTAACGGGGATGGAGTTTCAGTTTGGGAAAATGAAAACCTCCTGGAGATGGACTGGGACGGAGGTGGCACAGTAGTGTGTCCTTAACACCACTGAGCTGTGCACTTGAAAATAGTTAAGATGGTCCATCTTGGGTGTATTTTATCACAACAAAAAATCCTGATTTGGGGCTTTCCTGGAAGCTCAGTGGTAAAGAATCTGCCTGCCAACATAGGGGACACGGATTCGATCTCTGACACGGGAAAATCCCACACGCCGTGGTGGCAGCTAAGCCCAAGCACCACAGCTACTGAGCCTGCGCTCTAGACCCCAGGAGCCCCAGCTGCTGATGCCCGCTCACCCTAGAAAGGTGCTCCACAACAAGAGAAGCTGCCACAGTGAGAAACATGTGCCTTGGAACTAGAGAGCAGCCCCTACTCTGCAACTAGACAGAAGCCCACGCAGCAATGAAGACCAAGCACAGTCAAGAATAAATTAAAAATTTCAAAACGCTGATTTCACTTTGCCTGGACTCTCTGCATATCAGTCTGACTCTGACCTTGATTTCACTTCCTGAGCCAGGAGATGGTGGCTGATTGGAAGCCAGGCATCCTGTCACCATCTGGTCATAATACATATATAAACACCACCCTGCTTTCAAGTCAGTCTCCTCTGAGTGGAGGTCAGACCTCCAGAGACTGCTCACTTGGAGGGGAAGGTGAATGTCAGCCCTGGGCCTGCAAAGCTCTGGTCTACGGTCTGAAGTCTCAGCACCCAAAACCTCCCCCCCACCCCCACCCCCCCCCCCCCGCCCCGCCGCACCCCTGCCCTCTTCAGCATCACCGCAGAGAGGCAGGGAAACCAAAGTCAGCACAGCTGGCTGTTTGGAAGAAGCAGGATTTGGGGTTATGGGTACATCTGAGCTTACATCCACATCATTAACGAGCAAGCTGCTAACTCCTTGCAAACCTTGGCTTCCTGATCTGTGAAAGGGCTAATATTGCATATTCTTCAGCAATGAGAGAGTTCTATCATGTAGAATATGTTAAACATAGAGAGCACAGTGCTTGTCCAGAGGAACTATTCAACAGGTGCTGATTACCTTTCCCTAGCCTCCCACCACCCACACTTTTGTTTTCCAGAGGCAGGTGTCTTTTTCTTTTTGAAGTATAGTTGATTTGCACTGTTGTGCCAATTTCTGTTGTACAGCAAAGTGACTCAATTCTATACACATATGCATTTAAAAAATATTCTTTTCCACTATCGCGGTATCATAGGAAATTGAATACAGTTCCTGGAGCCTGGCAAGGCACAATGTATGGGGTTGCAAAGAGTCAGACATGATTTAGCGACTAAACCACGACCACCTAAATAAAATACTGAACACACAGAACCCTACAGAAATTGGGAGTTTTGGAGGAAAAATACATTGGAAGAGTGAATATTTCCACTTATCACTTTTGCAGTAAGTCGAGAGAGGTTGAGACCTGTAGTGAGGAAGAAAGAGCCGAACGGGGGAGGGGGGCTCCCAAGGGCCCTGGTGGTCCAAGGGCTAAGACTCTGCGCTCCCAACGCAGAAGGTCCGGTTCAAGCCCTGGCCAGGGATCTAGATCCTGCATGCCACAACGAAACCCAGCTCAGCTAAATAAATAAATACTTCTTAAAAAGAGCTGAGGAAACAGGAAGTAACAAGTGTGGGGAAGATGTGGAGAAATTGGACCCCTTGTGTACGGCCGGTGGGACTATAAGATGGGGCAGCTGCTGTGACAGACAGCATGGCGGTTCTTCAAAAATTTAAAGAGAATTGCCAGATGACCCAGCAATTCCACTTTGGAGTGTAAATCCAAAAGAACTGTAATCAAGATTTTGAAAATAAATATTTTGACATCCCTGTTCATAGCAGCATTATTCGCAGAAGCCAAAAAAGGGGAAGTGTCCATCAGTGGATGAACAGATAAACCAAATACGGTCCATCCATACAATGGAATACTATCCAGCCTTAAAAAGGAAGGAAATTCTGATCCAGGCTACAGCATGGAGGAATCTTGAGAACATTATGGTCATTGAAGAATCTGGTCACAGACTGACAAATACTGTAGATTTCACTTGGACGAGGTGTCCAGAGTGGCCCAACTCACAGAGACAGAAAGTAAAATAGGGGATTGCCCGGGGCTGCGAGGAGGGGAAACGGGGACTTAGTGTTTAGTGGGTACAGAGTTTCAGTTTCAACTACTGCGGTTAATTTTGAAAAAGAGCTGAGGACATGGATCCAGGCAGAACTGACTCAGGCATTTGGGAAAGATGGGTGGCCCCCTACTTTCCAGTAATGACTGACAGAAGGGTCTTCTCTCAAACTTGCTGGATGACACTCCTCTTCTTTCACGTCCCAAAGCAGCAAAGATGGACCACATTTGGGTGAGGTTGGCTTTTGCTAAAGGCCTGGGTAATAGGAAAAGGGTGTCACCTCTCAGGGCAAAACACAGCAAACACATTTAAATGCAACATTGGAAAAGGAATGCTAATTAAAAGTAATAAAAATATTATAATATAGTTAGTATACAGAGGAAGAATAAAGTTTTGATTTACTTTGTTATTTAAAAAAATGCAACATTGGGGGCCTTCCCTAGAGGGTCACTGGTTAAGACTTCCTCCCCCAATGCAGGGGGTTTGTGTTCCATCCCTGGTCAGGGAACTAAGATCCCATGTGCCTCAGGGCCAAAAACCCCCCAAATATAAAACAGAGCAACATTGTAACAAATCCCATGCTTAAAAAAAATTGTATACGTTTAAAAATAAATGCGGGACTTTCCCGGTGCTTCAGTGGCTGAGACTCCGTGTTCTCAATGCAGGGGGCCCAGGTTCGATCCCTGGTTAGGGAATTAGATCCCTCGTGCCAAAGCTAAGACACAGCACAGTCAAATAAATAAATATTTAAAAATCTTTAAAATAAATGTGACACTGGGCATGTTGTCCAGGGTTCTGTGGCCTGGACAGGAGGATTTGGTGTTGGCAGCTCCCCTGTGCATGGCACCAGCCACCATGCTCTTCCCTCTCTCCTGACCCTCCTCTTGGTCTCAATTTCCTCCTTCCCGGACTCTTTGTTTCCTCTTTGTCTGGTTGCCCAGAAACTCAAAATTCCTTTCAGTTTATTATGCAGGACAAGGCAGCTCTGTGCATGGCTGCTCGGAGTGGTGGGAGGCACTTTTCTCTTCTGAGAGTACTGGGTCAGGCATCTCCTGCGAACAAGAGAGAATGTTGGTGCAGCCGAATGTGAGCAGATGACGGCTCAGCCACTGCCACACCCCATCACTTACCCTGACCTGCGAGTCGGCTCCTGCGGTGAGGGAGTCCAGCAGGCTGTGGCCGTCTGGCCTCGGCTCTGCAGCAGCACAGGACAGGACACGGGTCTGTCCAAAAGCCTTGGGGATGGTGTTCCCAGACTGGAGGCTGACGCCCCAGGTGGGAGCGCCATCATCGAGTGTGCAGATGAGTTCTGCACTTTCTCCATGCTGGTTCTGGGGTTCCGCCGGAGGGAACCACTCAGGGAGGACCACGAATGCTGGTTCTGCCCCACCTTGGTTGGGTGACCAGGCGAACGGGTCCCTCTGTGCCTTCTGTGAAGAGTAATCATGGCTCATCTTATGCGGTTGCTGCAAGGAGTCAGTGAGATACTGCATGCACAAGAGTTTTGTACGTAGCAAGTACTTGACAGAACTCAGCTGCTGGTGTGGTGGTTATCGTGGTGGCTGTGCCAAAGCAGTCGTGGTAATATTAATCGTAATAAGAGTAGCAGCAGAGAGGGCAGTGGCCACCCACTCCAGTCTTCTTGCCTGGGAGATCCCATGGACAGAGGAGCCTGGCAGGCTACAGTCCATGGGGTCGCAAAGAACTGGACGCAATTGACTCACACACACGCACACGCACACGCACACGCACACGCACGCGCATACACAAGAGTAGCAGCACAGTTAATAGCAGCAACGGTAGTAGTAACAGCCACAGGGAGTGCTGCTGCTGCTGCTGCTGAGTCGCTTCAGTCGTGTCCGACTCTGTGCAACCCCATAGACGGCAGCCCACCAGGCTCCCCCGTCCCTGGGATTCTCCAGGCAAGAACACTGGAGTGGGTTGCCATTTCCTTCTCCAATGCAAGAAAGTGAAAAGTGAAAGGGAAGTTGCTCAGTTGTGTCCGACTCGTAGCGACCCCATGGACTGCAGCCCACCAGGCTCCTCCGTCCATGGGATTTTCCAGGCAAGAGCACTGGAGTGGGGTGCCATCGCCTTCTCCAGGTAGTACTACTAGTGGTAATGTTAATGGCGGTACTGGTACTGGCGCTGTTGAGTGGCCGTACGGTTAATGGCAGTAATAGCTAATGTTCACAGAGTACTTAATCCACCCAAGCCACTGTTTCAAGAGTTCCACACGTGTTATTTCAATGGTTAAAAGCAAGTTCTTGCAGTTAGATGTTTGGGTGTGAACTTCACCCCGCCAGTACTGGTGAACCCGTGGAGAAATTGGAACCTTTATGCACTGTTGGTGGGAATAAAGCCGCTTCTGTGGAAATCCGTACAGGCAGACCTCATTTTATTGTATTTCATTCACTACATTTTTGTGGGGTGTTTTTTTTGGGGGGGGATTACTATTATTTTTTCTTTTTACAAATTGAAGGTTTGTGGCAACGCTGCACTGTCAGATGGTGGTAGCATTCTTTAGCTATAAAGTATTTCTTAATTAAGATATATGTATTTTTTAGACATAATACTATTGCACGCTTAATGGACTCATCAAGAAAAAAAGGGAGCAAGCTTAAATCAATAAAATCAGAAATGACAAAGGAGAAGTTACAACCAATACCACAGAAACACAAACAATCATAAGTGACTACTACGAAAAACTCTATGCCAATAAAATGGACAACCTAGACGAAAGGGACAAATTCTTAGAGACACGCAACTTTCCAAGACTGAACCAGAAAGAAATAGAAAACATAGACAGACCTATTCTGAGTAATGAAATTGCATCAGTAATTTAAAAACTTCCAACAAACAGAAGTTCAGGCCTGGATGGCTCCATAGGTGAATTCTACCAACGCCAGGAATTGAACCAGCATTTCTTATGCCTGCTGGATTGGTAGGGGGGTTCTTTACCACTATGCCATAATTGAAAAAAAGAGGGAGGAAAAAAACCCCGTCTGTTTCAGCTTCCTTTCTCCTAAAATGGGGGAAAACCTCTTGCACTTCTGAGGCTATCGGGGTTGAGAGTGTGAACGGAGCCGTCCCCTGAGAGAAGTGGCCAGTCCCGAGTGGCATCCAGTAGCTGGCAGCTATGGCAATGTCATTCTGCTGCCCCTTCCTGTGTGGCCCCGGGCACACCCCTGCACCTCTCTGGGTCGCAGAAAAGAGGGACTGGCACCACCGCCAAGTCCCCTGTCATTCCCCAACCGTGATGCTCCGTGCCGGCTGCCTGCTGGAATCCCCTTGCCTGGAATGGACGCCTCGAGGGGGAACCTGACACGTCTATTCTGCCGGCACTGAGGGCTGAGCCCGCTGCTAGGACAGTCCAGGCTAGGGTGATCTGTGCGGAGAGCCAGGGCAAGTGACTCATGCCCCATCACCCAGAAAACTTGTCTCCAGTGGGTTTGGGACAGAAGGTCCCGGCGTGTGCCTGCGTGTGCGTGTGCCTGCGTGTGCGTGTGCCTGCGTGTGCGTGCGCCTGCGTGTGCGTGTGCCTGTGTGTGCGTGTGCCTGCGTGTGCGTGTGCCTGCGTGTGCCTGTGTGTGCGTGTGCCTGTGTGTGCGTGTGCCTGCGTGTGCGTGTGCCTGCGTGTGCCTGCGTGTGCGTGTGCCTGCGTGTGCGTGCGCCTGCGTGTGCCTGCCTGTGGGTCTGCACATGCAAGTAAATGCTTGTGTCCGCCTGGGGTCAGCTGGAGGTGGGAATGTGCGGGAGAGGGAGTGCTGGGCTGTGCTGAATGTCACACTCCTTGGGGACAGGGACAGTAAATCTCTCCACCACATTTGTAGATGGCTGCATCCCTTTGGCCTTGGCTGCCCACCAGGGAGCCTTATAAAGAATCAGAGAGCCTGAGGTTTGAGTCCCATTCCTGAGGCTCTGATATCGCTGGTCTGTGGTGGCTTGAGCACCAGGATTTTTCAAAGCTCCCCTGGGGGTTTCCACTAGGCCCTCGGGGCTGAGGAGGGGAGGCCCCGGCCCAGACCTGCCGGGGCTGGGCCCAGTCCAAGGGCCGAGGAAGTTTGTGTGGTGTGTGAGGGAGGCTACCTGTAAGCTGTTTATTGCCTGCTTGAATTACTGGGTAAATATTGACCCGCGGCTCCGGTGGCCCAGGAGCTACCTGTTGTTTCCACGGGCACATCTCTGGCAAAGTGGGGGCTCTGCCAGGCAAGAGATGAGTGATGCAGAGGCAAAAGTCCCCCCGAGGGACACGGTGCCAGGCCTTGAGCAGACACCGGGCTTGGTGGGCAGCCAGGCAGATGTGCGGCAGAAGGCAAGGAGCGCCGCTTCTGAACTTGCTTCTGTGAGCTGTGAGAACATGGGCAAGGGTTTTGAGCTCTCTGAACTTCCGTCTCCTAGTCTCTACAACAAGGGTGAGAGCAGCTGCCTGCAGCCCCCTGTGAGGAGTAAATGGCACCGCACAAGACGTACCCATCCGTCAGCAGTGGCCCCGTGCATGGCCTGTCTCGTTTTCTGGACTGGAGAGCCTGCTGGCTGCCTGGTCCTCGGGACATCACTACAGTTCTCCTGCTGCTAAGTCAGCATCTCGGAACCAGTGGGACCCTGACCGCTCCCAGGGAAATGTTGGAGGAGACAGCTCAGTCCCTTCCCATTGGGGGCTGATGCCCTCCCAGCCCCCAGGTTCTGACCTCCCAGGACCTTAAAATGGGACTGTATCTCAAGATCTTTAAAGAAGCATTAAATAAGAATGAGGTAATTGACGTGGGCCCTAATCTAGTGTGATGTTACTGTTGTTCAGTCGCTCAGTTGTGTCTGATTTTTGTGACCGCATGGACTGCAGCACGCCAGGCTTCCCTGTCCTTCACCATTTCCTGGAGTTTGCTCAAACTCATGTCCATTGAGCTGGTGATGCCATCCAACCATCTCATCCTCTGTCTCCCTCTTCTCCTGCCTTCAATCTTTCCCAGCATCAGGGTCTTTTCCAACGAGTTGGCTCTTCACGTCAGGTGGCCAAAGTATTGGAGTTTCAATTTCAGCATCAGTCCTTCCGATGAATATTCAAGGTTGATCTCCTTTAGGATTGACTGGTTTGATCTCCTTGCGGTCCAAGGGACTCTCAAGAGTCTTCTCCAGCACCACAGTTCGAAAGCATTAATTCTTTGATGCTGACTCCTTTATGGTCCAACTCTCACATCCATCCATGACTACTGTAAAAACCACAGCTTTGACTGTATGGACCTTTGTTGGCAAAGTGATGTCTCTGCTTTTTAATATGCTGTCTAGCTTGGTCATAGATTTTCTGCCAAGGAACAGGCACCTTTTAATTTAATTTAATAATTAGTCTTTTAATGAAGTAATTGGGGTGGACCCTAATCCAGGATGGCTGGTGTCCTAAGAAGAGTGGATGAGGACACAGACGCACACAGAGGGATAGCCTCATGGGGACACAGGGAGGAGACAGCCCTCGACAAGCTGGGGAGAGAGGCCTCAGGAGAAACCAACCTGCTGACACCTCTGGAGCTGTAGGAGGGTGCCTTTGTGCCTTTGAAGCCCCCGGCCTGTGGGGCTTTGCTACTGCAGCCCTACCAGACGGGCAAGTCCCCACTCCAGACCCCACTCCATGTCAACTGCATTGGCAGGTTCCCTTCTCCTGCAGCTTCTAAATCTGGACCTCTGCCTCCCCTCCTCCCCTGACAGAATCAGCCGCTAAGTTGTAAAATATCCCAGCTTTTCCCATCACTGCCGTAACCCCTCAGCCAGCTTCGCCCTCTGCTTTCTTGCCACCGCCTCCTCTCTCAAGGGCTGTCTGCTCCAGACCACCCTCCACACACAGTTCATCTTTCAGGTTCAAATGTGACCGTGTGACTGGGTTCCTCCCCATCTGCCCAGCCCCTCTTGCCTCCTTCACGACAGGCCATGCTCTAGCTGCACAGACTCTTCACGGTTTCTGGAATGCGCGGCGTTACTTGTACACCCCCAGGTCTCTGAGCCTCTGACCCACTGCCTGAGTCCTCTTCCTCTCTCCCCTGCTATCAAACTCCTATTCATCTGTCACAGCCCTTTTCTAATGGTCCTTCCTTGGAAGCCCTCTTGGACCTTCTGGGGGGCAGAATCACCCTACCCTCTTTTCTTTGCCCCCATGGACTTGTGTGCAGCCCCCATTTACAGGCAGTTTTGAGAGCTCTTTCTCCAGGTCTTTTTTCCCTCACCCAGAGTGTGAGTGGATGAGATCAAGGACCAGGCCTGATTTATCTCACATTCCAAGCATCTAGTTCAGCGTCTGGCCTGGTTGGTGTCCAGTAGCTGCTTCTCAAATGCAAGGGTTAGTTGAATAGTTTAGGCCAGGGTTTGGGGCCAGACAATTCCATCTGGGAGGTGTCTTGCACATTGTAAGACATTTAGCAGCCCTTGCAGCCTCTGCCCACTGGAGGTGGTAGACCCATTGCTCTCAAATTGTAACAACCCATTTACCTCCATGGGATTCTCCAGGCCAGAATACTGGAATAGAGTGGGTTGCCATTCCCTTCTCCAGGGATCTTCCTGAAACGGGGATTGAACCTGGGTCTCCTGCATTGCAGGCAGATTCTTTACCATCTGAGCCACCAGGGAAGCCCATTTACCTGCAGTCAAGCCCAATCGTCCCTGGTCCCAGAATCGCCCCAGCTGAGAACCACTGGGAGACCTGCAGCGATGTTTGAACTTCTCAAGAGCAGCATTGTTTGCACATCCAAGGGTAGAATGACGCTGACCTTGATTTTCTTAGAACACCAATCAGAGAAAAATAGCAATTTTTGGAGGCTCTGTGTGTGAGAAAGTTGTAGCCAGGCAGGGGCCCTTACCTAGCAATAAAGTTGAAGAAACTCTTATTTTCTGGAGTTTTGGCTGGAATTTCCTATTGAACTGGGTACAAAACCAGTGGGAGTGGACATGCTCGCAGCAAGCAGAGGCCCTGCTGGCAGGTGGGGTGATGATTTTCAGAAATCGGATCCATACTCATTCCACGTCCTTCCAGATCCAGCCTTCTCTTTTCCTTTATGGATCTGTCCCCAAATCGCTTTGGTTCTGAAGCTTCATCAGTCTCCTCAGTAAGTATCAGGGCCCTCTGAGCATTCTGCATAGAGCCCACTTTATTAGATTTGTCCACTAAGCGTCTGGTCAGCCCTCTGCATCCCTGTCTACCTCTGTCTCTTGCAGGCCCAGCCTGGTGACTTAAGGGAGGGCAGGTTCCCTCTCAAGATGACCCAGACTGTCTCTGGGGGCCTCTGTCTTGGTGGAGAACTGGGGCCTCTTTTCTGATCTCCCTGCCTTCAGTTTCCTCTTTCGCGAAAATGGGGTCAGAATACCTTTCTCACCTCGAATGTCAAGTGCGAGGCACTCAGGAATGTCAGCTTTTACCCATCCCAGGGGCCAAGGTGCAGAGCTTGGTTACTCAGCCACACAGCAGAGGACAGTGGGCAAAGCTGCTCTTTCTGAATCAAAGCAAGTTCTTGGGCAACAAAAACCTCTTAACTGGCACACCAGCACAGGCCCACAAAAATTCCCTTCTAACCCCATCACTGTCTACTCTTGTCCTCTTAAAAATCAAATGCCCTTGAAAAGGTAGCCTAGTGGGCCTTACCAAGTAGAGTGGTAAGATAAAATACAGGACAACCCAATTAAATTTGAATTTCAGATCAACAACAAAAAACTTTCAGCATAAGTGGGTCTGAATACTGCACAGGACAGACATACTCAAAATTATTCACAGTTCATCTGAAATTCAAATCTAACTGGACACGACATATTAAAAAAATTTTTTTGTTGTTTTATTTCTTGGCCACATGTGGAATCAGTTCCCTGACCAGGAATTGAACCCGCACCCCATGGAGTGTGGAGTCTAACCACTGGACCACCGGGGAAGTCCCAGGATGTTCCGTGTCTTTTACGTGCTTGGTCTGACCACCATGCTTAACAGCCATTTACGTATTGGGTAAATTCGTTTGCTAGGCCCTCAGGAGGCTGGTTTTGGACAGGAAGAGAACATGGAGCTCACGGAATGGCCTCTTGGTGGTAACCGATGACAAAGACTGCCTGACCAAACGATAAGTCAGGCTCCTGAGCTTTCTCCCAAGCCCATCTGTGTGCTTCCTTGCAAAATTTAGTTTTAGGAAGAACCCTGTTGAGTCAGTTTAACCAAATCTCCCCAACTTCAGTATCTGATCACCTTTGATATCTGATCAGGTTCCTCATCCCACACCATACCCCAGTGATGTCTGATTGTCCTGTCTCGCCTTCATCAAGAATCCTGGATGGTCCAGTGGTTGGGAGTCTTCCTGACAATGCCGAGGACACAGGTTCGATCCCTGGTCTGGGAAGATCCCACACGCCTCAGGGCAACTACCATACTTCTGCAACAAGAAAGCCGCTGTGGGGAGAAGCCTGTGCACTGCAGTAAAAGAGCGGGCTCCCTCCCCCACTCCACCCCCAAACCCCGCCTCTGCAACTAGAGAAAACCTGTGCACAGCAACGAAGGGCTAGCACAGCCTAAATACATCAGTAAGTGAGAATTAAAAATGAATCCTGTTATGTCAGTCTATGAAGGAACTTCCTCAGCCCTGGTGTTTCCTCCCAGGAATTTTCCAGCCACTAGTCCCCACCAGGCTCCTCGGCTATAAATCCCCACTTGTCACTGATATGTTCAGAGTTGACCCCATCTCTCTCTCTCCCACTGTAAAACCCCCTTGCAGCGGTCCCTTCACCTGTCCTGAATGTCCTGAATAAAGTCAGCGTCCCCACCTTTAACAAGAGCTTTGATTTTTTTTTTCTCTTTGCTCACAGTATGGTAGCCCTGATGGATCATTCTGTTTGGATGGGTTCACCACCAGCTGAGTTTTATCTGTCACGAAACAGCTTAAAAAAATAAGGAAGCCTAGTTCCCAATGATTTTGTGGCTTTTACATGAAACATGCATGTAAGGCTTCTGTGCTGGCCCCTTTTCTCAACATTTTTGGCAAAGATGACCAAAAAATAGCTTCTGTGGAAATTATTTATTTAGTATTAATGGGGCAAAGTTAGATCTTGGCTAGACATTTCAAGTAAACAGGATCACTCCACATGAAGTTGTTTGAAACCAGAGATTTCCTGTGACCCCGAGTTTTAACAAGAGCCAGAGAAGTTATATTTATAGAAATCCCGTTAATTTTACCCCACCCCCTCCCACATTTAATCCCAAATACAACAAATCCCGGAACGTCTGCAGACAGTGGCCTGTTTGATGGATGAGACCAGGAGGTGATCCCTTGATGCGGTTGTGTTGATAAATGGAGGGCTGGGTTGAGGCTGTTACAGTGGGACGGGGGGGTGGATGCCAGTGGGTCGACAATATTTTCAAGAAGCTGCAAACACAACCAATTAATAAAAACATTAACTCCCAACACAGAGTGTCATTCGGTCAAGTTTCTTGGAGGGCTTTGCAAATCGCTTCTGACCTCAGCAGCTTAAAGGAGTTCCCAGGCAGAGCTGGAAGCGCTGTTGCCTTCCATATTTCTTCTTGAGCAATCCACTGTTTCCGTATGTGTGCCTGCATGCTTAGTCACTCAGTAGTGGCTGACTCTTCGTGACCCTGTGGACAGTAGCTCACCAGGTTCCCCTGTCCATGGGATTCTCCAGGCACGAATAATGGAGTGGATTGCCTTGCACTCCTCCAGGGGATCTTCCCAACCCAGGGATCAAACTTGTGTCTCTTAGGTCTCCTGCACTGGTGGCAAGCAGGTTCTTTACCACTAGGCCCACCTGGGAAGCCCCTACTGTCTCTGTATGAATCCTCAATATTTGCTCAAGGGCTTAGTGGAAGCCCCTGTTGCAGGCTATCAGTTGGATAGACTGCTGCAAGATGATTATTAGAAATTTCTCCTCCTCAAGGACCTCTCCAGTCTAGTCAGAGCTTAAGAACTAGGAGAGATTTCCCAAGGAAGAGAGAAGATTCCCCTAGTCCCAACAGAGAACCATCAAAATGTTGTGGAAGGGTCATGGTGGAAAGACCATCAGAAGACTCAGGTCTCAGCCCTGGCCATAGGTGACCGTGGGCAAGTCACTTGGGCAGTCTGACTTCTACTTTTCTCATTGGTTAAACAAAGGAAAAACATCACCTATTCTGCTGGGTTGTTCTGAGGGTTTTCTAGTGAGTGAAGTATAAACTGTTACTGTAATGAAAGACAGTGCACAGGCATCTGAGCTGAGGCATGTCCTTGGACCTAGGGCAGTGAGAGGATCCACGGAGGCCGTGGGGACCTCTTAGGGTCAGAACTCCAGCTTCCTGATAAGGACGTTCAGCCACTCCTGAGCACAGCCTCACTGCTGACCTGCCATTTCTCCAGGTCCCTCAGGTCACCACAGTCCTCCCTTCAGCTGGCGTTTGTCTGACTGCAAGTAGCTTTACTTTTAAATGATAGAGAAAAGAAGACACCAAACGAGAAAACATCAGAATGCTTTGCAAATAGGATTAGTATCAGTTTGGGTGACCTTTGTTTCAGATATTTTATACACCTCCACGGGTATATGTGTATTGGACTGCAGTGAAAAAGATGCTTTTCACCATGAATTGTGCTTTAAAAAAAAAACTAAAGTGCTGCTTTGTGCGTGCACGCTCAGTTGCTCACTTGTGTCCGACTCTTTGCGACCCCATGGAATGTAGCCGGCCAGACTCCACTGTCCATGGAATTTTCCAGGCAAGAATACAGTGCTGCTTTAGGCAAAGACAAATATGATTTCATCACTTGGGCAGCTTTGAGTCCAAAATAAAGCCAAGGAAGTGAGTGCTGATGGAGTCACCAAGGTAACCAGTCCAGAAATACCTTCTTGAGTCACAGGATGGGTGTCATGACACCAATGTCGTGCCTGCAGACAGGTTCGAATCCCAGCTCTTGGCTTAGCTCTGAGCCTTTCTAACACCCAGTGCAGTGGGCTGGCTCCCCTGAGCTCCAGGGCCTCTGCCAGTGTGAATATTTTGAGGTTTGTTGCCTCTTTGGCTGCTCTCAGGGAACTGTTTGGTGAGAATCTCCTGCTCTCCCTATGCCCTGTTTTCTTTCTTAAAATAATTTTAAATTTTTATTTATTTTTGGCAGTCCTGTTGGTGCAAGGGCTTTTCTCTAGCTATGGGGAGTGGGGGCTGCTCTCGAGTTGCAGTGCCCAGACTTCTCACCACAGCGGCTTCTCTTGTTGCAAAGCGCGGGCTCTGGGATGCGAGGGACTCAGTAGTTGGAGCACGCGGGCTCAACAGTTGTGGCGCACAGGTCTAGTTGCTCCGTGGCAAGTGAGACCTTCCCAGATCAGGGACCAAACCTGTCCTGCATCGGTAGATCGATTCTTTACCACCGAGGGAAGAATCCACCCTCTTTCCTTAAAGATGCTTTGGCAGGGGCAGGACTTTCTGTTCTGTTGCTAGCTACTAGCTGCAGAGTCTGAGTGAACTCCGGGAGTTGGTGATGGACAGTGAGGCCTGGCATGCTGCGATTCATGGGGTCGCAAAGAGTCGGACACGACTGAGCAACTGAACTGAACTGAACTGAACTGAACTAGCTGCAGAATCCGCAGATCAGTTGTGCTGCTTACACACAGCACATGGACCTCCGCCAGGGTTTGGTTACCAGGTTTGGGTGGTCGCAAAAGCCAGCAGCACCGGGGGTGGCTGTGAGTGAGTCAAGCATTATCAGCTTCCAGTGGGCTGACTCGCCGCTGCCCCGCTGATCATCCTGAGGCCATTCTTGGCTATATGCTCTCAGGGGAGAGTCGGTTACCCTTGTGAGGATGTATGCACATTTTCGGTGCCATACTGCCTGAGCGGGGAGCCCAGCCCCTGGGACCTCTTTGTTGTTGTTCAGTTGCTAGGTTGTATCTGACTTTGTTGACCCCATGGACCGCAGCCCATCAGGTTCCTCTGTACATGGGATTTTTCCAGACAAGACTACTGGAGTGGGTTGCCATTTCCTTCTCCATCTGCCCCTTAGCAATTTAGGTACATTTTTCTCCCCTCCTGTTTCCCAGCCTGGGTAAGCCCTGAGGCCTCCCGAGATTTCTGTGAATAACCAGCCTCACTTCCTTATGGGCCCTGGTCTCTGTCCTTGCGTTCTGATATACCAGCTCTGTTCACCCTCCTGCCAGCTGATGCCACTTTGGGCCCTGAACTTACATGAGAAATCTAATCACACTTGTATTTCGTAAGGTTAGTAAGTTGGCTGAGGCGCTAGGTTTTATGGAGAGGGGTCACCACATGGACATTCTTCCACATCTTTCTTCCCTCCCCCCTCAATTCACATCCTTTCCCCAAACCTGTGTTCTCTGCAGCATCTGGGCCCGTGAGGCCAAACTCAGGTCCTCTGGGGAGGGTAGCCTCTTGAACTCTGCGTTCCGCTCCTGGGTGCTTCCCTACCGTAAGACTGTCTTCTCCTGGGCCCCTGGGTTCTGGCGAGGAAGACGACTCTCCGTCTCTTTGTAATTGTTTTTCTGTCGACTTTTTTTTTCCCCTCTAGGAATAATTTTAAACTTACAAAAGAGTTGCAAAAACAGTACAAAGAACTCCCACATACCCAGATTTCTCAAATATTACCATCTTACAGAACCACTGTACAATGATCAAAATGAAGAAAATGACATGGATGCACTTTTTAATCGAATCTGCAGGTCTTATTCAAATTTTCCAGCTATTTCACTAACGCCCATTTTCTAGTCCGGGATCCAATTCAACAAAGGCTCACGAGCTATATTTAGTGGCTATGTGGCCTTAGTCTCCTTTCATCCAAACTCAAGGTCAGGGGTGAGCAAATATTTTCTGTAAAGGATCAGAGCAGATATTTTAGTCTTTGCAGGTCATGCGCCCTCTCTTACAATTATTTTTATTTGTTCTAAGGGAAGAGCTGTCAAATTAAGTTCAACGAATTCGGTAGATGGAAATAAATAATCTCCCATTCACAGTGCCTGCTAACCATCTGCATTTAGTCATTGTCTTTTTTATATGTATTTATTTTTAATTAAAGAATAATTTCTTTACAATATCGTGTTGGTTTCTGCCATACATCAGCACTAAAAAGCCATAGGTGTACATATTTCTCCTCCCTCTTGAATCCCCTTCCGTATTTATTTTTTAAATATTTGTTTCTTTGGCTTCACCAGGTCTTAGTTTCGGCATGTGGGATCTAGTTCCCCAACCAGGGGTTGAACCCAGGCCCCCTGCATTTGGAACATGAAGTCTTAGCCATTGGACCACCAGGAAGTCCTGTGGCTTTTAAGCAAACTGTTCCAGTGAATGATCTGTCTGCAGGAGATGCCTGAGTTCTCACCATCCCTGTTTCTCAGGCCAGGAGGAGCAAGCGTTTTCTGAGACCGACAGCCTCAGCTCAGTTCAGTTCAGTCGCTCAGTCTGACCCTTTGTGACCCCATGGACTGCAGCACACCAGGCTTCCCAGTCCATCACCAACTCCCAGAGTTTGCTCAAACTCATGTCCATCAAGTCGGTGATGCCATCCAACCTTCTCATCCTCTGTGGTCCCCTTCTCCTCCTGCCTTCAGTCTTTCCCAGCATCAAGGTCTTTTCCAATGAGTCAGTTCTTCACATCAGGTGGCCAAAGTATGACAGCCGAGGCAGGCGCTGTTGAGCAGCTGCTAAGTCTAGACTGTCTGTTCTCCCCGTTATTTAGACACAGGCTCTGTCCCCAGTGCCCCACTCCCCGCTACATGCCCCACCATCAGAATGCCTGGGGAGCAAGCTGTTCTTCAAGTTTCGCCAGCACACTCAGTTTCTAAGTTGTGCCCGACTCTTTGCGACCCCATGGACTGTAGCTTACCAGGCTCCTCTGTCCATGGAATTCTCCAGGCAAGAATACTGGAATGTGTTGCCTTTCCCTATTCCAGGGGATCTTCCCAACCCAAGGACTGAACCGTGGTCTCCCAAGTCTCCTGGAAAGGCAGTCGGATTCTTTACCACTGAGCCACCTGGTTAAGCCCGTTCTCCAAGTTTCCTCTTCGTCAAAGTGAGACCTTTGGAATCCCAGACAGGTGGAGTCAGCTGAGGATGGTGGGACAGGGCAACGGGAGTAGGGGGGAGGGCTGGAGGGGCAGCCCTGCGTCTCCCTGGCACTCAAAGCCGTCATTGTTCTCAAAGAGTTAACCGCATACCAGGCTTGCAATTAGCAAGGAATAATGGGGTGTGATGGGCGTCGAACAACGGCTGGAACTGATTTTCAGTCCTAGAGTGAGAAACTGCCCGCTGACTCCCTTTCCTTACTTCCTGGTAACTGGCAGGCAGCGGGCTCAGTGGAGCAGAAATCCTTGGGGTGGGGGAGGGGACGGCAGGGGAGCAAACTGTCTGAATAATTTAAACAATGCAGCCCAGCCAGGCTAAATGGAGCTTATCAAATGTTACACCTCTTAAAGCTGCAATCAGAGGCGGTAGTATATTAACTGTAAAGCCCTCCTTCTGTGCAGAGGGAAACCGAGGAACGGTGAGCTTGCTACTCACTGGAAAGAAAGGGGAGTTTGAGGCCCAGAAGGAGAGAGAATTGGGTCCTTTTTGAGGGTCAGATCAATAGTTCAAAGTGGATATCTGAGGACTGGACCGGACAGCATTTACTGGGCACCTACTGTATGCAAGGGCAGCAGGCTCCTATATTCAGGATGTTTTCTTTAAACTTTGTTCTGGGTCTAAAAGTCACATTCTCTTATTCATTGTTGTTCATTCACTCAGTTGTATATGACTATTTGCGACCCCATGGACTGCAGCACGCTTCGGCTTCAGCATCATTCCTTTCAATGAACGTTCAGGGTTGATTTCCTTTAGGATTGACTGGTTTGATCTCTTTGCTGTCCAAGGGACTCTTAAGAGTCTTCTCCAGCACCACAGTTCAAAAGCATCAATTCTTGGGTGCTCAGCCTTCTTTATGGTCCAACTCACACATCCGTACATTACTACTGGAAAAACCATGACCTTGACTACACAGACCTTTGTCAGTAAAGTGATGTCTTTGCTTTTTAATATGCTATCTAGGTTTGTCATAGCTTTTCTTCCAAGGAGCAAGTGTCTTTTAATTTCACTGTCTGCAGTGAGTTTGGAGCCCAAGAAAATAAAATCTGTCACTGTTTCCACTTTCTTCCCACCTATTTGCCATGAAATGATGGGACCAGATGCCACAATCATAGTTTTCTGAATGTTGCAAGAAAGATACACTCCAGTCCATACATACAAGTGACTTTTCAAATGTGTCTCTTAGTAGTTCTTTTGGATGTTGACTAAATACACCTCGAAGGACTTAAGTGGCTATTAATGATTTTTGATAATGATTAAGAACATTTCTTCATGCTTTGGTTTCCTTTGCACCCAAGAATTGTTGAGTTTTTGAAATGCAGAAAAATAAACAAAGTACATATTTTAACAGCTTTGATTTACCCTGGGAATAAACTCATTCAGGCTATTCTATTATAGTCCCCTGCAGTTGTGTATCGTTTGTTTGTAAAACATGGGCTTTCCTGGTTGCTCAGAGGTAAAGAGTCTGCCTGCCAATGTAGGAGACGCTAGTTTGATCCCTGATCCGAGAAGATTCCACATG